>NC_134509.1:35726196-36045588 GCF_027942865.1 Odontesthes bonariensis | reverse complement strand
TACAGGCACCTGTACGAAACTGCAGTGAAATAGCACAGGGACCATGTAAACTTCCAAAACTGGTGGACAGAGATTGGCAGAACTTTGGGGAAAGAGGGAGAGTTCTGTAAGAATGTGTGGAAGAAGCTACGGGACAGATACGTTAAGGCAAAGAAGAGGGCAGAGACTCTGTTGATGCTGGGGGCTTCAAACCTTCACCTCTTTAACTGAATTAAAAAATTAAAATGATCCCAATACTGCAGCAGTATCATTAATTACAGTATTCCTGCTCTTGACAGTGGCATTGTTTTCTTCTCCACTTTGGTGGTTGTAGAGTAGCGGTAACCTTCACGTAGCAGCGCCACCTCTGTGACGGAGAAAATTGCAACTACTGGCGCATCGACTTGCGGCACTATATATAGCCGGCAAAAAATCGTAACGTCATCAACACCGCTCGCGCTAGCAGACGCGGCAAACATGCTAGAGCCTTTAGACTGCTGGGGGAGCTCATTTGTCACACCTTTCCTTTCTTTACTCTTTATGTATATGTGACATTATTGTGGTCATTAACTCGTGTTTCCCTGTTCCAACAGATATGCTTTGAATGGTGTTACAGTGGGTTTTTTTTCCCCCTCTTTTCTGTCTTCTCAAACCCCAGCTGGTCGAGGCGGATGGCCACCCTTCCTGAGTCTGGTCCTGCCAGAGGTTTCTTCCTCTTAAAAGGGAGTCGTTTCTCTCCACAGTCGCCTCAGGCACGCTCAGGATGGGAGATTGGACCGAGAAAAAAAGAAGAAAAAAAAGTTTCAGTGCAATCTGTTGGTTTCCTTAGCAAGGAAATTGTTTTTGAATTGGCTCTATATGAACGAATTGGATTATTTTATGAATAATTATGTTTACAATAAATTGAATTCCAATTGGCTTGAATTGGACTTTATTATCTAAGTGCCTTGAGATGACAGTTGTTGTATTTGGCGCTATATAAATAAAAATGAATTGAATTGAACAGTGCACTCTCAATGATAGTGTGATAAAACATGCACATCATATTACTGCAGACATTGAAGGACGTGAGCCGTCTCAGGAAAAAGAGACGGCTCTGGCCCCTCCTGTACACTGCGTCTATGTTAGCAGACCACTCCAGTTTATTATCGAGCACCACCCCCAGGTATTTGCAGGTCTGAACAGTCTCTATCTCCCCTCCATCAATGCAGACTGACTGGTATGGGGTTTTAGATCTCCTGAAGTCTACCACTAGCTCTTTGGTCTTGGTGGTGTTCAGGAGCAAACAGTTATTTTTGGTCCAGTCAGTAAAGACCTCCACAAGGTCCCTGTACGCCTTCTCCTGTCCACCATGCACACATGCCACAACAGCCGTATCATCAGAATATTTCTGAATGTGGCAGGACTCTGAGTTGTACCTGAAGTCTGATGTGTACAGGGTGAAAAGAAAAGGAGCCAAAACAGTACCCTGCGGAGCACCAGTACTGCATTCCAGTGTTCCAGAAACACATTTCCCCATCCTGACATACTGTGGTCTGGCAGACAAATAGTCTATAATCCATGATGTCAGGGAGGGGGCCACACCCATACCGAGCAGCTTGTCTTTCAGTATGGGAGGCTGTATGGTGTTGAAGGCACTGGAGAAGTCAAAGAGCATGATTCTCACATATGAACCAGGCACATCCAGATAAGCATATGCCTGATGCAACATGAATTGCGTCTTCCACTCCTATGTGTTTCTGGTAGGCAAACTGGAGGGGATCAAGAGCCTCACCAACCTGCAATCTCATGCGACAAACAAGGAGTCTCTCCAAGGTCTTCATGTTATGAGATGTCAAAGCCACCGGTCTGTAGTCTTTCAGCACCACCGGTTGTCCGAATTTGGGCACCGGTATGAGACAAGAAGTTTTCCACAGTGCTGGGACTTTTTCCATCTGAATGCTCATATTGATGAGCATGCTAGTTGACCAGCACAGTCCCTCAGAAGCCTTGGACAGACTCCATCTGGGCCTGAAGCCCTCCCTGACTTAAGTCTCCTGAGCTCAGCTCCAACCTCCTCTATAGTTAGATACAGAGGTTGTAGTGGAAGGATGGCGACAGGAGTGATGTTGCTATCAACCATAGAGATGGGGGTGGGGGTGCAGCTGGACAGAGGAGGGCTAGTGATGGGAGTTGCTGCAGAGGTGGAGGTGCAGCTGGACTGAGGAGGCCAGGCGGTGGGAGCAGCCACAGATGTGGAGATACAGCTGTGCTCAGGATGCCTGGAGGTAGAAGCTGCCGCAGAGGTGGATGTGCAGCTGGGCTTAGGAGGCCTTGTGGTGAAAGCTGCCGCAGAGGTGGAGGGGTGGCTGGGTTCAGAAGGCCTGGCAGTGGAAGCTGCCGCAGAGGTGGATGTGCGGTTGGGTTCAGTAGGCCTGGTGGTGGAAGCTGCTGCAGAGGTGGAGGTGTAGCTTGGCTCAGGAGACCAGGCGGTGGAAGTTGCTGTAGAGGTGGAGGTACAGCTGGACAGAAGAAGCTTGTTGGTGACAGTTGCTGCAGAGGTGGAGATGCAGTCAGGTGGAGGAGGAGGCTTGGCGATGCAGGTTGCCATTGAGGTGGAAGTACAGCTGGGCAGTGGAAGCAGTTTAGAGGAAGCAGCTGTAGTGGTGGGGGTGGAGGGAGCAGCATCAGAGGTGGAAAAAGCCACACTGTCAAACCTGTTGTAATAATGGTTGAAAGTATTGGCTCTGTCCACATCACCTTCCACAGACTGAGAATTCTTCAGTCTGTATCCAGTGATGGTCCTCATGCCCCTCCACACCTCCTTGGTGTTTTTGTTCTCCAGATGTCTCTCTACCTTTTTCTTGTACTCCACCTTAGCTCGACGTAATGTCTTTTTAAGCTCCTGTTGTACACTCCTCCACCTTTCTCTATCCCCATTCTGGAACGCCCTCTTTTTCTGGTTCAGGAGGTCTTTGATGTCACTGGTGATCCATGGTTTATTATTTGGATAGCACCTTACAGTCCCGACTGGAATCACAGTGTCCCTACAGAAGTTAATGTAGTCAGTGATGGTGCTGCTGACCCTCCTGTCCATGTCAATGTCCATTTCGTCTTCCTCCAGCAGTACAGCCCAGTCTGTGACATCAAAGCAGTCTCTCAATGCATCACTCGCCTCTGGTGACCACTTCCTGAAAGATCTGGTAGTAACAGGAAGTCTTTGTACACACGGTTTGTATGTGGGTTGTAGATAGACCATGCTGTGATCAGATCTACCCAGTGGTGGAAGAGACACTGTCCTGTAAGCCTCCTTCACGTTAGCATAGAACAGATCTAATGTCTTTTCTCCACGTGTTGGACAGTCCACATACTGTACAAAGCCAGTCAGGCAGGAGGATAGAGAGACGTGGTTGAAATCCCCTGTGATGCAATGAATAACTCAGGATGCTGGGTCCGTATCCTAGCAATGGCGTCATGGATGACGTCACACGCCGTTGTAGGTGCCGCCCTCGGTGGAATGTAAACAACTATGACGACTGTTTATGGGAACTCTCTGGGTGCATAGAACGCACGGAAACCAACTGACAGCATTTCGATGTCTGGACAACCCTCTCCTTAACCGTCACATTGTGGGGGTTTACCCATCTCTGATTAAAGAACAGTATAACACCCCCGCCTTTCCGCTTACCGCCGCTCGTACTCAGGTCACGATCCGCTCGTCAACTGTGAAGCCGGGAATGTCCACACATCAGTCTGGTGTGCTGTCGTTTACCCAGGACTCAGACAGACAGATCAAACTGCTCTCCTTATACAGTCGTTGGTTCCGCACAAGCGCTTCTAACTCATCACACTTGTTTGGTAGTGAGTTAGCGTTTCCCATAATCACCGAGGGTAGAAAAGGTTTGTACTTCCACCTCCTCTTGTGCCTCTTTGCCTTTAGTTTCGCTCCAGCTCTGCATCCACGGTACAGCTTTTTAAGCTCGGTCCGAATTGGATGTTTAATTTCGCGTCCAATCCTTGACAGTGCCAACAGTTCTTCTCTTGTGTACACTGCTTTAGTAGTAGTGCACATTGTCAAAAAATTTAAATAAAACAAAAAAACAGATCAATAAAAATAACTAAAAATGTTTAGATAGAAACTAAAAATTAAAAATGACAAATAATCATATAAACGACAAGAAAAATTGAGAGCTACACAGACTTGCTGCCGATAAGGCCGGCGCACAGCAAGCGATTGGTTATTGGTTATATACACAACATAATCCGTCCTTACATTATCAACATTATCAACCGCAGTCATGCTCTCACATCTCAGCAGATATTGTGTGATATTGTGTGTTGCACTGCGTTTCTTTGCAAATGGAAGTTTTTTATACAATGTCGGAGATGTAGAGCACTTGAGCAAGGCAACTGTATGCAGGGCAGTCAGAAAAGTGTGCCTCGCCCTGAAACGGCTTTTACCATGTTTGTGGTTTTCCCTGGACATAAACCTGTCAGAGCCATCAAGGAGGAGTTCCACAGGAATGCAGGTGAATGATGTAGAGATCTGTTAAATTGTATTCTGTTAGTTCCATGACAAAGAATAGAGATGCTTTTGAAAATGACCTACTGAAGATCTTTATTAGTGCATATAAAAACAACTCGGGGAATAAAGTGATATCTAGACTTTATAAGGGACTCCAGGGTATCAAAACAGTAGATAGCACATATATTAAACAAAAATGGGAAAAGGAGAGTAACATGTGCATCCCAGGGGAAGCCTGGACTAAATATTGTGAATTCCAATGGAGGATTTCAAGCTCACCTTTCTGGAGAACATTTGGCTGGAAGACTCTTAGTAGATATTTTATCACTCCGGCTCAATCATTTCACTATTCAGGTTCGTCCAGCTGCTGGAGGAATTGTGGTTCTCAGGATGCTAATCACTTTCATGTGTTTTGGGACTGTCCAAAGGTACACACTTTCTGGCGTAAGATTCACTCCGAAATAGAAATCATATTCGGAACAAAAATCATTTTTAACTGGTACGACCTTTTTTTTGGATTCCAAATTTCAACAAACACAAACATAACAACAAAGAAACTGTTTGGAATGCTGAGTGCAGCTGCTAGAAAAGCAATCACAAGAAAATGGCTTAAACCAGATACCCCAACTATTAGAGAATGGTATGATATTATAAATGAAATCTATCAAATGGAGAGAATTACTTTCTCTGTGAGGCTTCAGGACTGTAAACTTGAGGAAATTTGGAATAGATGGAAAGTGTACATTCTTCCGAGATGCCCAGCCTATGTTTAGCAGGAAAAAGCTTATTAACATCTTGCTTGTATGTGTTAGTGTTTTTCTCTCTTGTTTTATTTTTTTTCTTTCCCTTTGTGGTTTTATTTTTGTATATCACCTCGTGTTTCTGTTCTAGTTATATATATATATATATATATATATATATATATATAATAAAAAAAAGGGATCAGACTGTAAAGGGATGTAACCTCTGATAAATAATATGATTGACAAGTAACGATCCTAAATAAAGACAAAATTAAAAAAAAAAAAAAAAATTGTATTCTGTTAATGACATTGTGCTGCAACCTCAGACTGGGATTAGTAATTTTACTTTCTTTTAGGATTTCCCAGTGTGATTGGGTGCATAGATGGCACACACATCCCCATCACGGCTCCCTCACATAATGAAGAACAGGAAGTCCATTCACAGCATAAATGTGCAGGTACACCTCTCAGTCTCTGCACTGTCAAGATCATTTGTGATGCTGCAAACATCATTTCAAATGTGGAGGCCAAGTGGACCTCGTCTTCCAAGTAGAGCATTTCTTTATCAGTTTTTTGTAATTTTTTCAGCAGGTGAATTCTGTTCATGACTCAAGGATTTATCGCAAGTCTAACCTGAGCAACAGACTGCAACATGGTAAGCAGCCTAAAGATTTGCACAATATAATTCACTTGTCTCCCTCCTTTAATAAACTCCACTGTATCCACTATGCATTACAGGAGAATTTGATGGCCTTCTGCTGGGTGACAGGGGTTACCCATGCCAACGTAGGCTGCTGACCCCTTACACTGACCCTGAATCAGGCCCCCAACAGAACTTCACTGCAGGACAAGAGCCCGGGTGGAGATGACCATAGGCCTGTTGAAAGCCCGTTTCCAGTGCCTACTTCACGTAAGGGTGACCCTTGAGAGGGCCTGTGATATAATTGTGGCATGTGTTGTTCTTCATAATATCGCCACTATTAGAGGAGAGCAACACCCTGCCATACAAATTGAAGACGCTGATGCAATAATCACTTTAGAGTTTAAGCAGTGCTTAATTTGTAAAGTGGGAGGTGCCGTAACGCAGAGGGGGGTGGATCCGGCGGCTCAGTACGGGTGTTATAGGTAAGGGAACAAAAAAAATACACTGCCTACAGACGATGTTTCTACATCAGGTCAATTTTCATATATATATATATATATATATATATATATATATATATATATATATATATATATATATATATATATATATATATAAATATATATATACTGCAACGACTGGTCACTGACTTTGAAAAAGTGAAGTAAAGTTTGTTGTCTTTTTGACATCGTAGACAGGAAGCCATACACCGCGGAACGTGTTTGAACAAGAGGGGGCCACAATCGCAAGAGGGGGTCACCAAAATTTTAGGTCGGACATGATGCATAGCCGAGGCTACGCACAGTATACACGGACACGCACGTAATGCCATCAGTCATGTCAGTCAGCACAGAACAGTTTTATCAGAGCTGGGCGCGCGCGTGTGTGTATATATGAGAGAGAGAGAGAGATTTGATTTTGAAAGCGCTTTATTTTACAATTGTTTCAGATCAAGAGAGGAACGTCAGCAACTGAGTATACTAAGGTACTGAAAATGAAATAAAATAATAAATAACAAAGAAACAAAAAAACTGTGTCCATACATCTCACAGCAAAGTAGAACAAAATGTTATTTCCTCTTTATGAACAGAGCAGAGAACATCGCCATAACACCATTTGTCAACAAATGCATCAAGGTCTTTCATGTACTTATAGAAAAGAAAATCAATAAGAATTCTGGACTTTACTAACTTTGAGAACACACTTATGGTGTTACAGTTCAAGTTTGTAGCGATCTTGTTTCTTCTGCTAACATATATGGCCATTTTTGCCTGGCCCAAGATAAAATTAATTAACTGGCATTTTGACCTGTTTTTCTGCACATACCTGTACCCAAAGATAAAAGTCTCCAACGAAAAAACTTCACCGCAGGAAAAAAACATGGTTGCCAAAAGACTGAACATAGGAGATAACCTTGGGCAATGTGCAAAGAAATGAAACACAGTTTCCCTATGGAAACAGAAAGGGCAGTCTTGACTGACTCCCGGGTTTATAATGGAGACAAAAGCATTGGTTGCTATGATGCCATGGAGAACCCTCCACTGCAAGTCGCCTAATTGTTTCCTTAGCGGTAGCTTATACAGTGCCCTCCATTCAGGATTTACATTGTCATCCAACATCAGAACATCACGCCACGGGGTGTCGACTCTGACATTGAGCTTTTGCATGTAAAAAACAAGTACACAGGCTTTGTACAGAGATTTACCGCAAGACTCAGTTAAAACAATTTCAATTTGGTCTTTGTCCTCTAAGAGGGCTCCTGTGCAACCCTTTATTTTTAGGCAAACAAATAAACGCACAAAAGGATCATCTTTGTTTGGGGAGGCAAGCCCTAAACCAAACTGTCTTAGCATCTCCCTCTCCATTGTTGTCAACAACGCTTTCCATCTTTGTAACAGTTTGTTCACAATCCGTGTTGATCTGAGACCTAAACGGGTTCGCTAGTTTTTGGGAAGAGGACAGGTCAGAACCTGCACAGTCCACTAAGTGTCTGAACTTAACAACACCAGCATCACATAGCATTCTTGACAGTGTGGGGTTGTTACCCTCAGAGATGTCAAAACGTGACCCATGGACCAGGGGCTCTTCCAAGAGCCAGTAAAGTGATGCACTGAGACAAGTTCTGTGTATGCTGAAGAATGTTAAAACCAGGAAAATTCCTCTATAAAAAGAGGGCAATCTAGAAGTGTCCAGCCTCTTAGGGTCCGTCAGAAACAGGGTGTTGCTCATTCCTAAGCCCCCAGCTGACTGAAGGATCAGACTGACCAACGGCCTCCACAGTAAATCTTTAGGTCCTGTTAGGAAACGTTGTAAAAACATTAGACGGAAAGCTGCGACTCTGCTGGATAGGTGCATAAGCCCTTGTCCCCCTTTGTCCTTTGGCAGGTAAAGCATGCACTTGGGAGTCCAATGGAGGTTGTCCCAAAAGAAGTCAACCAGCAACGCTTGAATGTTGGCCAAAAAGTCTGTTGGTGGATTGATATACATCAGTTTGTACCATAAGGACGACGCAGCCAGGTTGTTGGCAATGAGGATGCACCCCCTGTAGGACAGGTGTGGAAGAATCCATTTCCACCTATTTAGACGGCCTTTGACTTTCTCATAGACCCCCTCCCAGTCATACATATATCTTTTTTGACTATTTTTTTGTTCAAGGTTGAAAAAGAACTTGGAGGGGGCATCCATATCAGATATGTTGCTGAAGCGTGATCGTATTAGAGCTCCTTGTGCTTTGACTCTCATTAGTTCAGACAATGATGCTTTCTTGGTTTTGTAGATCTCAATAAGGGGTCTGCCACCTGTTGGAGCTGCTGAGTTCTGCATATGCATGATCTCAATTTCAAGGCCATTAAGGGACCTAGTTATGTCTTTAGTAACATTAAAAATATACTCTCTGCAAAACTGCTTTATTTTACTTTTTGCTATGTCCCACCATTGAGACAATGAAGAGTACATGCTCTTTTCTGCTCTAATAACATTCCAAAAGAAAACAAAAGTGTCCCTGAAGTTGAAATCATCCAGGAGTGTGGCATTAAAATGCCAGTAAGCACTTCTAGGTTTAACGTTATGCATGATAATGTTGCTCACCACTATGCCATGATCTGAAAAGCCAACTGGGTGAATGGAACAACATCTGAACTTGCTTAGGTGCTGCTTAAAGGAATAAAACCTGTCTAGCCTAGCCAACAACAGCACGTCACCTCTGGAATGCGACCAAGTGTACTGCCTGACGTTTTTATGAAAATTCCTCCAAATATCACACAGATCATGAGTTGACACAACTTCAATGAGCTGGCGACGTGATTGTGTGTGCGGTTCTGTGTGATTCCGATCTATGTTTTCCTCCGTGCAATTGAAGTCTCCTCCTACAATTAAGAATTCATTATGATTGCAGTCTTTGAATAGTGTGTCTAATCTTTTAAGAAAAGTTACTCTTGCCGACCCAGAGGTCGGAGCATACACACATACGAAAACAAACACTTCATTTTCAATCGTGGCACGAATTTTCAAAAGCCTTCTGCTGATCACTTCCTCAAAATGTTGCGACTGAGGAATAAAACTGCGTGAGAACAGTATGGCTACTCCAGCACTGTCAGAGGTGTTGTGACTGAGAGAAGTCAAGCCATTCCATTCCTTGGCCCAATCGACTGCATTTTTACAAAAAATTACATCAGCGTTTTTTTGCTTGATCGTTTCGAAAATCATGGCTCTCTTTCTGGGGTCTCTCCCCCCATTAATGTTCAGAGTGGCAACCCGTATGTCAGCCATAGAGATAAGAGGGAGAAAAGACAAAAAGAAGGCAAACTAGAGTAAGAAGAGACAATAGCATGTTATGCCTTATCATTAAGCTGTTTTTTGATGGTACACACAAGCTTTTTCAAACGATAGAGTTCTCGGTCACTGAATGCGCCGTCTCTCCTATGGCGGCACACGTCATTTATGAACTGCAAATTATCAACGAAATGATCTTCCACTCGCACTTTTCTTTGTCTCTTGGTTTCTTTCAAAAAGTTGCTTATGTCCTCAGCAGTATACATTACTATTAAAGTTCCATCCTGTGACCACGAGCATCTACTCGAATTTGTAGAGTAGCCATCGCTTTCAGAATCAGCAACTGTTTTTACAGTCTGTTTGGCCTGTTTATTGCGCTCTACACTTTTGGAGCCTATTTTCCTTTTGGTTATAGGCTTTTTGAAACCTGTCTCCTCTACTTCCATGTCACTACCATCCGATGTAACGCGAGCAGTCTCACAATCAACATTTGCCTTGGTGTTAAGGTCCGCTAAAATATCGTTAGTCTCACCTGGAGAAGATGTACCTGCAGCAGAAGACGCATCACAAGCTCCACGTTCTCCAGGTGGCAGCGACGCACTGGTTTTCTCCTCACCCGCATTGACAGTTTCTGTGCGCTCAGCTACCTGGGCCACAGTAGCCTCAGCGCAGTCCGTAGTGGTTAACAGGCCATCATCGCCGGTGGGCACAGGTCGGTCAGGCACGGTTTCAGTCCCGTCTGTCCCTGGGTCATCACATTTGAGAACAGCAGATTCCACGGCCACGAAATCAGCCCGTTTTGAGCAATCAGTAGTGGGTTTCTGTGGGCCTGTTAGCTTAGTGCTAGGCGTAGGATCACAGCTAGGTATTACAGAATCTAAGACCTCTGAGCGGGGCATAGCTCCAGTAGAGGAGACTGCCGTGGACGCGTCTGCGGGTCTAGCCGTAGAGGGGGCCCTTCCCTGGCATCGCCACCTTCGGCAGTGTCCTCTGCATTGTGTGCAGGCCGCAACAGGCCCGCGCAAACTAGGTGACCCATAGTACTACAGCCAAAACATCTGATGACCATGTCCGACGTGATAAAAACTACATAGCTCGAGCCATCGATTTTAAAAGTTAAAGAAAAATTAAGCTCATCACCGTTGTTAGGAATCATGTAAACTTGCCGGCGGAAGGATACGACGTGTCTAAGTAGAGGGGACTTGCAACCAAAGGGAATGTTGGATATTTTAGAGACAAGTTTGCCATGACGCGCAAGTTCACGTTCAAGTAAACTGTTAGGAACAAAGGGGGGGACGTTCGAAATTACAATTTTCTTTGAGGGTAAACTAAGGGATAGGACTTGACGTGTGCCATTTAGTACAATTGTACGACGCTATTAAAGAAGATAACTATTGCTTTATTCATTCGTGAGGCTGCGGCAATTTTGTCGTGACCGACAACCTCGCCTACAGCTAAACTGCATTCCTCAACACTAACATCAGACACAACCTTGACACCATGACGGCGTGTCAAGGCTGTAAAGTCTGAGTTTGGAGAGGCCATTACGGCAACCAGCAGTGCGCTGGATGCGAGCCTTCCTTCACCTCTACAACAGAGAGACCATAAATTTAACAATCAAAAAGTAATGTCTTCCCCATCTCTCTGCCCCCTGCTTCCTGTCTCTCTTCAGCTGTCCTGTCATTAAAGGCATAAAAAGCCCCAAAAAAATATAAAAACAAAAAAAAAAGTAAAAAATAAGGTGCAAAGCACATATAAGGACAAACAAAAGATAAAGAGTTAGATTGCCACAGACGGCGACCAGTCGCACTCGCACTCACGTAGCTCAAAGCACTCAGTCACGCATGCACAGAGAGAGAGAGAGAGAGAGAGAGAGAGAGAGAGAGAGAGAATGCGGATGCACATCACTTTGCCAGGATGATTTTACTTTAAATGTCCAAACAGCCAACAACACTAATAACCCAAGTCCAAAATATGCCAGCACAGAAGTGCGCAAATTGCCAAAACAGTCAACACAGCACAGAAGGCTATAGCCTACATAGATGAGTCAATGGTCATGACTTAAGCCCACAACATGCCAGCACATAACTGTGCAGAATAAAATGCTCAATCAATTCAATTCAATTCAATTCATTGTTATTTATATAGCGCCAAATACAACAAATGTCATCTCAAGGCACTTAGATAATAATTTGTATTTTTCTATTCTTTTTTTTTCTATTTTCTATAATAAAGTCCAATTCAAGCCAATTAGAATTCAATTAATTGTAATCATAATTATTCATAAAATAATCCAATTCGTTCATATAGAGCCAATTCAAAAACAATTTCCTAGCTAAGGAAACCAACAGATTGCACTGAAACTTTTTTTTTTTTTTTTGGGTCCAATCTCCCGTCCTGAGCGTGCCTGAGGCGACTGTGGAGAGAAACGACTCCCTTTTAACAGGAAGAAACCTCTGGCCGCCTCGACCAGAAGACAGAAAGGGGGGGGGGGGGCACTGTAAAAAAATTCAAAGGATAATCAGCCAACAATACACAACAAAAGCACCTCAGTAAGATGTTAACTCAACTTAAACTCCCTTGTATCAGTACAATGCAGTATAAAAACATTGAACAAAGAAGAGTGCACATGGCGGTGCTAATAAAACCATTGACTTTTACCCTTAAAACTTCCCAAAGGCCTGCCTGCGTCTCTCATTGGCCTGCACAAACTCCTTAGCGATGGCTGTCAGTGTCCTGCTGCTGTTCTGGAGTGTCCTCCAGAATGTCACGGTGAATATGGCAGTTCATCAAGTCATTCAATCTTTTTTGTGTCATTGTGGATCGGAGGTATGATTTCAGTCGACGAAGTGTGGAAAACGAACGCTCTGCTGATGCCGTACTGACTGGGATGGTGAAAAAAAGTTTTAGAAGTTTGTGTACTTCGGGCAGCAGGTCTTTTGCGACAGGAACAGCATTCATTGCATTGAGCAACACTGTCTTTGTGATGCTTGCTGTTTGTATGCTCCCTGAATGTATCTACAGCATTTTTCCAATTGTAGAAACCGTTCACGGCAAAAGCAGGCTCGTTCTTACTCACCGCTAGGTTTTTCTTAGCACAGCAGCGACATTGCATGCAGAAGGGTTTCCCTCTGGTCTCACATAGAGTCAGCCAAGTAAAATCCTTGAACCACTGGTATTGCACGGATCGGGTTCGTTGTGAAGAACTTGTCCCTTGAACCCTCTTGGTTCTTTTTAGCACATCGGGGTTGCTTGGTTGATGAGGCGTTGTAAGATCCCTGCAGCACTCACTTGAAAAGTGCCCATGGCTAGCCTCAGCGAGGTTTGGTTCGGTTAGCGTAGTAGTTGAAGAACATTCGTCTCTGTTGCTTGGTTGGTCCACAGTTGAAGGTTGGGGCACAGCTGTCCCATCAGATGATGCTGTGCTTTTTACTTGTTTTGCTTTGTAATATTCAAAAATGGGTTTGTGCCTTTTCATTTTGGTTGTATATTCCACGCAACGAACAATCTCTGCAGTCTACCACAATCACTACTTCTGCCGCGCGATTTTCAGTGCTGCGCTGTTATAGGCCTACATTTTGCAGCATTGACGTGTGACGTGAAAAATATTTGAGGAAAACACTTGATTAAATTATTACCGCATGGGTTGTGTTTAAGTTTGATTTTCGACAGGTTCTGAGTTGAAAAAAAACTTGCAGGCCAACATTTGTTTATTTTTTTAATAATCATTTCAAAAAGTTACCCGGGCCACGGCCCCCCTGGTCCGGCCTCTTCCGCGGTCTATGCACGAAGCTAACTGTTATTCAACCAGCGCGTATGTGTCACACCTCTCGTCTCCCCCCTCTTCCCCCTCTCCACCCGCTCTTACCCTGAAAATTGAAACACATCAAAAAGGCAAACACAAGATTTTTGAGGAACTTCAATGGGGAATAAAGACTAACTAGACATATTACAACATTGAACACCGCACAAACAGTCGGTTTTGTTTTTCATTTTGGCGATTTATTTTTCATAGTGACACGGGAGGTGTCGGATCCAATAAAAAAGCTTCCGGATCCAATTTCAGAGGTGCGGGAACATGTTCCGGCTCAAATTAAGCCCTGAGTTTAAGTCACCATCATCACCACCACCACCACCACAGCAGTCAAATAAAGACATAGTACAAATTTCATTTGGTCTTCGTTATTTCCTACAAATACAAGAGCTGGTTTAGTTAATGTTCCAATAGTTAACATAATTCACCTGTGACCATGCACCCACCTTTAACTTGTGCTTCAGTATTTCAATTTCCAGATCTGTCTTCCTCATCTAGCGGTCCAAGTAGAGCGTTTCTTTATCAGTTTTTTGTATTTTTTTCAGCAGGTGAATTCTGTAAACCTCTTTTACCGTCAACTGGAAATACATAAGGACGACATTAAATTATACAGTTGCACATGCATTCCACAGAATTAACCTGAATTAATGTGTTTACTGAACATCCATCTCACTGTGTCAATCTGTGCAGTAGAAGTTGAAGGACCCTCCTGCTGCTGCCCAGCCATGCTCTGTTAAAAAATGATGAGACTGTGTTAATACTTTAGTGTAGGCTAAAAGTCATATTCCACCAGAATGTTAAGAAATGGGAATGGGAAGAGAACTATCAGTATAATGAAGATGTTACCTCAATAGACCTTTCTGGATCCCCCTCTGTAAAGGCAGCAGACATAGTTTCCTCATCCTGTTCATCCCAGATGAGTGGTAATTTCCAGTATACTTAAACTACTTTATGGTAAAATCTTTGGAGTATTGCTAACTTACAGTTACAAGATCTGTTGTGGCGTGAGGGGGCTCCACCAGGTGGAGAGCACCATCAGAATCTGTTGGGACAAAAGAAAAGACAAATAAATATTTGTATAAAAAGGCTTAAAAAAACATTTTATAAAGGCACTTGTGTCTTGGGGGTGGACTCAGAGGATGAGCTCCCTCCAAGGATTCCCTCAGCCACTGGCCTTCCAATATTTTGGCTTAGGGCCAGCTTCTCTGCCTCCGTAAGAGGTGGCGGTGCTGGGCCACCACCCGTTTTACGGGCATCTGCCTTCTTTCTGTTGGCTGATTAGAAGTCTGTGTTAATTTAAATAGGCTTAATTATTTAACAGATCATAATATAGATGAAAAGACGTTTATGTGTGTGAAAACAGCATTATGTTGGGGATAAAACAACTGCACAGTCACTTAATATTTACTTTACAGTGTAAAACATGATCAAAATGAGGTACCTCCATGCCGAGGTCTTACCTGTTTGAACAATGTTTTTATATTTCATCTTAAGCTGCTGCCAAGTGCGCTTCTCCCCCGCGGGATTGCACCTAAATGAAATAAATTAATAGGCTACACTTCAAGCAGTTTTCCCCTGTAACATTATTGTGATTGCAAAGGACAACATTTAAACTTATGCATTGACGCGATCAGCAATGTTCTCCCACGCCGTCTCCCTCTCCTTTGCAGCTGCAGCGGTGTTGCACTTCTTTTTAAAAACCTTTTGAAACTCGCCGTATGAGCGCACTAAAATTTCTAATTCGATGTTTGTAAAATATGTAGCCCGCCTCTTCCCCGTTGCCATGGTGACTCGTCGATTCAGGGCTCCATTGATGCTGGCTTTTTAAAGTGGTGGTGCACGCGCTAAACTCATGGTGAACCTTCTCAGAGTTGTAGCCTGGGTGCCAGCCGAACTTAGCCCCGCCCATAAAAGTTTTGGTCGGGAAGTTCGGTCTGGCTCTGCTCAGTTGGGAAATCATTATGCCCGACCAAGAATCGGTCGACCCAATCAGATTGCCAGGGCGGGCTTTATACGATGATGGACAGATGATCAACAGGGACATTATCGACTACGTCACTAAAGAGCTGAACATGGCTGCCGCTGGAGAGCTAGGGTGTGTAGATTCTGCCATTGAGTCTGTTCTACAGGATCTCCACATTACATTCATTTTGAAAGACGAACAGAGGAACGCGATAAAGGCTTTTATCGATAGAAAATATGTTTTTGCCGTCCTTCCTACAACAAATGTGTGTGTTGCTTAATCTACGTCACATACTACGTTGCTCTGATTGGTTGTAGGTCTATCCAATTGAGCGAAGAGGCATTTTTTCTCCTGGTTCGGTTGAAACACGCCCCATACTCAAATCTCTATTGAGCAGTATCAGACTCACATTCTGACTAGAATCGTGAGTATGACGTAGTCAGGCTATCAGAGTTGATTAAACTCACTAAAATCAGCGTTTCTGAAACCGAAAACTCAGAGTTTTCTATCTCAGAGTAGTTCAGGAATAGACTCAGAGTTTGTTGAACCTGCTTCGTGAAATAGACCCCAGATCTTTTAACCTTGATATATTCTGAAGGTAGGCTGACTTTATTATTGCCTTAATGTGTTTTTCCAAGTTTAGGTCTGAGTCCATCGCTACATCCAGATTTCTGGTTTGGTTATTGGTTTCTAGGAGTATAGATTGAAGTTCTGTGGTGACTTGTAATCGTTTCTCTTTGGCTCCAAAGACAATTACCTCAGTTTTGTTTTTGTTTAGCTGGAGAAAGTTGTGGCACATCCAGTCATTAATCACCTCAATGCATTTATCAAGAGCCTGTACAGGGCCTCGGTCTCCTGGTGACATTGTAATGTATATCTGCGTGTCATCTGCATAGCTATGGTAGTTTATTTTGTTGTTTAATATAATCTGTGCCAGTGGGAGCATGTACATGTTAAACAGAACAGGTCCCAGGATGGAACCTTTGGGAACTCCACATGTGATTCTTGTCTGCTCAGATGTAAAGTTAAATATTGACACAAAGTACCAGAGATGGGACCAAGTCACACATGTGCAAGTCTCAAGTAAGTCTCAAGTCTTAGCTTTCAAGTCTCAAGTAAGTCCCAAGTCATTTTTTCTTGGGCAAGTCAAGTCAAGTCAAGTCTTGTAACAGGTCAAGTCAAGTCCAAGTCAAGTCACCTTATTATTGCAATTTTACCCGCAGAATCTGATCTTAATAAAGTGAAAAGACAAGAAGTAACTTTCAGTAAACATCATTGTCCAATGTGTCCAACCTGTTTAAAAAATATGACAATAATTTGGATTTGCATTGTAATTACTGGTCATCAGTAAAATACATAATGGAATCAAACAAAACAGAAATGACTTCATAAAATTATTTATTGATGGCTTTCAATCTAAACAGGGTCACTTCTGCCTCACTTCTGCCACTAGTTTAGTATTTTATTTGCCTAACAAGAAAAAAGGCAAACATAAAAATCATCTGAAAGAAAAAACATACTAGAGCATCAGAAACATCTGTATGTTTGATCTGTATCATCTTGAGATACCAGAGCTCTAAACACACAACAAAAAACAGGTTATTAGCTTATTGTTCTTAGAAAAATGTCATGTCTGTGGGTTTTTGCCACGTTTTTAGTGTCTGTTTAAGTTCTTAGTTTTACCATGTTTTAGTTGTTCATGTCTTAGTTTTGTTAAGTTTTAGCATTAGGTCTTGTTTTTAGTTTTTGCCATGCTATGCCACCTCAGTCTTTCTACTGCCCTGTAACTGTTAGACTTACTTCCCTTCCCTCACCTGTGTTTTCCTCATCAACTGCACTCACCAATCATCCTCCACAGTATTTCGTTTCCAGATTTCCCCATGCACGGGGTCAGATCCTTGCACATTCACGCCACGTCTTCATGCCGAACCAAGCTAAGTGTTTTCATCTGACCAAACATGGACGCGGCGGACTTCGAGGCATTCTGGGAGCTGGCCGGTAAACTCTGGAGCTGCTCAGCATGGGACAGCAGCTTTTGGTCAAGGTGTCTAATGAACTCCTGGATTTTTTTTTTTGAGAAAGCAGGTTCTCGAGACTTGGGCTGTGAACACATTACACATCTGGGATGAGGCGAGGAGTGTACAGCGTGCTGCGGTGCTGGACATTTTCGGCATGGAGCCGGAAAAAGTTAGCCTGGGCGAAAGCCGACTGTTGACTCTGTCAAACAGTCTGGGAAAACCCAAGAGGAATCCGTTTCCATGGAGGGCGGGACCTTACCCAGCAACTTAAATTCATTGGAGTAACGGAGTTCCCTTAACCAATCATAATGTTTAGAAATGACGTTGGTTATGCGCCGAGGTTCATGCTTACTCTCGCGAGGCTCTAGCTCGCGAATCACGCTTCCCACATCCGCTTTCATTATACCGGTACCATTTGATAAATCAAACTTTTCCCAAAGCCAGTTGGAAGGAGAGCTACGACATCCTTGCCACTAACAAAATTGACGAGGCATTCTCCTCTTGCTCTCGTTTTAATTGTGTAATGATCTCCAGAGTTGAGACAACTTCATGGATAGCTTCTAGCGTTCTTCCGTCGCCATGTTTATTTCCGCTGCGGTTGAACTACAATTATATGGACTACAATGGACTCCGCGCGTGAGTTATGCGTCACCACTCGCAACTGTTTGCTAATTGGCAAAACACTGAGCGAACCGAGGTAGGGGGATTTGGCCAGACTATGTGCGGAGCCAAAATCTTTGGGCGGAAGTACGTAGGATGGCGTCGCCAGGCTAGGAAAAAGTAGCCGCGCTGTACACTTCCGTCTTTTGCTGTCAATGTTGTAATTATGAAAGCCGAAGACGATGACTCTCAGTATCCCTCCCGCTGACATGTTGATGCGTATCTGATATGAGAGGGCGGGTCTCTCCAATAAACACATAAGGTACGAGAGGGCATGGCTGATTGACAGGGTAGCGATCCAATCATGATGCCATTCTCAGCCTGCGCTCCTACCGGATAATCAATATTATTTTTTAAATTAATTTATTAATTTTATATTCAAACTGAAAACATGAACTGAATAACACTCAAATAATTCAAGTCATCTTGTCTCAAGTCAAGTCCAGAGTCTTTAACTTTCAAGTCCGAGTCAAGTCTCAAGTCTTTTATTTTTTGTCAAGTCAAGTCACAAGTCATCAAAACAGCGACTCGAGTCCAAGTCACAGTGACTCGAGTCCCCGTCTCTGAGGACTTGCGAGTGGCCCTCTGCTCAGTACCACCAAGGATTAAAGAAATCTGCTCACATGTTTCCCACTAATTTGTAAGTAGGCAAAATATTTACAATAGTGTAACACTCACGACATGTTTACAGCTAAAAAACTCACAACAGGACCAGTGCTAGGTTCGGCTACGGGAGTAGTGAGAAGTGTAAGTGTACAGACCAGAAAAATAAGTTTCAACTGCCGGCTTATTATTTGTTGAAAAGAAAATAACAATATTACAAACAGTTGACATACAATGACACAAAATTAAATTTCTAAATAGTTTCCCTGGGTCTTTCAGAATAGTTTATTTAATCCCTGTTTTGAAATTTAAACCTATTGTTAGGTACTAAAGGATACTATTTAATCAAACCTAGGTTATAGTTCTATTGTATTATATATTCTATGACGTACGCCAGGATCCTGTTTGTCGACTTCAGTTCGGTGTTCAACACCATCGTCCCAGCCATCCTCCGCACCAAACTCACCCAGCTCACTGTGCCCTCCTCCACCTGTCAGTGGATTACAAACTTCCTGACTGACAGGAAGCAGCAGGTGAGGCTGAGGAGCATCACATCCAGCACCCGGACCATCAGCACAGGCGCCCCCCAGGGGTGTGTGCTCTCCCCACTGCTCTTCTCCCTTTACACCAACGACTGCACCTCAAGAGACCCGTCTGTTAAACTCCTGAAGTTTGCAGATGACACAACAGTCATCGGTCTCATCCGGGACGGTGACGAGTCTGCATACAGACGGGAGGTTGAACGGCTGGTCTGCTGGTGTGGTCAGAACAATCTGGAACTGAACACGCTAAAAACAGTGGAGATGACAGTGGACTTTAGGAGAAGCCCCCCCACTCTGCCACCCATCACCATCACCAACAACGCAGTGTCTGCTGTGAAATCCTTCAGGTTTCTGGGCTCCACAATTTCTCAGGACCTGAAGTGGGAGACCAACACGGTCACTACCATCAAAAAGGCCCAGCAGAGGTTGTACTTCCTGCGGCAGCTCAGGAAGCTCAACCTACCTAAGGAGCTGCTGATCCAGTTTTACACCACCATTGTTCAGTCTGTTCTCTGTTCATCCATCACCGTTTGGTTCGGATCAACCACCAAACAGGAAAAAAACAGACTGCAACGGACAATAAGGTCTGCAGAGAAGATTATTGGTGTCAGCCTGCCCTCCATCCAGGACCTGTACCTGTCCAGAGTCAGGAAATGGGCAGGTAACATCTCTGCAGACCCATCACACCCTGGACACAAACTGTTTAAACTCCTCCCTTCTGCAAGGTGCTACAGAACTCTGTACGCCAAAACAACAAGACACAGGAACAGTTTCTTCCCTCAGGCTGTCTCTGTGTTAAAGCGGAACTATGCAACTTTCAGTAATACGGGGTTTGTTTACCATGCAATACACACCCCAAAGCTGTAGGGGGAGCTCCGTAGAAAATAAGGCGACAGTCTAGCCATATTATATATTACCACTCTAGAAGCTAACCGCATTCAATTTAGCCGTCGACAGCTAATGGAGAGAGGTGTGTCTTATCAGGCTCCCTGGCTCGGCTCAGAGCCCTTTAGACCTGCCGTGAAGCAGTAGTTCTCGGCTCTCGTGTGTCGTGAGACTTCCAGAGGTAAACAAAGCACGCAGCGCCACAGGCAAAGTTGCAAGCGCTGTTTCGGGCTAGGGCCACCAGATGGAGATGGAAATGTCACCGTTTTCATCAGAACGGGTCAGCCAAGCAATCTGATGATTGCCAAGCAATTTTATGACCATGAAAAAGTTGCATAGTGCCGCTTTAAACAGCTAAAACCGGACTTCAGTGTATCATCCTTGCACCATGCACCAATTTGCACTTCTGATTTAATCTTGTTCTATGTCTATTTTTTGTCTATTTTTTGTACTTGTTGCACTAAAGAGAGTGAGGTGTAACCGGAGTCAAATTCCTTGTGTGTGTCCACATACCTGGCAAAAAAAAGCGATTCTGATTCTGATTTAAGTTCAAGTCAATACAGTTAATCTATTTTGATTTACCGGAAAAGGGTGGAATGCTCTCTTCGGGTCGGGAATGAGATCTTTCCCCAAGTGGAGGAGTTCAAGTATCTCGGGGTCTTGTTCACGAGTGAGGGACGAATGGAACAGGAGATTGACAGACGGATTGGTGCGGCGTCTGCAGTGATGCGGGCTCTGCACCGGCCCGTCGTGGTGAAGAAGGAGCTGAGCCAGAAGGCGAAGCTCTCGATTTACCGGTCAATCTATGTTCCTACCCTCACCTATGGTCATGAGTTGTGGGTAGTGACCGAAAGAACGAGATCGCGAATACAAGCGGCCGAAATGAGTTTCCTCCGCAGGGTGTCTGGGCTCTCCCTTAGAGATAGGGTGAGAAGCTCGGTCATCCGGGAGGGGCTCGGAGTAGAACCGCTGCTCTTCCGCATCGAGAGGAGTCAGATGAGGTGGCTTGGGCATCTGGTGAGAATGCCTCCTGGAAGCCTCCCCGGTGAGGTGTTCCGGGCCCGTCCCACTGGGAGAGGGCCCCGGGGAAGACCCAGGACACGTTGGAGAGACTATGTCTCTCGGCTGGCCTGGGAACGCCTCGGGGTCCCCCCAGAAGAGCTGGAGGAAGTGGCCGGGGACAGGGACGTCTGGGTCTCTTTGCTCAAGCTGCTGCCCCCGCGACCCGATCCCCGGACCAGCGGAAGATAATGGATGGATGGATGGATGGAATATTTTGATTTACAGTTTATTTGGGTTTTTCCTTTTAATTCTAATTGAGTTATTTAGTGTTCTTTTTAAGAAGTTAAGGTTTTTAAAGGCCTACAGAAAGCTGACACTACACCCAATACATAATGATAATACATACACAGAGGAACAATAATGATCATTGGACCCTACACCAAAACATTTCATAAACGCATGAAATTTGCGATTTTGAATTTGCCGCTTGGAAATCCTTCCTGGAATTCCAGACTGGGGGCAGGGCTTCCGTGCGACGTCACATGTGCCATGGTTTTTCCTGGCTGCCGCTATTGTAGTATGCTTGTTGAATGGTGAAGGCAGGGCTGGACTGACAGTCTGGCATACCGGGCATTTTCCCGGTGGGCCGACGCCCCTCGAGGGCCGGTGATGTCGGTTTCATTTTTTTTTTTATTTTGATTAATGTAAAAAAAAAAAAAAAAAAGTGACTGGCGGGCGGCCCACGATTTCATGTTGACGTGGCTAGTCCAATGAAATCTCTCAGCACCTCTTTGGCCCGCCCCTCCCCTCACCGTTGACCCAGGTCATCAATCCTACCATTTGAGCTGAACGGACTAGGAGAGAACAGTCAAAAACCGAAATGGATAAACAACAGAAACAAAAGGGTGGTGCACAGAAGCTCGAGATAAAAGGCTAAAAAGCCTACAAGCAGCAAAATGTGCGAAGCTTACTGACATGTTTACAAGTGCTTCCACCACGACCACAGCACCGGGTGCAGGGCCATCAAGTGCAGGGCCAGGGCCGTCAACATCATCAGCAGCCCCCAGTGCATGAGTGTCTCCGTATAACAGTGTAGGCCAAACACAGAGGAAGAAGCTATCGAGGTGGAGGAGGAGGAGGAAGAGACAGACGGGATCCAGGGACAGATTGAGGAGGTCAGAATAGCCAGCCCGGTAAGAAGTAGGCTAATGTTAGGCGAAATGTTAGCAGAATGACAACATGTTTTTTTAATGGGAGGACTGAGGGCTCCCCATGTGCGTGGAGACTTAAATGAGGTATTTATAGATAAACGACTGGTAGGCTACATCTTCACTACATCAGTATGGGGGGAATTGATCATGCTGAAATTATTACTTATTTTATCCAGTCAGGCTGGAACACGAATAAAAAGCCTAGCCTGTTTTTTGCACAACCTTGTTGGTTAGGAGGTGGTCACCGACTGTGGTGTGTGTGTGTGTGTGTGTGTGTGTGTGTGTGTGTCTGCGCGTGCGTCTGTTACAGAGATCATTCAGTCTTTTTTTTCAACTAATGCTATGAGTAGATTTACTTTATTTGAAGGTGTAAAAGTGGCATGCGCCTGTCATTAGCATTACAGTACTTAAACCATCATTAATGTAGGAAAGGATATAACGTATCTAGTGCCATTCAATTTTGTAGGCTCATGTAAAGTTGACTGGTGTGCAGATATTGCAAATACCCAATGACATCAGTCATAGATATCAAGTGTGTCATTAATGTTTATGACACTCTCATGTAGACACTAAAGTGTTCAGTGTTATTTTAGCTTGTGATAACTATATTGTTTGCAGGTGTTACAGGTTACAGTTGCCCATGTAATATTAGTGAAACATTGCTTTGCTGAAATGGATTGGTAGGTAACCGGAGAAATACGAAATTAATATTCCTGCCTCGGTCATTTTTGGTCATTTTCAACCCTCCGCTACATCAAACACAGACTGAGGAGTTGCCTTTCTGCCAGCAAACTGGAAGTCTTTATGTTGATGGCCACTGTGAAAGATGTTCTTGTGTCCCTTGATACTGACACAGTGATTGACAGTGGCAGAGAAGAGCGATTTAATGAAAAAACTGCTTTTGTAAGGTGAGGAGATTTATTTAAATGAATACATTTGTGTTAGGATTTAATTGCATTTTTCACAGAAAGTGATGAGATTACTTGTGTGATCGTATAAATATTCATGGTGGGCCGCCATGGCCAAAAAATGCCCGGGCCATTTTTTGGTCCCAGTCCAGCCCTGGGTGAAGGCAATAAAACGTTGGGTTCAGTGCAGTTTTTATTGCGAGTAGATGTACGAAGTGCTGTTGGTGCGTGTGTTGCCCTCAGCACCAGCAGCTCACACCACCGGGGACAGAGGAAGCAGAGAGACCTGCGGTCGGAACTCTGTGTCTCCCTGTTTGCCTGCCTCCTCTCTGGTGAAACCAGCCGGAGCGCGGACACACCTCGGGATGGTTGCCCTGAAATCAGCCGGCGGAGAGTGTGTCCGCTCTCCGCCAGGTGGATTCCCCCTGAGTGTCCGCACCGCAGGGAGCTGAACACGGCGGGATGCGCTCCGGCTGATTTCACCAGAGAGGAGGCAGGCGAACAGGGAGACACAGAGTTCCGACCGCAGGTCTCTCTGCTTCCTCTGTCCCCGGTGGTGTGAGCTGCTGAGGGCAACACACGCACCCACAGCACTTCGTACATCTACTCGCAATAAAAAAATCACCATGATCACCATCATCGTTCCCACTGCTCTCGGACTCGGACTCCGACCCACTTTCACTGGCAATGGCTGGCTCGAACCTGTATGGTTCTAGCCCCAATCCGTCCTCGGTTTCTTCCTCAGGCTCTTCATTGTCATCAACAATATTAGGCTCGAAATTTGCCGTGAAGAAGCTGTCCAGGGGTCCGTTTCACAAAGCAGGTTCACCCAACTCTGAGTCTATTCCTGATCTTTTTTTTTTTTTTCAGATTTATTGTCATGCTTACATATGTACACATGAAATTTGTCCTTCGCTTTTAACCCATCCAGGTTGGCACCTGTTTGACACACATGCACAGGGTCACACAATCAGAGACAGATGCCAACCTGGAGCGGTGGGCAGCCATGAAGCAGCCAGAAGGCGCCCGGGGAGCATGGGGGTACGGTGCCTTGCTCAAGGGCACCTCAGCTGTGACAAGGAGGTGGACTGACACCCCTCCAGCTATCAGTTCCACCAATCTTTTTTCCGAGTGGCGAGAGTGGGAATCGAACCGCCAACCTTCCGGTTATTGGACGACCGACTCTAACCACTGAGCCACAGCCACCCACGATCTCTGAGTTGATCTACTCTGAGATAGAAAACCCTGAGTTTTCGATTCCACAAACGCTGATTTGAGTGAGGTTAATCAACTCTGAGTAGGTTCACCTTGAGTTTAGCGCGTGCACCACAACTTTAAAAAGCCAGCATCAATGGAGCCCCGATTCGACGAGTCACCTTGGCAACGGGAAAGAGGACGGGCTACGTTTTTCACCAACCTCGAATTGGAAATCTTAATGCGCTCATACAGCGAGTTTCAATACGTTTTTAGAAATAAGTGCAACACCGCTGTAGCAGCAAAAGTGTAAGTTTAAATGTAGTCCTTTGCAATCACAATAATATTACAGGGAAACTGCTTGAATGGTAGCCCATTCATCTATTTCATTTAGGTGCAATCTCGCGGGGGAGAAGCTCACTTGGCAGCAGTTTAAGATGAAATATAAAAACATTGTTCAAACGGGTGAGACCTCGGCATGGAGGTACCTCATTTTGATCATGTTTTACACTGTAAAATAAATATTAAGTGGCTATTTGTCTTTTGTCAATTGATATTTAGTGAAATACAAAGGACCCATCATTCTTACAATGCCTAATCCACTATGCAGTTATTTTATTCCCAACATAATGCTGTTTTCACACACATAAACTATGTGTTACGGCCAGTGTTCCCCCCCCCCCCCCCCCCTCTCTTCATCATGCAGCCCCCCTGAGTCGCCAGCAGGCTCCATTGGATGCAGCCCTTCCCATCTCTCCTTCCTGGGTGTCGCCCACGGACGTCGTGACTGGCTGGGCAATTGAGTGCTCCACCTATCCCTGAGGAGGACCGGGATATTTAAACCCTCACTTCCTGTTGCTCGCTGCAGCTGTTCCTCTGGTTTGGAACAGTTTGCCCTCTTGTGTGTTGTGACTCTGAGTCTAAGCTTTGTTGCTTGTGTTGTGACTGATTTAAGCTGTGTAGCTTTTGTTAAGCTTGTTAGCCTTTGAGTATCCTTGATTTTGTGTTGTGCTTAGATTTTTCTCAGTATTAGTTGGTTTTGTGTTCCAGAGCCATTTTGGCCTCGCTTTTAAGTTGAGTCCGAGTTTTGTTTTGTGTGGAGTTTGTTTTTCATTGGTTTTTGTTTCTCATGTGCCGCACTCCTGTTTGGAGGAGATTATCTTTGGTTTTGGACCAATTTTAATCCAACAAAATAAACCCTTTTTTCTTTTTCAACATCAAACTTGTCTGGGATTATTAATGTTGCATCTCTCACCCGCTGGCCGAGCCGGGATGTAACATTAAATGGGGGCTCGCCCGGGATTTATAATCAACCTAATCCTGATCCCAGAACAAGAAAAGGAGGTTTAATTCATTGTTTGAGGTTTTGAATTGGTTTTGTGACTCTGTAAGGTTTGCGCTATGTCTCAATTTGATGTTGAGGGCTTTTTGGAGAATCCGTCTCTCGAGCAACTCGCTAGTTGTCACAAAGCTGACCTAGTCCAGATTGCTGGTAACTTATCCATTATCCATCCCAAACAGTTACTTAAGAAGGAGTTAAAGGATCTCGTCCTACACAAACTGGTTGAGTTGGATTTGTTGGCTTTACCTGTAGGGGTTAAAGGCCCATCTATTGTGTCACCCGCTCCTGTCCCTTCTGCAGACTCACCTGCTCCCGGTCCTTCCACAAGAACTGCAGAGAACCTGCCAAAACTAACGTCAGAGGAGGACAACAAGGTAGGTAATGGGATTGGAACTCCTGTTACTCTTCCTAAGTTTGATCCTCACTCAGCCTCAAGTGGAACCGCGGGTTCCCGTGCTGATGCTCGCCTGAAGGTTCGTCTGGCAAGACTGCAGTTGGAGGCCGAGGAACGAGCGCAGCTCCGACAGTATGAGCTTGAGGTCAGGAGAATGGAAATTGAAGCCGACAAGGCTGTGAAACTCCGACGGTTGGAACTGGAATCTCAGGTAAAGGCACAAACCCACAACCCAGTTTTAACTCCTAGTAGTGGTCTTGGTGGAACCTCACACAAAACCTTTGACGTCACAAAACATGTAGTTCTAGAACCTGAGTTCCGAGAATCAGAGATTGATTCTTACTTTTCTGCCTTTGAACGCATAGCGCAAGCGTTACAGTGGCCACCCAATGTTTGGGCTTTACTTTTGCAATGTAAGATTCGGGGTAAAGCACAAGAGGTTGTCGCTGCTTTACCTCTTCAGGACACTCTTAGTTATGAGGCAGTTAAGTCTGCTATTTTGAAGGCTTATGAGTTAGTTCCTGAGGCATACCGACAGAAGTTTAGGACTTCTAAGAAAAGCTTCACCCAAACCTATGTGGAGTTTGCCCGAGAAAAAAGAATTTTGTTTGACCGATGGTGCACATCTGGTCAGGTAACAAATTTTGACTCTCTAAAAGAATTGATTCTGTTGGAAGAGTTTAAAAACTGTCTACCTGTATCGGTGGTAACCCATCTAAATGAACAGAAGGTAGATTTGTTGTCCGCTGCTGCAGTTCTTGCAGATGAGTATGTGTTGACACATAAATCCACCTTTCTGTCTGTTTTTCCCAG
Organism: Odontesthes bonariensis; assembly: GCF_027942865.1. Classification (NCBI taxonomy): domain Eukaryota; kingdom Metazoa; phylum Chordata; class Actinopteri; order Atheriniformes; family Atherinopsidae; genus Odontesthes; species Odontesthes bonariensis. Next base: position 36,018,599 of record NC_134509.1, on the reverse strand, counting down.
AGCTTTGACCGTTAAACCTGTGCCTAAACAACCATTGTCTACTCTGACTGGAGAAGACAGGGAATGTTTTTACTGCCATAAACCAGGTCATATCATTGCAAACTGTTTAACTTTGAAAAGGAAAGAACAGAACTCTTCTCTAACCAAACCAAAGGGGGTGGGTTTGATAAAGAAGAAACTTCTAAATTTAGGAAAAACTGAAGTTGACTGTGCTCCGGATCCTTGTTTCAAACCATTTCTACTAGATGGTTTTGTTTCCCTCACGGGACTAGCTGCAGATCAGCGTCCTGTTCGCATCCTCCGTGACACAGGAAGTTCACAGTCAGTCATCCTCTCAGATTCCTTACCATTCTCAAATCAGTCTTCTTGTGGCTACAGTGCGGTACTACGAGGCGTAGAGTTGGGGTATGTTCCCTACCCCATGCATTTAGTTCATTTTCAGTCTGAGTTAATTTCTGGTACATTCCCTGTTGCGGTGAGCCCTGCCTTGCCGATCGAGGGCATTTCATTCCTATTAGGAAATGATATCGCAGGAGGTAAGGTTACACCAGCACTGGAAATATTAGATTCCCCCTCTTTTCCCAAGAAAGAAGAGCCTGTACAACCTGCTGTCACAGCTTCCTGTGTGCTGACACGATCTCAAAGATTAAAGAAAGCCGCAGCCCAAGATGTAGATCTGTCTGACAGTTTGTTTGCGTCTCTTTTTTCAGATGTGGGAAAATCGCACCATACTCCACCATTTCCTGCCATCCGTGACACTTCAACTCCCGATGTCCTGTTGGCTGGTGATCTGTTTCCCCCCCACACACGCGTACAGTTTGGTGAGGCACAGAAGACTGATCCAACCCTCCACCAGTGTTTTTCGAGTGCGGTAAGTGCTGAAAAAGCTAAGGACGAACCAGTGGCCTTCTACCTCAGTGATGGAGTACTAATGCGTAAATGGTGCCCTGTTGTTCTTCCTGACGCTGACTGGAATGTAGTTCACCAGATAGTAGTTCCATCTTGTTACCATCAGCACATCCTTGCTCTAGCCCATGAAAATAAGTGGTCGGGTCATTTAGGTGTCACCAAAACATATCAGCTCATTTTGAAACATTTTTATTGGCCTGGATTAAAACGTGATGTTAGTCAGCATTGTCGCAGTTGTCATGTTTGTCAATTGGCTGGTAAACCCAACCAGACAATCCCTCCTGCTCCTCTCCACCCTATACCTGCGGTCGGAGAACCGTTCGAACGGATCATTATGGATTGTGTTGGTCCACTCCCGCGAACTAGAGGAGGAAATCAGTTTCTGTTAACTTTAATGTGTGTTTCCACTCGTTACCCGGAAGCCATTCCATTACGTACGATCACTTCCAGTTCTGTAGTCAAAGCCATGACAAGATTCTTTTCCACCTTTGGTTTCCCTAAAATAATTCAGACAGATCAGGGCACAAACTTTCAGTCAAAACTTTTTCAACAGGTTCTGAAAGAACTAAACATTCAACATAAAGTCTCGAGCGCCTATCATCCTGAGTCTCAAGGTGCTTTAGAACGTTGGCATCAGACGTTAAAGTCTATGCTGCGAAAATACTGTACTGAGACTGAAAAGAACTGGGACGAGGGTTTGCCTTTCGTGCTGTTTGCAGCACGAGAAGCCGTTCAGGAATCCTTAGGATTCAGTCCGTCTGAGTTAATTTTTGGTCACACCATTCGCAGTCCTCTCAAGATCTTAAAGGAGAAACTTTTGGAAGTAAACGTTTCTCCTCAGGAGAACGTTTTGGATTATGTTTCCAAGATCAGAGAGAGACTTCATCAAGCTCGAAAAGTAGCCAGAGAAACTCTGTGCAATTCCCAAAAATCCATGAAGCGGCGCTACGACCGTTTTGCGGTCCGGCGTTCTTTCACTGTTGGTGATAATGTACTCGCTCTCCTCCCTACACTTAGTTCCGCTCTTTCCGCAAAGTTTTCCGGACCTTACCAGGTTCGCGAAAAGCTAAGCGACATTGATTATGTAATTAGCACTCCGGAAAGGAGAAGGAAAACTCGTGTCTGTCACATCAACATGTTAAAACCCTACCATTTGCGTAACTCAGGGGCAGTTCCTGGTCTTCAGTCCGACCAACCTCCACCCACCGTTGGTACCTCCGCACTCATTGTAACTGATTCTTACCCCATTGAAGAGGAGGGGTTAAGAGCACCTCCTGCTTCTTATCAGAGTCCTCGGTTACCGAATTCAGAGATGTTGAAAGTTTTGCCTACCCATCTTTCACATCTAACGGAGGCACAGAAAATTGAGGTTGTTCACTTAGTCCATCAGTTTTCAGAACTATTTCAGGATGTACCCACTCAGACCACCGTCCTAAAACACGACATCGATGTTTCCGGGGCCCCACCGAAGAAACAACATCCGTATAGAATCAACCCGGTAAAAAGAGCAATAATGAAAAAGGAAACGGATTACCTATTAGAGCATGGTTTTGCTAAGCAAAGTAGTAGTCCGTGGAGCTCCCCTTGTTTGTTGGACACCAAGTCCGATGGTTCCGCTCGATTCGTTACTGATTTTCGAAAAGTCAATGCTGTCACTGTCATGGATTCATATCCACTTCCTCGTATCGAGGACTGTGTTGACACCATTGGTACCGCTAGGTACGTGAGTAAGCTGGACTTATTGAAGGGATACTGGCAGGTCCCACTTACTGACCGAGCGTCCGAAATCTCTGCATTCGTAACCCCAGATTGTTTTCTGCAATATACAGTTATGGCGTTTGGCATGTGTAACGCACCAGCCACATTCCAACGTCTAATCAATACTGTTCTGTCCGGATTAACAAATTGCAACGCGTACCTCGACGACCTGGTTGTGTACACCGCTACTTGGGATGAGCACATGAATGTGTTAAAACAGGTGTTCACACGGTTGGCAGAGGCGTCGCTAACAGTGAACTTAGCCAAGTGTGATTTTGGAAAGGCTACTGTCACCTACTTGGGTAGAATAGTAGGACAAGGACAAGTACGCCCTCTGGAGGCAAAAATAACAGCCATCACAGAGTTTCCTATCCCCACCACTAGGAAAGCACTTCGACGTTTCCTTGGAATGGCCGGCTACTATAGGAACTTCTGTAGAAACTTTTCTACAGTTGCCCATCCTCTTACCTCTCTGCTGAGCCCAAAGGTAGTTTTCGTCTGGACCCCCGAAAGTCAGTATGCATTTGAAAGTGTGAAAACACTGCTGTCTCATGCACCTGTCCTTTCCCCTCCAGACATATCTAAACACTTCAAACTAGAAGTGGACGCTAGTGCTGTAGGAGCTGGAGCCGTGCTGCTTCAAGAGGGTACTGATGGAGCTGATCATCCCATCTGCTATTTTTCCAGGAAGTTCAACAGGGCCCAGCTGAACTACTCCATCATTGAGAAGGAAACCCTGGCCTTGCTTTTGGCCCTTCAGCACTTCGAAGTATACTTGGGATCTAGTCCTGTGCCCATCACTGTATACACTGACCATAATCCCCTCGTTTTTCTGTCCCGTATGTACAATCATAACCAACGCCTTATGCGCTGGGCTTTATTAGTTCAGGATTACAATTTGCATATCGTACATAAACGTGGTTCAGTCAACTTCATCGCTGACGCTTTGTCAAGGGTTTAGGTTTTCATTGACACCAATTTAATAGTTTGTTTTCTTTGAGAAACATTTTCCCTAATCCTCTGGTTTGGGGAAAAGTTTTTGTTAAGGGGGGAGGTGTTACGGCCAGTGGCCTTGTGGTGTGTGTTCCCCCCCCCCCCCCCCCTCTCTTCATCATGCAGCCCCCCTGAGTCGCCAGCAGGCTCCATTGGATGCAGCCCTTCCCATCTCTCCTTCCTGGGTGTCGCCCACGGACGTCGTGACTGGCTGGGCAATTGAGTGCTCCACCTATCCCTGAGGAGGACCGGGATATTTAAACCCTCACTTCCTGTTGCTCGCTGCAGCTGTTCCTCTGGTTTGGAACAGTTTGCCCTCTTGTGTGTTGTGACTCTGAGTCTAAGCTTTGTTGCTTGTGTTGTGACTGATTTAAGCTGTGTAGCTTTTGTTAAGCTTGTTAGCCTTTGAGTATCCTTGATTTTGTGTTGTGCTTAGATTTTTCTCAGTATTAGTTGGTTTTGTGTTCCAGAGCCATTTTGGCCTCGCTTTTAAGTTGAGTCCGAGTTTTGTTTTGTGTGGAGTTTGTTTTTCATTGGTTTTTGTTTCTCATGTGCCGCACTCCTGTTTGGAGGAGATTATCTTTGGTTTTGGACCAATTTTAATCCAACAAAATAAACCCTTTTTTCTTTTTCAACATCAAACTTGTCTGGGATTATTAATGTTGCATCTCTCACCCGCTGGCCGAGCCGGGATGTAACACTATGTCTTCTCATCTATATCATCCATCCATCCATTTTCTATACCGCTGAATCCGTCAGTCGGGTCGCGGGGGGGGCTGGAGCCTATCCCAGCTGTCAATGGGCAAGAGGCGGGGTACACCCTGGACAGGCCGCCAGTCCATCACAGGGCCACATAGAGACAAACGAGACAAACAACCATGCACACTCACACTCACTCCTAAGGACAATTTAGAGTCATCATCTATATCATGTTCTGTTAAATAATTAAGCGTATTTAAACTAACACAGACTTCTACTGAGCCAACAGAAAGAAGGCAGATGCCCGTAAAACGGGTGGTGGCCACCACCTCTAACGGGAGGGAAGTGGCTGAGGGAATCCCCGGAGGGAATCCACCCCCAAGACACGAGTGCCTTTATAAAATATAATAGGCCTATATATGTCTTTTTTAAGCCTATTCATACAAATATTTATTTGTCTTTTATGTCTTTTTTTCTTTTGTCCCAACACATTCTGATGGTGCCGCTCAAAAAGATAATTGTCTGTAAATGCAAAAATCTGTGCGCGGTCTGATAACCATCTCCGACGAATATTTATTTCTCTGCGCAATAATGCTGCACCTTCATCCACGGGATCGTTGTCAAAAGGACATGCCATGTTCGTGAAAAAAGTCGCCTCCTACTGTGCCTAATGGACTTCTAGAAGTAGAAGAACTCGCTCTGCTGACTGAATGAATGAGGAAATCAAATGGCGTGTGTGGCTGAAAGAGGGCGGAGACAGAAAGAAACTCGAGGTTTCTTGAATAAAACCTGGTCCCGACCAGGTTAGGTTCAGAGAGTCTGTTACTACGGTAACTGACCGTGAGGTTAAGTTACCTCTCTTTGTGAAACAGGCTAGAGTTACCCCTCTTTCTCGGGGTTGAGTTACCTCCCTTTGTGAAACGGAAAACTCAGGGTTTCCCTCATTTCAGGGTTAACCAACTCAGAGTTTTCACTAAACCTGCTACGTGAAACGGACCTCAGGTCTGGCAAACTGCTGGCTTCGCTACTAGAACTACTAGTATCAGACATGGTGATTGTTCCAGCAGTTGGCACGCGTGACGTCACGCACCTGTCGTCGGTTTGCCAAAATTCGAGTCAAATGTGGTGATAGTTTATTGGGCCTAATCAGGACTATCCAGGGGCCTAAACTTATTTCAAAATCATAAAAAAATTCCATGGTATATAAGGAATCGATCTGCTATTTCAGTTTTGTGCAAAAAATCACCTTTCTGTAGGCCTTTAATTTCCTGTTTTAAGCATTTTTTGTTTCTATCTTAAACCCAACAGACAATTTCAATTCCACACACTGTAACAAGGATACTGAATGTGGTTCGAGGAAAAAAACAAAACACACAGAAATCAACCCAGGAAAAGACTGAATAACTTGTGCTTCAAATCAGTGTCCTTTCTCTCTGATGATCCTGAAGGGTTAATCCCGTTTCTCTGAATCCAGTGCTATTTCAGCAGGACAACATGGGCAGGTGATACCAGTTTGGATGATATGCAATAACCAGCAGAGGGCGTAGCTCCTGCTAGACGGTCACAGGGCTCCTGGGTTACGGCTCGCCATCTTGTTTCTCACCAGCGGAATCCAACTCAGCAATCAGCTCGGAATTTCCCGGACCAATTTCCAGCAGAACCTTAAAGGCCTGGTTTAATAACCAACAAAGCATGACAAAAGTTCTTTCAACTTTGCTTTGTGCTGACGGAAGTAATGTACTCACCGATTTGGCGGCTGAACATCGTGTGTGCGTGTGTGGGGAGAACGTGCTTCACCCACACCAGCTCATCCGTTAGCACCACGGTTTTTGAACATAAAACAACATAAATGCGCAACTTTAGCTTTCCGTTTCAATGAAATAAACATATTTTACAAATACATTCTTCTCAGAAAATAAAATACACTTTTTAACTCACCAAGTCCAGTTCTGTAACATATAACACTCCCGTACACAGTCAGGTTGAAAAAAAGAAAAAAGTTGCGGAAAGCTCCTTCTCCCAAATTGGAAAAATGTTTTAGACAGCAGGTAGACTTTTAATCGTCAATTTTCTCTTATCTTTCTCTTTTTCACAGCACAACCCTTCTATCTTCTTCGTTCTCTGCTTCTTCTTCTGGCGCCAGAGAATGTAGCAACCCGGTTAGTTGGAGCTAGTCACATGGGTTACACATCAATGTGGCCCTTCAGAATAAGATATTTTACTTACACTTGACCGTTTTAGCTGCTAACAAAATAAAACTGTTTTATACCGTTTTTTAACCAAATAAAACAGGGGTGCCCAAATACTTCCCAATGGAGGGCCAAAATTGAACTTGAGGGGAGGGCCGAGTAGCCTGGGCGAAAGCCGACTGTTGACTCCGTCAAACAATCTGGAAAAACCCAAGAGGAATCCGTTTCCATGGAGGGTGGGACCTTACTCAGCAACTTAAATTCATTGGAGTTCCCTTAACCAATCAGTAATGTTTAGAAAGGACGTAGGTTATGCGCCGAGGTTCATGCTAACTCTTGCGAGGCTCTAGCTCGCGAATCACGCTTCCCACATCCGCTTTCATTATACCGGTACCATTTGAGAAATCAAACTTTTCCCAAAGCCAGTTTGAAGGAGAGCTACGACATCCTTGCCACTAACAAAATTGACGAGGCATTCCTCTTGCTCTTGTTTTAAAGGAAAACGTCGGAAAATTTCAATTTTCCTATTTTCCCTGACACCTGTCTCCCAAAATCGATTTCTCACACTGTTTTACATTATTCAACCCATAACCTTGCGCTCCCAGATTTTTTCACTTCTGGCCATGGGCGCAGCCATGTTCAGCCACATCCGGGCATATTTTACGTCAGAAATGCAATTCTACTTGTGCAGCGGAAATAAAATTCTACTTGTGGCGGGAATGTGCTCTAACAAAGTGTAGAGTGTAACTTGGAAATACACAATGATTGAATACTACCTGTATATAGTAGAATTAGAAATTATTTTTATTTCAACATGTATGCTCACATATATCTGTAGTGATAGTCTACAACTGCCTCGTCGGCGTGAAGGAAACCCTTGTAGGTCCCGTCCTGCGACTCATATTTATCCCTGATCGCCCACACCGCACAGGAGGGAATCACTCTTCGGAAGCGCTTCCCAAGTCTCCCATGGAGAAAGTAGGTCACCTGCCGGTAGGCCTGGATACGGTACACAAGGTTGGGCATGGGGTCCGGAAACGCCTCACGGCTCGTGGATACAACCGGTGAGTCGTTAGCATTTGGCGGCGGTGTCGCGGCTGCTGCGACAGCCACTTGTCCATCCTTATTTTTAGCCTTATCCGACCATCTCGGCTGATGGCTATAAGCTAACATAACTTGGATCGAGAGGGTGATCATGATCTGACTCGGACTCAGGCGAAACTTCGCATTCTATCTCCGGGTCCGAGTCAGACCAAGACAGTTCGTAAGTGTCTTCCATTGCTGTAGAAAAAATGTTTGCATTTCTGACGTCATGTTGAGTGAACATGGCGGCGCTAGGGAGGGAGAGCCAGAGCGGTATAACTTGAATTTCAAACATTCGCGAATGTTACTCTCTCGGGCTGACAAATGTAAACAAGGTGAGAAATCGATTTTGGGGAAGATGTACCAGGGAAAATAGTAAATTTGAAACTTTCCGGCGTTTTCCTTTAATTGTGTAATGCTCTCCAGAGTTGAGACAACTTCATGGATAGCTTCTGGCGTTCTTCCGTCGCCATGTTTATTTCCGCTGCGGTTGAACTACAATTATATGGACTACAATGGACTCCGCGCGTGAGTTCTGCGTCACCACTCGCAACTGTTTGCTGATTGGCAAAACACTGAGCGAACCGAGGTAGGGGGATTTGGCCAGACTATGTGCGGAGCCAAAATCTTTGGGCGGAAGTACGTAGGATGGCGTCGCCAGGCTAAGGGTCGAGGGTCAAAATGATAATTTTGCAGTACATTAAGTTAATATACGTGTGCAGTAAATATATGAGTGCAATATATTACATGTGTAGATGAAGTTAAGCATACGTGTGCAAAATAAACACTATATCACACAAAGTAATTTTGAAAAATGAATGACACTGTTTATTGTGCTTCACATTTATGTCAATAAAATGACAGAACATCGATCTGGCTTCTTTAAATTAGAAAAATTACTGAAGCACTATGAAATATTTGTGGACAGGTATAGAACATTACCAGGCCTTGGGCCTATCATACTTCCAGGTGACACAATGGGGGCCTAGGGCAGGCCTACACATTCTGCCTGAAGGCCAATCAGTGGGAAACATGAAGCCTGTTCTTGGTTTTTAAAAGCCTCTCAATATCAGGTTCAAGCTGACTAACTGACAAAGTGAGAATGTCATGTAAGTGAGAGTCAGATAAAGCATTCCGCAGTTTGGACTTGTTAAGATTCATAAGGCTGAAAGCCTGCTCACAGACGTAAGTACTTCCAAAGAGGGATAACATAACCTGAGCATGTTTGCGGATCTTGCCATATCTGAGTGCGGGAATACATCTGTAAAAGTCCTGTAAGGACAGCTCTCTGAACCTGCTATGGAGGTCTGAATAAGACTGAAGTTCCAAAAGTTCCATTTGAAGCCCCTCACTGACTGCATCCACATTCACAGAAAAAGGTTGAGAAAACAGCTCAAATGCTATTGTATTTCCACGAAAATCTTCAAAGCGATGGTCAAACTCCACCTCCAGATTGCTGAGAATGTTGAGGTATTTTGGTGTGTCTTCCTCCATCAATCCAACTTCTCTGAGGCTGGGGAAATGTGCCAAATTTCCTGAAAATACAGACATAAAGACAAAAGCAGCAATGTAAGAGGCAAGGTTGTTCATGAAATGAAATACCAATCATCAATCAAATGGTGTGTGTGTGTGCGGGGGGGTATTTTGTTTTGATTTTGTTTTGTTTATGGCTGCAATAGACTATGAAAAGCAATACTACTACTGTTTCTGATTTAATGCCTGGATTTAAAAAGAACATCTATTTACCACCAACACAAAGTATGCATGCATCACAAACTATATATTTATGATAACATGGTTGTGACAACAAGCCTTATACATTGTTTTATGTTCAATAAAATATTAAAGTATCTCACCTGTTTAGAGATGTCTGCTAAGCAGCTGGAGCTTTTGCTTGAAGGCTTTGACATGGTCATACATCTGCGTGATCATCTGGTCTCTCCCTTGAAGTTGAAGGTTGAGGATATTCAGCAGCTCTGTGAGGTCCACAAGAAAAGCCAGGTCTGCATGTCAGTGACTGTCCGTGGGCACTTGGATGTTGTTCGTCTTCGTGGCTTGAAACTCCCTTATTTCCTCGCACAGATCAAAGAAACGTCTTAAAACTTTCCCACGGCTCAACCACCGCACCTCCTGGTGGTACAATACATCACCATACTGGGCATCCATCTCATCAAGCAGAGCTTTGAATTGACGGTGTGAGAGGGCCTTTGAGCGAATATTGTTGACAATGGCGACGACATCCTGCATTACGTTTTTCAAGCCCATGTTTTTGGCGCACAGGTGCTCCTGATGCAAAATACAATGGTACTTGAAAATCGAGCCACCAAACTCGGAGACCTTGTCCGACACAAGTGCAGTTAGGCCTGCTCGCTTACCGACCATGGCGGGGGCTCCATCAGTCGTGATGCCAGATAGGGTTTCCCACTTTCAAACCGTTCTTGTCCAGAACTTGCTCGACTGCCATAAAAATGTTGACACCTTTTGTTGTCCCTTTCAATGTTTCAAGGCCCACTAGTTCTTGGCACATTTCAAAGTCCTCATTGACGCCTCGCAAAAACACCAGCAACTGTGCTGAGTCAGACACGTCGGTGCTTTCATCGCACGCAATGGAGAAGGCAGAAAACCAACTTGCTCTTTGGGCTATCTGACCCCGAACGTCTTCGGCCATGTCCTCAACGCGACGGGTGACAGTGTTCCGTGACAGGCTTATTTGAGAAAATACACGCATCTGATTTGGACACACATCTTGGGCAGCAATTGTCAAACACTCCTTGACGAAATCACCCGCTGCAAAAGCTCGCCCACTTCTCACAATTACATTGCTAATGCGATAACTAGCCCGAGTGGCATTTTCTTGTGCAGTAGACGGCTGAAGTAAAGTTCGCTGCTGGGTGGTTAGCTTCGTTAGCAAGTCTGCTAACTTGACCTTGCGATGTTCTCCAGTGTAATTTGCGAACTCAGCCGCATGCTTAGTTAGATAGTGACGGCGAATGTTGTATTCCTTTGAAACAGCGACCCTCTGCTTACATACCAGACACACTGCAGTGGAATCGACCTCGGTAAAAAAATTGTTTTTTTTTATTTTCGTTTGTCTGTGTGCCACAGCCTACTTCGCTCCATCCTTGAATCCTCTCACTCACTTGTCTTGGGCGTTATCGGATAGCTAGGAGCTGACTGGGGCTCAACAGCGCCATCCTATGGCATTCTTTGGAAGTGCGCCAATAAATAATTTTCAATGAGAGCTTCTGAGCGCTGATGGCGGGACAGTGGGGAAGGCGCGGGCCAGTGGGGAAGGCGCGGGCCAGTGGGGAAGGCGCGGGCCAAATATAATCGGCCCAAGTTTGGCCCGCGGGCCCCAATTTGGGCAGCCATGAAATAAAATATCATAACATGAACTATATTTATGAAAAGGCTTATTTTTAGTGAGGGTTATTTTAACCTGGGTTACACAAGCACATATTTCAATGCTGATTGCCAAAATATTACATTTATGATTTGTAGTTTAGGACCATTCAATTCAAAAATTCAATTCAAAAATACTTTATTTATCCCAGAGGGAAATTAAATGTTGATGTAGCTCAATTAAAACAAGGAGTTATTATAGATGCTGATGGCTGTGGGCAGGAAAGATTTCCTGTAGCGGTCCGTTTTGCATCCAAACTGAAGAAGCCTTTGACTGAAGAGACTCTGTTTTCCGATAACAGTCTCATGGAGAGGATGTTCAGGGTTGTCCATAATTCTCTTGAATTTATGCAAAATCCTTCTTTGCATTATTGTCTCCAGAGGTTCCACAGTCATCCCCAGAACAGAACCAGCCTTCCTTATCAGGTTGTTGAGTCTTTTTAGGTCCCTGGTTCTGATGCTGCTGCCCCAACAGATGACGCAAGAGGAAATGACACTCTCGACAACAGACTTGTAGAATATCTGCAACATCTTGTTGCAAACCTTGAAGGACCTTAGCTTCCTCAAGAAGTATAGTCTGCTCTGTCCTTTCTTGTAGATGGCTTCACTGTTGTGTCTCCAGTCCAGTCTGTTGTCCAGATGAACACCAAGGTATTTATATTCCTCAACCACCTCCACTTCTTCTCCCATGATGGAAACAGGGTTTGATCTGACCCTGTTTCTCCTGAAATCTACAATCATCTCCTTTGTTTTGTTAACATTCAAGATGAGATGATTGTTCCCACACCATGCCACAAAGCGGTCCACCAGCTCTCTGTACTCAGCTTCTTGTCCATCTCTGATACACCCGACAACTGCAGAGTCATCTGAATATTTCTGTAGATGACAGGAGTCTGACTTGTACTGGAAGTCTGAAGTGTACAGAGTGAAAAGGAATGGTGAGAGTACAGTCCCCTGTGGTGCTCCTGTGCTGCTGATCACCTGGTTAGACACACAATTCTCCAGTCTGACAAACTGTGGTCTGTTTGTCAGGTAGTCATTAATCCAGGTGATTGTTGAGTCCTCCACCTGAGTCTTCTGGAGTTTCAGACAAAGCAGATCAGGCTGAATTGTGTTAAATGCACTGGAGAAATCAAAGAACATGATCCTCACAGTGCTGCCTGCTTTGTCCAGATGACAGTGGGTTTGTTGAAGCAGGTGTATGATAGCGTCTTCAACTCCAACTCCATGGCGATAAGCAAACTGCAGGGGGTCCTGATATGTGCTGGTTTGCTTACACAGGTGGATCAACAGGAGTCTCTCCAGGACCTTCATGATGTGGGATGTCAGGGCAACAGGTCTGTAGTCATTGATGTCTGAAGGATGAGTTTTCTTTGGTACCGGAACCAGACAGTCTTTAATAATACAATACAATACAGTTTCTTTGCATTGACAGTTCTGTGCTGAATTTTCTTTGCCTCATTTTTAATTTTGTGACCCGTCTGGTTTAAATGAGTGTTGCTGCTTTGATGAAGCCTAATTTGATAAAGTTTCAAATACATTTTTGAAATATTTCATTAAATATTTCATGAGTAATTATTACACATAATTACTATTACGTATAATTATGCACATTTACAGATATTTTACATAATATGAGTGATAACACGTGTTATAAGTTCTATTTTGCACATTAGGTGTGCCTTGAGATTTTTACTCTTTCCTTTGGTGTGCCTTGGGCACAAAAAGTTTAGGAACCACTGCTCTAGAGCACTGGAGCATTCTCTGGTCTGGGTTTAGTGGTTGCCAGGAGAACGGTAATTGTCTGACTGCATTGTGCCAAGTGTAAAGTTTGGTGGAGGGGGGATTATGGTGTGGGGTTGTTTTTCAGGAGTTGGGCTTGGCCCCTTAGTTCCAGTGAAATTAACTCTGAATTCAGCATACTAAGAGATTTTGGACAATTTCATGCTCCCAACTTTGTAATTTAGATGCAGCTGAGGAATGTGTTTGGAAAAAGATGATTAAATTACTGATAATCAGTCTTAACCCTCTAACCGCCAAAGTCGCAGAATTGCGACATGACGTCAGCATAAACAAAACAGTCTGTAGATAAACTAAACGGGCTTTAAGGTGTTCAGTCTTCCTACCACTAGTTGGCAAACATGTTACTCTTTCAAACAAGACCAAGCTCACATCATTTTGTTGTCATTTTGTAGTTCACAGTGTCTTTATAAGGCAGTGCAAAAAGCCACCCGAGCGCAGATACGGAAGCAGTTATTCAGAGCTTTTCTGTAGAGACGTGCGAGTCGAATTTTTATTGTCAGCGAACTATTAGTGAGTTTTTAACACCATGGCTTGTAAGAAGTTGAACCGTGCGGAAGTATTGAGCATGCTATTTGCCGATTTCGACTCCGAAGGAGAGTTTTTACCTCGTGAGGAGGAGGATCGGACGAGCACTCATGCTTCCCACCGTGAAACTTCCGAAGGCAATGGTGCCGGCATGCGAAGCGAGGCTGTTCTCCAAGCACACACACACACTCCAACTCATTCGGTGCCGTTATCCAACCTCAATGGAGTGGGTGGTAGTGGGGAACGCGGTCGCAGTGTCCGTAGAGGTGTTGGTCGAGGAATCAGGGGTGGGAGAAGTGGGTCTGGTATCTTTAGCATACACTCTCTCCATCCAGCCCCCGGTGCCGCGGCGCACCTATCCGCCAGCGCAATGATACTGACATTTTACCACTTGTTTTATTATTGTATTCCTCATTCCTGATCATTATGAATAAGGTTGAACAGGTTAAAAAAAAAAAAAAATCAATTCAATGTCTTCCACTTCTTGCATGTGTTTTCCTACCCTATGGTAGCCTAATGATGACAATATTTTACCACTTTCTCCTGTTTTATTGTTGGTTTCCTCCTTATGAATGATGGTAAAAGACAGAAAAATGAAAATAAGTTCAAACATCAAGTCAATATCCACCATTTCCTGAAAAAATATAGGCAACTTTTCGCATGTGTTTTCCTACTATATGGTAATGATGATATAGTAATATTTTACTACATTATTCTGTTTTATTGTTGCTTTCCTGTTCCCTGATCATTATAGATGATGATAAATAGACAAAAAGAAACAAAAAGTTTCAAAAAAACAAGTTCATAATCACTCAATTCCAATATTTCCTGAACATAATGAGATTCAAAATGGCTGCCACCTGATGACGTCATAATATGCAAATTCGATCAATAATTTCATACCCCACATAAACTATGGATCATGGGCAACATTTTTCTAATGTACAGTAGGCATCTATCTTTAACCCCCTTTCAGCCACCAGCTTTTGAAATATTAATGTCAAAATCCAGTATTTTCAAAAAACAATCTTGGCGCCTAAAGGGTTAACTGTCCAGATGGGCCTAGGCTTTACCATAACACTTATCTAAATGTTGTTAGATCAGTTGTTCAATGTGTTCTGGTGTCTGATGTGGAAATGTGCACCTGGCTGATGCAAAGTGCTGTCTCACTGTACTTTTTCATCATTGCTGGTCACATAGTTGGTCACAACTTTTAAGTTAGGAAAGACACATTATAGTCAGGAGGCACAATTTCTGGAAATATTACACAGCAAAAAATTAACAAGTAACTTCAAAAATACTGTTGGTTTCCTGGAGGTTGATGCATTACTGTTTTAAATCGATCGTGTCTCCCATTAAGACAGTAGCTGGTGCTAACAGATGCAGCGACAGTAAGCAGTGGCTCTTACACTCTCAGCCCTGCAATCTGATGCTGCTGCCAAAGTTTTAATGTTTTTTTCTAATCTTGGTTTGCTTGTAATATCATCAGCTGTATGTTCTTAGGCAAAAACTAAACTAACAAGATCCAAGATTAAACAAAAAATTCTTCGAAATGAATACTGCTTTGTAATGTATTTCTTGTATTGACTAGAATGAACTGTGGATTAGGAACTAAATTATATTTTGACTTGCCTCATCAATAGTGATAACGTGAGACTTTAAAAATGAGTTGACAACACTGATATAAAAAGGAGTACAATTGTATAAACATCCATTAAACCATGCTCTAAAATAAATTTAAAAAAAAAAAACTCAACTAAACATTTCCTGACAAGTTTATGGTCTTTATCTTCCGTGCCGAGATTCACCATCCACTCACAAGGTATCCCCCCATTTATGGGGACGTGTAAGGCAGGGTGGGCCAGATGAGAGTCCCAGATGAGAGGTGAGAAATGAGTAATCCCAGGAGGTGTTGAAAGGTTTCTGCTGGGTAGTTATAATCTATATGTGTTAGTGGTGGGTAGGGATTTGTATGGAACTGAGAAAAACTGCAAAACCAGTAATAGTTTCAGACTGGTCAGCCTCTTGAATGATTACCTTCTGGAGGCTGTAACTCTATCAATTACACAATCAAAATCACAAGACCAGCTACTATTCTCAGTTGTATTGCCACATGACATTGAAGAATATAATAATGGAATGGATTCTTTAAAGTTGGTTATAGCATATACACCTATTATAAAGAAATTTCTTAGATGCTCTGTTGTCAAGTGATGTAAACTTTAAAAGTTTTTAGAAAATGGTCAGAAAGACAGGGTTATGAGGAAGCACTGTAAATGTTCCCTTTCAATGCCATATGGTCAGAACAAGACCAGTAATATGATGAAGAGAGTAAGTAGGTCTGAATTCATTTTGAGAAAAAGACTATTCTTATATATAATTTAATCCTATACTTCTATCCTATAAGAATGTACAATCAGCTCTGATCCCAGTAGCCCCTACCACTAAACTCACTCATTCACTGACTGAACTTTACAGGGTTACAAAATTCTTATAGATGTTGGATATTTTTTATGTACATACTGAGCTCTGTTGAGCCACGTATCCCTTTAACTCATAATAGGGATGATTTCATGAGATTCTTTATGACTAAAATTGTTTCTATCAGAGAGAAGATTAATGGAATCCTTCCCACTATTATCACTGATGCATCATCAAGTACAGCAGCTTTAGAGTTATCTTTAGAACCTGATTTGTATTTAGAAGGCTTCTGTCCAGTTGATCTCTCTGAACTAACAACAGCAATAGTCTCTTCTAAACCATCAACTTGTATTTTAGACCCAATCCCAACCAGACTGTTCAAGGAGGTTTTCCCCTTAATTGACACTTCCATATTGGATTTGATCAATCTGTCTTTGTTGACAGGATATGTACCTCGGACTTTTCAGGTTGCTGTAAATAACCTTTACTTAAAAAACCTACTCTTGATTCAGAAGTGTTAGCTAGTTATCGACTTGTATCGAATATCCTTTTTTTGTCTAAAGTTCTGGAAAGAATAGTTGCAGCTCAACTTTGTGATCATTTACATAGAAATATTCATTTTGAAGAGTTTCAGTCAGGATTTAGAGTGCATCAGAGCACAGAAACAGCACTGGTGAAAGTTACCAATGATCTCCTCTTAGCCTCTGATAGCGGGCTTGTGTCTGTGCTTGTCCTGTTGGATCTTAGTGCTGCATTTGTGTCATGCTTAGGTTTCTGACCCACATGCAGATAGACTCTCAGGAGACCAGGAAATCAAATAACAAGTTTATTATGAATCGAGGGAGATCTGGAAACTGCGGCAGTGGCACGGGAAATGGATTTTCTGAAAGGAAGGGGACAGAATGAGAGCGGAACGGATGAGGAATGAATGCAGCAGGCACCAGGCAGCAGGCTTACTTGTAAGCAATGTTCCCTCTAATTTTTCATGTGTCTGGGCAAACACACAAACTCCCTGAGCACACTGAGGACCACTGTGAGCAACATCAGATGTGCACGCTGTGGCCACACACCAGTATCACACCTGTTCAAAACCTTGGATCATAGCAAGTTACATGGCTTATTAAAAGAATCAAATCCCAGCAGCTATTTTCATTAGTTTACATTTAATATGAGTGATTTGGCCCACTTAAAAAAGAAAAAGACAAAAGTCTTGTTGTTCATGAGATGTGTAGTATGTTATATGTGAGAGTCATGCTTTGGCCATGGGAAGAGTCATGCTTGCAGCCTGCATGTTTTGAAGAGTAGACCTTTCTCACTCGAAAAAGAAAAAAATATCAGCCAGTTTCACCGCTTGTTCTTCTGTTTGCACATACTCAGACAGCCATTCCATCCTAAAAGAACCGCATGTCTTTTTTACTTTGGCTTGGTGAGTGGATGTGTCGCTGGCGCTGCGGGATTGCGTCTCTAACTCCGCCGCACTGTTGTTAGCTAGCTAACCTGCACGGCGCAACTCCAGTCCGGTGAGTCTTACCAGGAGGGTTTACGGAAAAGGTGACTTCTGGCTCGGGAGAATGCACATGAGTATCTTATGGCGCATTTCCACTAGCTCGGCACGGCTCGATACAGCTCGGCACGTCTCGGTTTGGTTGTGTTTCCATTACTACCGAGTATCACTTCATGCCTCCTCGACGTGGGCGGGGTCGTCGTAACACGGCTGTGCGACCAGAACAACAACAACAACATATGAGGAGGATAGCATGGAGGACATCGAGGCGCTCGTGTTGCTGCTCACCCTGTGGCTTTTTGTCGCACAGAAGGCAAGAGAAGAGAGCCAGAGAAGACTTCTGGCCGCCAGACAAAACAGTATTGAAATGTGACACTCATCGGCCAATCAGTGGAAGGCAGTCGGCTGACGTCACGTTTTAGTAACGCTTCGGCTCGCTTGGAACCAGGGCTGAGGTGATACCAAAAGTCTACCCGGTTGCAGGTACTGCGTGCTAATGGAAACACGCAAATAGCGCGCCAAGCCGTGCCGAGCCGAGGCGAAGCCAGCTAGTGGAAACGCGCCATTAGAGAGATGATCTGGAGAATAAGGTGCATAGATTGATAGGACACATGGATAATTCTTAAGTGCTCGGGAGAGGCTGGAAGTTACCGAATGAGAGTAACACTCCGGCGAAGAGTGACTGGAGTCCTGCTCTTCTTATGCAGCTCAGGTAATGAGACAGATGATCTGCAGGTGCACCTGCAGCTGATCCAGCCCAACAGCAAGTCCCAGGAGTTGCCCTCTGGTGGAGAAAAACAGCCACAACCTCGGATCTCTGACCCCCCCCCTCAATGGTCTCCACTTGCCGACCTAGAAGAGGTAGAAGGTACGGAGGACTCAAAATCAGAAATGAGAGTGGGGTCCAAAATAAAAGAGCGGGACACCCAGGACCGCTCTTCAGGACCGTAGCCCTCCCAGTTGACGAGATACTGGTAGCCCCAACCTCGTCGACGGGAGGCCACGATCCTCCGGACTGTGTAAGCTGGGTGCCCGTCAATGTCTCGGGCGGGGGGAAGGGGCTCGGAAGGAGGGCACAAGGTGCTGGAATGGACTGGCTTGATCTGGGAGACGTGGAATGTGGGATGGATTCGGAGGCTAGAGGGTAACTGAAGGCAAACAGTGGTAAACTGATAATGGATTGTACCTTCACATAATGAAGGGACCAATATATCTGCGAGAGAGTTTTTTTAGACATAGATTTGAGTGGAATGTCTTTGGAGGAAAGCCAAACCTGTTGTCCAGGGGTATACTGAGGAGCAGGGATGCGTTTCTTGTCAGCGAACCTCTTGTTCTGGGCGGCGGTGCGATGAAGGGCGGCAATGGTGTCAGTCCAGATCTTACGACAGCGGCGGATGTGATGGTGGATAGAGGTAAGTACGATGTCTCTCTCATCTGACAGAAAAATGGGTGGTTGGTAGCCTAGGGAGATCACGAAGGGGGACAAACCAGTAGCTGAGGAAACATGAGAGTTATGAACATACTCGACCCAGGGCAAAAACTGGTTCCAGTTGGATGAGCTAGAGGAGGTTACACAGCGAAGAGAGGCCTTGTGTTCCTGGTTCAGACGTTCAGTCTGACCATTGGACTCTGGGTAATAACCGGAAGCTAGACTGACCTTAGCACCGAGAGCAGAGCAGAAGTGTCTCCATACTTGAGATGTGAATTGAGGTCCGCGATCAGATGGGGATACCATGGAGCTGGAGGACATGCTTAACCAGTAGGTGAGTGGTCTGGAGAGCTGAAGGGAGTTTTCTGAGGGAGATTAAATGGCAAGCCTTGGAAAAACGGTCAACAATGGGGATTATGGTGGTCATACCTTGTGAGGTAAGAAGTCCTGTGACGAAGTCAATGGCAATGTGGGACCAGGGGCGTTTAGGAATCTCGAGAGGATGAAGTAGACCTGAGGACGGCTGGTTGTTAGACTTGTTTCGTGCGCAAATGGGACAGGCCTGGACATATTCCTTAACGTCCTTATGAACACTGGGCCACCAAAATCTAATGTAATGAGAGCGGTAGTCCGACTGGAACCAGGATGGCAAGATAATTTTGATGTATGAAACCAATGTATTACCCGGGAACGGACAGCAGATGGAACGTAGGTGGTAGGTTGTGGTTGAAGTTGAGGTCTGGGGTTGGGTTCCTTCAGCAGAGCTCGGTTGACTATTTCCTCGATAATCCAGGTTACTGAACCAATTATGCAGCTGGGGGGTAAGATGGTCGTGGGCTCTGGTGGGGTGTCATCAGAAAAAAACTGACGGGACAGGGGATCAGGTTTAATGTTCTTGGATCCAGGACGGTAAGAAATGGCTAGGTTAAACCTGGAGAATACTAAAGACCAGCGGGACTGTCTGGGGTTAAGGCGTTTGGCTGACTGGAGATATGAAAGGTTCTTGTGGTCTGTCCAAACCAGCACCGGATGTTCAGTGCCCTCCAACCAATGTCGCCACTCCTCCAGAGCAAGTTTTATAGCCAACAGTTCTCTGTCTCCCACATCGTAGTTTCATTCCGGAGGTGTAAACCTTTTGGAACAAAAGGCACAGGGGTGAAGTTTATTGTCAGATCCATCACGTTGGGAGAGTACAGCACCAACCCCCAAATCAGAAGCATCAACCTCAAGGATAAACTGTCGTTTGGGGTCGGGCTGTACCAGGACAGGGGCTCGGAAAAATATTGTCTTGAGTCTTTGGAAGGCTTTTTCGGCCTCGGAGGTCCAGGTGAAGGGAATCTTGGTTGATGTGAGGGCTGTAAGGGGAGCTGCAATTCGGCTGAAGTCACGGATGAATCTGCAGTAGAAATGAGCGAATCCGAGAAATCTTTGGAGTTGTTTATAAGTCTCCGGGGTGGTCCATTCTGTGACTGCTTGGACCTTGACTGGGTCTGCACGAACCTGCCCACCCTCGAAAATGTATCGCAAAAATGAAACTGATGTCTTGTGGAACTCACATTTTCCTGCCTTAACGTAGAGGCGATTCTGTGGGAGGCGTTGGAGAACTTGGCGAACCTGCTGTTTATGTTCAGAGAGAGTCTTGGAAAAAAAATCAAAATGTCATCAAGGTAGACAAACACAATAACATTCAGGAAGTCACGTAGAACGTAATTTATTAGTGCTTGAAACACGGATGGAGCGTTGCACAGGCCAAAAGGCATTACCAGATATTCAAAGTGTCCTACAGGTGTCTTCCACTTGTCTCTCTGGCGGATGCGTACGAGATGGTAGGCGTTGCGGAGGTCCAACTTGGTGAATAAAGCAGCGGAGATGAGTGGTAGAGGGTATGTGTTCTTGACGGTAATTTGATTGAGTCCACGGTAGTCTATGCAGGGTCGAAGGGACCCATCCCTCTTGGACACAAAGAAAAAACCCGTTCCCAGGGGAGAGGAGAACGGGCAGATAATACCACCGGCCAGGGACTCATTAATGTAGCCCTCCATTGACTCACGTTGCCGGTTAGAAATATTATAAAGCCTGCTGGTGGGGAGAGGAGCTCCAGGAAAAAGGTTAATAGCACAGTCGTAAGGACGGTGCGATGGAAGTGAGCAAGCCTTACTCTTGTTAAATACCTGTTTCAGGTTCATGTATTCCCCTGGAATGCTGCTGAGGTCCTGGGAGTCAACGAAGGGCTCGAATCTCAGAGGGTGTGTTGGTGAAAACGGCAGCTTGGAGACAGGAGGAGTGACAATCCGGGGACCAGGCTTCTATCTCCCCAGTTCTCTAATTGATGTGTGGGCTGTGGGTCTTGAGCTAATCAAATCCTAGGACTAAGGTAGGTTGAGTTGAGGAGAAAATGAAAAAGGTAATTTCTTCATGATGGTTACCTGAAACGATCAGCTTCAGGGGCCTGGTCTGATGAGTAATGCGAGGAAGGGGTCTACCATCCAGAGCCGTAACATGAAGGGGCCTGTTAAGGGTTAAGACCTCTAGATGGCACTGATCCACAAGCACTGATTATTAATGACTGCTCACAACCAGAGTCAATCAGAGCACTAATTCTAAGGGAGTCGTTACCAAAACTAAGGGTAGCAGGGAGGAGAAGTCGGGGGCGGGTATAAAAGAAAACTTGGTCCGTCAGTCTCCCCGTATTTACTGGCGGAGCTGCCCGGGGACCTTCTCTCTTCTTCGATGAGGACAGGCAGCTATGAAATGTCCAGGATGTCCGCAGTAAAGGCGAAAAACGAAATATTTTAGTCCATTGTAGAGGGTGTAGCAAGAGGAAATGTCTGACCAATAGAAGTAATGATGAGAGTTACTTCTATTGGATTCTGACATGCCAATCAACCGTCAGCCCCCCTCCCCCCTCCCCCCTGCGCGTTCGTGACTCGTTCATGTGTTTTGAAGGCGTGGTTTCGAGGGGTGGGCTGAAGGGAGAGGCAAGGTTGTGTATTTTCAAAAATATAGCTTGCAGGAACCGTTTTTCCAAGATCTCATACCCCACCTTTAAGGCACTTGAGTTCCAGCCTAAGGCTGCAGCATGCGTGCGGAACTCAATAGAAAAATCAGCAACTGATCTCTGACCCTGTTTAAGATTCCACATACCGGGGCGGTTGGTGGTGTAGTGGGTTAAGCAGCTGCCTCATGTACAGAGGCTACAGTCCTCGCTGCAGCTGGTCCCGGTTCGAGTCCCGCACCGAGCTGCCCTTTGCTGCATGTCTTCCCCCTCCCTCTGCCCCCTGCTTCCTGTCTTTCTAACTGTCCAATCATTAAAAGGCATAAAAAGCCCCAAAAAATACTTTAAAAAAAAAAAAAAAGATTCCACATGCCTCGGGATAAAGAGGCTGAATCAGAGTCCTGATCGAAAATCATTCTGAATTCATCTATGAATTCTTGAAAAGTAATCCCAAAATGTGGGTAATTCTGGAAGCGGGCTTCAGCCCATCTTAAAGGGATAATCCGGAGTAAAATGCACTTTAGGTCAATTTACGGGATGTTGGGAGTACATACGTTGAGTTGACATCAAACTCATTTAATTCTGATGTGTTTTGAGAATTTTGATTTGACCGTTTTCAGCCAAAAGTCGTTAGCCTGGAGGAGAGTGGGGCATATGGTATCGCCGCTACAAAACGCTATTTTTACACCTCTTCTACAGCTCCAAACAACATAACACTTACGTGGTAGTGAGTAGAGGGTCCCTAAATCCAAACAGAAGTGTCCCGAGGTCTTCATGTGGTCGGATAGAGAGTCCAGAATGAATTTAAAACCAGCCAGTATCTTTCCGGAAATGCTCCTGCTGCAGCTGGCATCTTCAGCGTAAAGTCCGTATAGTAGAGAGCCGAGTGTGGAGTAACACGCTCTGGAAATTCACAATTTCGTTGCCGTTTTTTTTTACAAACATAGTCCAGTATTTCTTTCGAAAGCCAGGATAGGAACAAACACGCACCCTAACTCCAAAAGTTTGCTCCGCTGTTTGTTCAACAATCTGCTCACACACCTCTCCTTCTTCTGTGATGGTCACTCCAGTCACGCAAAAGACGTCTTCCGTAAACAGGAGGCTAGGTCACGCGAGACGTAAGGTCACGTGACATTTTATAAAATTCCAACCTGTTAGTAAGCTAGGCTTTGCTGTTGCATACAACTTCATTTCACTTTCGAAAGAAATACTGGACTATGTTTGTAAAAAAAAACGGCAACGAAATTGTGAATTTCCAGAGCGTGTTACTCCACACTCGGCTCTACTATACGGACTTTACGCTGAAGATGCCAGCTGCAGCAGGAGCATTCCCGGAAAGATACTGGCTGGTTTTAAATTCATTCTGGACTCTCTATCCGACCACATGAAGACCTCGGGAGACTTCTGTTTGGATTTAGGGACCCTCTACTCACTACCACTTAAGTGTTATGTTGTTTGAAGCTGTAGAAGAGGTGTAAAAATAGCGTTTTGTAGCAGCGATACCATATGCCCCACTCTCCTCCAGGCTAACGACTTTTGGCTGAAAACGGTCAAATCAAAATTCTCAAAACACATCAGAATTAAATGATTTTGATGTCAACTCAACGTATGTACTCCCAAAATCCCGTAAATTGACCTAAAGTGCATTTTACTCCGGATTATCCCTTTAACGCTCTACCGGAGAGTAATCCTAAAACATAAGCTATTCTGTTCTCATCCAGGGGAAAGGACTGAGGAGAACTGTTAAATATTTACTGAAGAAGAAAACCTCCGCAACCACCCACATCACCTGAGTATTTCTCTGGTACAGGAACGGGAATGCCCCGACTGATGGGATTCTCGGGTAGAAGTGATCACGGAAGGGTGGCGGTGGCTCCTCCTAGTGGCTGGACTCTGTCAGTGCGGTGTCTGGATAATAGCGTCTGAACCATAGCTGTTAGTTGTTCCTTGGCTTGAATGTTCGCTGCCTGCTGTCTCCTGAGAGTCTCTGCGGGGTCAGATTCTTGGCCAAAGTGTTCTGTCATGCTTTTGCTTAGGCTTCTGACCCACATGCAGATAGACTCCCAGGAGACCAGGAAATCAGATAACAAGTTTATTATGAATCTATTGATTATTATTGAATCTATTGGTATAGTATTGATACCAGATCGCGTGGGATTACCTTTCACAAGTAAGATTAAACAGTAATTTTGGTTATTTTACCATATATAATATTATGTCATCGTAACTAACGTTACTTATGTGTAACATTATTACAGCGGGGACTGGTACTCTCTCATTGTCTCTTGCTGTTTTTTTTCCTTCTTCATATTTTGAAGGTTTCCCAGTGATACAGGCTTGAGGAGGCAATGAGAAGTTGCTATAAGACGGGAGGGTTTTGTTGCGACTGAGTCGTCAAAGCTCTGTAGCGAGCACTTCAAGCCTGATGATTTTGACAGGACGGGTGAGATTGTCAGGCTTAGAGATGATGCTTGTGTCATTTGTGGTGTCTGTATTTCACAAAGTAAGGCAGCACGACATTGCAAAATTAACTACCCTGGAGTTACAGAGTACCAGCATACGCAAGAAGCTGTGCAAAACAGTTCTTTTTTAAGGGTTTTAGCTTCCCAGTTCCAGTTGCAAGCCTAACGGGTTAGTGTTACGCTGGAATGACCTGGAATTATAACGCTTACTTTTCTAGGCCTTTAAAAAAAGTACTGAGCTGGTACAGTATATATGTGCAATATTATATTACATATAGCCTACTGCCTCAATGTTTACTTCCACCATATTTATAATTCCACCATTTTTAGAACTGTATATATCTTTTTTCTAATATATTTATAACTGTTTTTACTACTCGACACTTTATTTTATTCATTGTTGATGTTTTGTCTGTTTTTCTTGAGTGCCAACAAAATTTTGTTGTAAGAATACAATGACAAATTAAAAAATCCTTGAATCCTATATGGGAGCTTGTATGTACATGTGTTACAGAAGGGTTGTGTGTGTGTGAGAGAGAGAGAAATACATTCAAATGAACAATCATTTTAGTTGGGGATATACATCGTCCTCAGTCGAAATAAATGCAATGTGGGGGCATTGGAGACCCATCCAAGATGGCGGCCGCACTGATACGTCAGCTCCAATAGTCAGTCTATGAGGCGTCTACGTATATTATGTCTATGGGAGAGACTATGCCTCTCGGCTGGCCAGGGAATGCCTCGGGGTCCCCCCAGAAGAGCTGGAAGAAGTGGTCGGGGACAGGGACGTCTGGGTTTCTCTGCTCAAGCTGCTGCCCCTGCGACCCGATCCCCGGAGAAGCGGTAGATAATGGTTGGATGGATGGATGTTTGAATTAAACTAATTTGGAATTTACTGAATTGGATTTGATTGTATTATGATGTATTACAGTGAATTGGATTCTAATTGGCTTTGAACTGGATTGTGTCTTTGACCTTGAAATGACATTCAAACGAGGGTTCACTGTAAAACCATTCAAAGGATATCTGTTGGAACAGGGAAACACGAGTTAATGACCACAATAATGTCACATATACATAAAGAGAGTAAAGTGAGGAAAGGTGTGACAGATGAGGCCCCCTAGCAGTCTGGGCCTATAGCAGCTTAACTATGGGATGTTTCAGGATCACCTGAGCTATCCCTAACTATAAGCTTTATCAAAAAGATAAGTTTTAAGCCTGGTCTTAAAAGTGGAAAGGGTGTCTGCTTCCCGGACATTTACTGGCAGCTTATTCCACAAGAGAGGGGCCTGATAACTGAAGGCTCAGCCTCCCATTCTACTTTTAGAAACTCTGGGAACCTCAAGTAAACCTGCAGTTTGAGAACGAAGTGCTCTGTTAGGAAAATATCTTACAATGAGATCTTTAAGATATGATGGAGCTCGGTCGTTAAGAGCTTTATATGTAAGGAGAAGAATCTTAAATTCTATTCTGAATTTAACAGGGAGCCAATGAAGAGAAGCTAAAACTGGAGAAATATATATATATAAATATAATATAGAAAGGCTTCTTCAGTTTGGATGCAAAACGGACCGCTACAGGAAATCTTTCCTGCCACAGCCATCAGCATCTATAATAACTCCTTGATTTAATTGAGTTACATCAACATTTAATTTCCCTCTGGGATAAATAAAGTATTTTTGAATTTGAATTTGAATTTGAATTTGAATTTGAATTTAATTGAATATGATCTCTCCTGTTAGTTCTCATCAGAACTCTGGCTGCAGCATTTTGGATCAACTGAAGGCTTTTCAGAGGGACAGTCCAATAATAAAGAATTACAGTAGTCCAATCTTAAAGTAACAAATGCATGGACTAGTTTTTCTGCATCACTCTGAGACATGATGTTCCTGATTTGAACAATATTACCAAGATGAAAGAAGACAGTCCTAGAAACCTGAGTCAAATGATAAATTCTGGTCAAAAATAACTCCAAGGTTCCTCACTGTAGAACTAGAAGCCAAGGAAATACCATCTAGAGTAACTATATAGCTAGACAATTTCTCCCTGAAGTGCTCAGGTCCAAAGATAACGACTTCAGTTTTGCCTGAATTTAGAAGCAGTCTATGGGAGTGTCGCCACTCTCTTTTTACACCACTCTGGCGCCAACACCTACCTGCATTTCATAATGAGGTTGCCAGATAAGCTCTGAAACGACGCCAATAAGGGCAAACGACGCATTCTAAACCCAGCATAGTAACATAGCTATTTCAGAGAGCCTTTTAGGGAGTTTCTGAGCCATTACAGACCCAACCAATTTTTTTTGGGCTACATATCACATCACAGAACAAGGATTAATGCCCCATTCAACCTTTCTCTATCACCTTTAAATAAACTTGAAATTGCAAGAGAATTTGCAAATTTAAATTTGGCAAGCTGTTTTACGTACATGTACATATTAAACCGCAACGTTATTGACACACAGGTAGAGAAGAAGCGGAGAGACTGTTTAGCCAATCAGAATGCAGAACACAATGCACGATGCAAATCCGTGAAAGGTGAACCGCGTTATAGCGAGGGTTCACTGTACAGTGTTTTTTTCCCCTCTTTTCTGTCTTCTCAAACCCCAAGCTGGCCGAGGCGGATGGCCACCCTTCCTGAGTCTGGTTCTGCCAGAGGTTTCTTCCTGTTAAAAGGGAGTCGTTCCTTTCCACAGTCGCCTCAGGCACGCTCAGGACGGGAGATTAGACTGAAGACATGTTTCAGGGCAATCTGTTGGTTTCCTTAGGTAGGAAATTGTTTTCGAAATTTGCTCTATATGAATGAATTGGATTATTTTGTATATAAATAAAAATTAACTGAATTGAATTGAATTAAAATTTAATAGATGATTGATGCAATTAAATTTGAACCTACAAATTTGCTGAATTTTCTTATATGGTATAAGATTATTTTGCCTATACAACTATATAGAGTGTAACAACAACACTTTGCAGACCATTTCAATAGAAATTTTATTTGAAATGAAAAAAAAACATTTTCTATCTGCACCATTCTCATTCTATTTCAGTAATAAGAATAAGGTTTACTATGCCATACCACTAGAACGAAAGAAAACACTGGCATATGATATTAGACTCTTGTTGATGCACCTGTCTCGAATGCGCTGTTA
This sequence comes from Odontesthes bonariensis, assembly GCF_027942865.1. Taxonomy (NCBI): domain Eukaryota; kingdom Metazoa; phylum Chordata; class Actinopteri; order Atheriniformes; family Atherinopsidae; genus Odontesthes; species Odontesthes bonariensis. The sequence goes on along the minus strand of NC_134509.1, from coordinate 35,991,276 downwards.
ATTATTCCTCAAATTTTTGGCATCATCTTTTGAGTTCCATTGTTTTTGTCCCATGGCTGTTTAATTTTCCTTGCTAAATCTCATGTGGGCAAAATATTTGGATGACTACGAGGTTGGGATATGAACCTATTTGCCAAACCATAGCCAGACTGTTAAGCACAAGCTTTACCTACTGCCCTCATATGAGGAAAAGCAGATATTTGTTATGTACCTTTTTCCTTTTGAAAATAAATAATTTTGGAAACACACTGTTTGTGTCTTTTCAAATGCCCTATTTGTATAAGGCTCCACCCCCTTACTGATAGATAGTGATACTTAAGCCTCGTTTCCACAGTCCGGTACGGGTCGGTTCAGAACAGTATGGTACGGGTCGGGTCGCTTTGGGGTCAGCTTGCATTCCCACCGTACAAAGGGGATCCTCAGGGGTGGGCGGAGTGCATGCCGAAGCGTAAATAGCAAATAATAGCAAATAACAAATAACCATCAAAACCACCTCCAAGCTTCTTCAGCTTAATGCAAACACTGGCTCGTGGTTGAAACCACTCTGCCATTTTTGCGGCAATCAGCTGGAAAATTCTTTCGTTTCGCACAGCGCCATCGAGCTCCCGCTGCACAGCCTCCTCACCAACAACGGAGAGCAGAGCCTGGAATCTGTCCTGTGTGCTAGGTACCCCAAGCAGAAGGGTTACAAAAATGGTAACGGGTTCCATGGGACCGGTATGCTTTCGTGGTAGTGGAAACACTGAAATAAGCGAACCGTTCTGAACCGACCTGGACTGCATAATGGAAACGAGGCTTTGCTGACACTGGAAGACATGGAATGAAGGTGTTACGTTTCTGTACTTTGGTTATTTATGTTTTGTTTTTCAGTTATGTTTCTGTTCCCTGAAGGCGACAGGGGAGGTGTGGTCTCATTAAGAGCTCTTACCTGCATACTATCTCGGGTGCTTTAAAAGTCTGCTCCACTTACCTGTTCTTTGCCAGATAATTCCGCTTGTTCGGTCTGAGCCTGTGACATAGAAAGTATTCTCCACATTTCTCTAAAAACATTTTTCTCTGTAACCTCATGTGTTTTCTGATCTTCTGCAGACTGCCGCCTCGTTCCGAGTGCTTTCCCCAGTCGCCTGCTTATGCAGTGTTTTTTGTTGTTCTCCTTTTTCTCCTGCAGAGCAGTGATTTTTTTCGTTGTGTTTTTCTATCCTGCCCACGAGCAGCGTTTTTGTTTACACTCTGCCTTCATGCAGCACTTTTTGTTCCTTGCCGAATAAATCAAGTTATTTTTGTCCTCTGAACCCCGGACTTATCTCTTCTGTTGTCTGCGTGTGGATCCAGCACCCGCACACCGTAACACAGGGATTTGTTCATAAGGCAAGTATCAGTGTAATACCAGAAGGAATAATTAAGGTATCTATTTCAAAAGGTCCAAGAAAGTGAGAAGAGTTTCTTGGACTCAGTCTTTAAAAGAATATCTAGAAAAAAAAGACAAACTTTTTGATCAGGTTGATAATGGGGGGCTTGGGTCAGATAACGGTCAACTGTTAAAGACCTCATGACACCTGGAGATGACCTTTTTTTGTTTAGTCTGAAAAAACTATTATTTTCGAGTTGAAATACATTATTGTGATAAATATGCCCGGTTCTCTGTTATTTTCGAAATTTGAACGCAAGCCACTGAAATCCACAGGCCAGTGTCCCGCCAACGTTCCAACATAAAAATGACGTATGCTCCGGAACGTCTGCTCCCTCCTCCTCTCGCACACTCTAGACGGCAGCACACCGAGCAGTGTTGCCAAAAAAAAATCACAAGAAGTCGCTATTGGCTCTCTGAAAAGTCGCTAGATGTCGCTAGATTGCGTCATGACGTCATAAGTGACGTAACCACGCCCATAATATATATTTTCGCTCCTGCCTGAGCCGAAATCAGCCGGCCTGAAGCTGATTTCAGCTCTGAACTCTGTAAACTTTAGCAACATTTGAAACTTTTCAGCCCAGAAAGTAGTCGTTTAGATCCCCAACGTGTTAAAAACCTGCTAAAATACCGGCTATTTACAATTTTGTTCCGACGAATTCGGCGCTACTAAAGCTAGCCGCAGTGAGCAACGTACTTCCGGTTATTTTCACAAAATAAAATACCCGTTGCCTTTTATCATAGGGAAAGCCATTACGATAAAAAGGTGCTTTTGTTTTGAAAACAGGAAGTGAACATACCCTCGTAGCTAGCTTGAAACTGACGTTTTGACAGGAAATGACGGTATGCCGGGTTGCCGCCGTCCTGCAGTGCTTCTGTCTCGGCTTGAATGGTGTCGCGGGGCAACTGATTTGTCACTCACAAAACAAGTTAAATTGTCGCTAGATTGAGCCAGATTGAGCCCGAAAGTCGCTAAATCGCTAGATTATTTTTTTTGTCGCCAGAGATGGCCAAAAGTCGCTAAATCTAGCAACAAAGTCGCTAAATTGGCAACACTGACACCGAGTCATCTACCACTGGCATTGGCTCACACCTCCCACAAGAACACCTAAAACAGGGGTGGCCAACCGGTCAGAGACCGCATTTTTTACTGTGTTACCACAAAGAGCCACATTATTTGGAAAAATGACCGAATTCTCTCCGTTCCATCCGTCTGTTCTTGACTCGCTCAGCATCAGCGCTGATATTAAACCCACGAACCGAGCAAAATGAGTCAAAAACAGACGTGTTTGGAAAGCTTCTTCCCAGTGAGGAGACAGAAGAAGAGGCTGTGACCACCAAGAAAAAGAAAGCTGCATTTTGAAGACATGTTTAAGCGTTACCATAGTGACCAGAGAGCGTTAGGAGGCAGAGAGGATGTTATATCAGGAGGACGCTGCTAATAAAGTTACATACAAGTACACAGTGGATTCAAGTTTATTATTATATTTACTAAATACCACAGAGTCTGTGTTGGTTTTATCATTTTATTTTGTAGTATTTATCCGCCACGCCTGAAAGGCCGGTCTGTGAAAATATTGTCTGACATTAAACCGGTCCATGGAGCAAAAAAGTTTGGAGAACGCTGCCGTATTGAACTCAAACGAAGCGAACATAACAAAAAAAAAAACCACAAACACAAATTTTGATATGAACATAAGAGCCGCATGAAACCAGACAAAGAGCCGCATGCGGCTGAGGAGCCGCGGGTTGGCCACCCCTGACCTAAAATATAACAGATAAAGGCAAGGGGCTTGAAATAATCTTACAATTGTCACAGAACTTTACAAAGTGTCAATGTCGTGGGTTGATTCGCGTGAAAAGCCGAAGTAGAACTAGCCTAATCGCGGAAGGATGGCCACTGGTCAGGAGCTAGGCTATAGCATATGAGCAACAGCGCCTTCCGCCTCGCCATCCGAACTTTACGTGGAACCGTGTGGCTCCAACTCATCCAGGTATGGCTCGTATCTATAGGGCATAACGCCCCTCACATTGTCCTCCAGCATTGGGTCGGACTCTGCCACTTCGAAAAATGTGTCAGGATCCGAGGATGATTCGGAGGAGTTGTCAGAATCCATGTTGTAGCTATGACAGGTGTCAGGATCGTTCCGGAGTGTACGTCATAGGTCACGTGATGGACTAATAGGAAGCTCGCCAGCAGATCGAAAAAATCGCACTTTTAAAAGGCCGTACAAACTCATTTCTCTATCATAATGATTAAAACCAACTTCAAGTGACTATTTTGTATGTGTACTTTCAATGTGTTTATTACAGTATTTTCCACGTGTCATGAGGTCTTTAAAGGTCCTATGGCATGAAATTTCCACTTTTTAAGGTTGTTTAACATTAATATGAGTTCCTCTAGCCTGCCTGTGGTCCCCCAGTGGCTAAAAATCACGATAGACCTAAACCATGCACTGGAAATTATTCTCCGCCTTTGGAAATGTGACCATGCAGATGGCCTGATCGGGAAAGCCGCTGCTTATGACGTGGGCGCCGCTTATGACGTGGAGGTTGTTTCCACCCAGAGCCCATATATGGCTATGCCAAAACTGCCTTTCCCCGCCCACAGCTCTTTGGCCAACTCATTGCGCTGTATATGGATGTAAAAAATCTGTTTAGAGCTCCTGCATCAGAACCTCTAAAGAGCCAGTGGACAAATTTAGTTTTTTTCTGGGAAAGTGACGACAGAACCGAAGAGATTTGTGTATGTGTGCGCCAAATATTTCACAGACGAACTTTTCCAGAACTTGAGCTAATACCGAGCCCAAGGGAGAGCCCAGACACCCTGCGGAGGAATCTCATTTCAGCCGCTTGTATTCGCGATCTCATTCTCTCGGTCATTACCCACAGCTTGTGACCATAGGTGAGGGTAGGAATATAGATTGACCGGTAAATCGAGAGCTTCGCCTTTAGCTCAGCTCATTTTTCACCACGACGGGCCGGTGCAGAGACCACTGCAGACACCGCACCGATCCGCCTGTCAGTCTCCTGCTCCATTCGCCCCCTTACTTGGGGAAGGATCTCATTCCCGAGTAAGTAATTTAACGCTCTATTATTGTGTTGCTTTCCTGTATGTACAGTATAGTTACATAGCTTGTTACCACATGAAAGGGTTTGTATCAGTACAAAAGGCCCCTCTGTTTCTGTTCTACGTCTGAATCAGGCTTTTTAGTTTAATGTGTTATTTGGTTGTAGTTTCGGAGTGTCCACCAGGGGGCACTACAGCCTGTTCTGTACTTGTACAGCCAGTAGAGCTAGACATGGTCTCAGAAGTTCGTTTCTCCTGTTGAATCCTTCATGCAAATTGTGTGTGATTCCTGTCAAGTGTGCGTTTATGAAGAAGTAAGTTTGTTCCCTAACATGTGTGACGTTATATATGATCTGTGTGTGATATTCTTGTAGTTGATTTAAGTGCCTTATTTGCCATTAGTCTTTTATCTGTCTAGCTAGCATGATTCAAGCTAACTCTCATTCTCATGCTGTTGGGTAGACAGTACCTAATGTGTATGTGCCTTAGTTTAGTGTTTAAGCCAATTCCTGTGTATTTGTGAATTTGCATTATTCCTGTGTATTGTTGGTCAGTAAGGGCAAGTTAGTAATTGGGTATTTTATTTCTGTTTATTTTAGAGACCACACAGACACACACCTATACTCGTGTCACACATTCCTTGGTTCACCTTTTGTCATCCTGCATTCCATCTGATGTTCAATACAAGAACCTAAACGTCAACCCTTGCCTACTCATTATCTCCATCCATCTGCACATTCATCCTGGCCCAAGTAGTGCTCTGGCCGGCACTCCAGAGTAGTGACAGCTTAACCCCCAAACTAGAGCCTATACAGTCCTTTCCTTTAGTCCCTCCATAACATTAAGTGGTCCTCGAGCCGGATAAGCTGTCTCTGCCCTCTCAAGATGGATGATGTTCAGAATTTTGCAGCCCTCGGTGCACGCCCTCGACACAATGTACGCCTGCCCCTTCGTTATGAAGACTATGAAATCGATCTACCCAGGAATGAGGTGCGTCACCCTGAGGATGGGGAGATAACACTACCACTAGTTGGCGCTACCTATGCCCCTGCCCTTCCCCCCATGTTTGAACATCATAGCGAGCGCTCACCAGACTATGCCACACCTATGAGGGCAGAACTACAGGAGATGCAGCGTGAGAGACATCTGCTTCAGAAATCCCAGGAACGGATGAAAGCGGGATTGGATGATTTTCAGGCCCTTTATGCCAGTATGCAGCAGCTGCTGAACCGTGCTGAGCGTCTGCAGCATTCCCCCTCACCAGTGGTCGCTGCAGTTCCCTACCACCCCGTTCCTGTTGAAGAAGACTGGCCTCTACCCCATTTGAGTTTAAAGAGGAACCGGTCCCCAGTCCAGTTGTAGATCGTCTGGATATCATGATGATTGAGCTTCAGAACCTGAAGAGGGAGTCTTTGGCTGCACAGCAGAGCCGTATTAACCCACCCTTTGTGCCCAAGCCAGTGGTTTCACCCCAGCCCAAGACTACTCTTCCCCCAGTGCCACCCCCAAGAGCAAACCCCCAGCCCGCTGCATTATTGCATCTACCCCCTCCGGACTCATGGTAGAGGTCATCACAGGCCCAGATACCCCCGAGACCAGTCGCAGTTTCAGAGTTCACCTACAGGGGGCCTCGGCCAAGCATTCCCAAGCTATTGCACAGGGATCCTGGGGAATTTGCAAGGCTGAAGATGGCACTGGAGAACTTGTTGCCTCCCGAGAGCTCAGAGCTATTCAAGTATCAAGTCTTGTTAGACCACCTGCACCTGGAGGAGGCGAAGTTAATAGCTGACGCCTATCTTCACTCCACCACTCCCTTTAGTGACACCATGAATGCTCTCAATGAGAAGCTGGGCCAGCCCCACCAGCTTGCCCTGAGAAGAATCGCAGCGGTGATGGACTCACCTGACATCCGCAGAGGGGATGTGGTAGCATTCGAGGGGTTTGCCCTCCAGATACAGTCACTTGTTGGTATGTTAAAGACTTTAGGCCATGATGGTGAAGTTGAGCTTCAATGCGGCTCCCATGTGGCTCGACTCCTGAGTAAGCTTCCCATAGAGCAGAGAGCGGAGTTTCGTCGGTGCATGTTCAATCGCTCTGGTCAAACGTACACCTTAGAAGACCTAGCCACATGGTTGAAATACGAGTCGTGGTGTCAGGAGTTTGACGGCCTGCCCACTCAGCGAGGTGCTAAAGAGAAGCCTGATACCAAACTCCCTAAGCGCTCCACCACTGTGCTCCATGGGGCAAAAGGCTCACCCCTGCCACCAGCTAACACCCTTAACAAGCCAAAGCAGCAGCCATACTGTGCTTACTGTGACAACCGTGCCCACCACCTGAGTCAGTCTACAGAGGTCATCAAGCTAAGCCAAGAACAGCTCACTGACTGGATCAAGGCCAACAAGAGGTGCTGGCGCTGTGCACGGTCCCATCAGGCAGCACAGTGCACCCTTAAGAAGCCCTGTAACATTTGTCAGGGTCACAACCTGCAGGTTCTTCACCTAGTTAACTGTAGGCCACAGAAGTCACCTGATCCAGCTACTGTTGCCACTCCGGGAAATGAGAATTCCACTGGTGTACCTCGACCGACCCACAGAGAGTGGTAGAGTCCTGCTGAAGGTCGTCCCAGTCATCCTTCACCATAATGGCAAGGCTCTAAGCACCCATGCTGTCTTGGACGACGGGTCGAGAGGACCATGCTGCTGCCCACCGCTGCCCGGAAGCTAAACCTCCAGGACACTCCCGAGAGACTTCCTCTGCGCACCATTAGACAAGATGTGCAGACCCTACAGGGTGCATGTGTTTCCTTTGACATCTCCCCTGGTGGTGAACCTAAGCAGAAGTATAGGGTCGCTAACGCCTTCCCCGCCACCCGCCTTGACTTAGCTGAGCACAGTTACCCAGTTGAGTCACTTCAGCGGAAGTATAAGCACCTCCGAGGCCTGCCCATCCAGCCCTTCATGAAGGTCAAACCCCTACTACTCATCGGAAGCGACCACCCACAGCTAATCACTCCAACCGGAGCTGTCCGTCTTAGCCCCCCAGGTGGTCCCGCTGCAATGCGCACCAGATTAGTGTGGACATTACAGGGTCCCTCCAGTCTCATCTGTTCTTCCTCCTCACCACAACAGTGTCTCCTCACAACCACCACAGCCCCTCAGGTCAGTGAGCTACTGAAACAAATAAAGAAGCTATGGCAGGCAGATGTTATTCCAGTGAAGGAAGGCAAGGTAGTTACCCGCTCAAGAGAGGATAATTACGCTGTCGACCTGCTTGAGCTCAAGACAGTTCGTGTGGATGTAGAGGGTACCCTCCGCTACGCCACCCCGCTTCTTCGCCGCAAGAACATGCCACCACTCAAGGCTACCCCTGCTGCTGTCCTGCCCAGTCTGAGAGGCGTAGAGAGGCGCCTGCAAAAGGACCCTGAGCGAGCTAAGATTTACAGCACAGAAATAGAGAAGTTGATCCAGGCAGGTTCTGTGGTGAAGTTGTCCCCTTCAGAAGTTGCCCAGTCAGAGGAGTCGTGGTACATCCCACATCACCTTGTTAGCCACAATGGCAAACATCGCCTTGTGTTTAACTGTTCATTCCAGTTTCAGGGCCAAACCCTTAATGAGCAGCTCCTACTTGGCCCTGCCTTAAGTGCATCCCTCCTCGGTGTCCTCCTGCGGTTCCGGGAGCATGCGGTGGCAGTCAGTGGCGACATAAAAGGCATGTTCCACCAGATTCGCCTTCTCCCTGAGGACCGCTCCCTCCTCCGCTTTGTGTGGCGCGACCTACACCCAGAAGAACCTGTTGCAGTGTTCGAGTGGCAAGTTCTTCCTTTTGGCACAACTTGTAGCCCTTGTTGTGCGACTTACGCCTTGCAGCGCCACACAAAGGACCACACCCAAGCCGATGATCAGCTCTATCATTCTGTGGGACAGTGCTTCTATGTCGATAACCTTCTCCCGAGTGTGCCCACCCCTGAAAAAGCACGGGGCTTGGTAGACAAGTTAAGAGCCCTCTTGTCTACTGCTGGATTTGTCCTCCGTCAGTGGGCTAGTAACGAACCCAGCGCTATTAGCCACCTCCCCGAAGACCTCAGATCCACCATTGCAGAATTGTGGCTTGCCCAAGACAAGACAGACACTTCTGAACCAACTTTGGGCCTTGGCTGGCACTTCCCCACCGACACCTTGGCCTACAAACACCGCCCTATCAGCTATGGCGTCCCCATCATGAGGAACATCTATAAAGTCCTCCCAAGCCAATACGACCATTTAGGCTGCATCCCTTACGCCACCCGGGCCAAAATGCTGGTGAGACGCCTTTGGGATCAACAAAGAGGCTGGGATGACCCGTGTAGCGTGCTCTCAGGAAAGACAGAGAACGGAGATGTTTACATTAACCTTCCCCCCTTTTTCAAATGTCTTGACATCGAAATCATTTCACTGTTTATGACCCTTTCAACGGATTACCCAAAGGAGATAAGGACCCAGATGTGAATTCTAACCTACTGGAGTTGCTTTGTGAGATTCTCTCCTCCACGCCAGCCACGCATAATAAATTATGCAAACTGACACCTTCTGACAGAGAAACAAACCAGGCTTGCTCTTCTTTCCTGGTCTGTTACAAGGAATGTTCAACTCTCCACTTTTTCTTAGAAGAATAGAATCAACCCTAATCATCACTTTTCTTGACATAAAACTGTTGAAATCGGAACTGCATAAATCTACAGATCATTTTGAAACATTCGCCATTCTTTTACATGAAGTATTTACCAAGTTATGGAATACTGGATTTAATAGAATCCCTTTCATGGAGCCACAGCTCCCCCCAAAGGACATGGATAACGGACACCTTTCACTATGTCAGCCTAATGACCATGGACAATTTCAACTATGGATGTTTAATGTTCTCATTATGTGCAATGCATAACCCAATAGTGTTAATTCCAAAGAGCTGCAGATCATTCTAATTAACAGTAACCAAAAGTTGTCATACTATTTCTATCATGATAATATGAAGTATTGTATGCTGATAACTGTTCCATGCTCATATGTGTGTTTATGCCTGCTCGTATGCAACATTATTGTCTGTTAGGAACATTATATTATCTAAAATCAATGTCATATGAGTTAAATACGGTATAAGGAAGAAGCAGGAATTCTCCCTCTTTTTCCTCATAAATTCAGCGTGGTCAACCCCCCTTTTTTCCGTTGGGTCAAAAGCCAGCTGAACTCTGATTGGACGAAAGCTGACATGTGATCTCCAGCTTAAAAGAGAGGCGCGCATGAAATCAGTCTCTTATCATTTTCTCTTTTATCCCTTACGCTCCGCAACTCTTTTGTCCTCTCTCTCTGTAACTATTAACTACCATTTTTTTTAGACTTCCCCTTTCTTTTGTATAAAAGTCTGGTCCAATACACGCGAGTGTGTGCCAACTCATACAGCCCGGCCAAGCCGCCACTTTCCATCCAAGGAGGAAGAATAAAGAAGAAGTCGATTCTACGTCATCCCGCTGGTTACCACGGGAACACAGCCTTCGACACCAACTCATCAGAAGGAAAGAACCACGGGATCTCTTACGCTACTACGACAAAGTAAGGTGCTGGTTTGAGATCTTTTGAAGCCGTGGATAAAATGAAAACTTTCTCTGAAAGCGACGAATGAGCAGACCTCCGCCGGCAGAAGACAGTTGGCACAATATCCGTGTTACGAACCAGATTTAGTCACATTTTGATAGGTAACCCTGTTAGTGAACTGCTTCTTTCTTCCCTTATATGCCCTTCTGAGTATTACCAATAATTCTAATTTCTGTCTCTTTATCAATTGTTTATACACCTATATACCTGTGCAATGTTGAATAAATGTTTGTATTACTCCATTTAAGAGCGTCACGGACAGTTACTAAGTCGACTATCACTTCAAACAGAACGTACGAATCAGAATGAGACTGATTATTAACTGATTATTAAATTGATTATTGATTTAACATACCAGGATCGTAAGATTGTAAACAGTTTCCCTCCCTTACTGTAACTTAAAACAAGTTGAACAACGGAGGTGGTGCCCTTCAATTCGAGGTTTAAGATTTAGTGAGAACATCTTATAAATCCTTATATTTAATACATATATAAATACCCAATAACGCTACACCCGCAGCTACCATCAGAACTATTGCAGCAGTGGAGAACCTGGGAGGAAGAGTTGCAGTACCTCCCTCAAGTCCTGCTGCCCCGCCCTTACCTGCCACCGCACCTCACCGAGTCTGTCAAAGAGAGGGAGATTCACATATTTTGTGATGCCTCCGAACAGGCCTATGGCGCTGTGGTCTACCTGAGAACCGTGATGAGTGATGGGAGCGCACATCTGGCTTTCCTGCTGGCACACTCAAGAGTAGCCCCCAAACGTGTGCTCTCCATGCCCAGACTCGAACTGTGTGGCGCCCTCTGTGGAGCTCATCTCTCCAGTCTCCTTGAGAATGAGCTCAGCCTAGACATCAAGAGAACAGTGCTGTGGTCGGATTCCACTACAGTACTCACCTAGCTGAGTTCGGAGTCATGCCGCTTCAAGATTTTCGTAGGCACCCGCATAGCCGAGATCCAAGAGCTCACCCACCTTCATGCTTGGCGCTATGTGGACTCAGCCCAGAACCCTGCTGATGACATAACCCGGGGAAAGTCGCTTCTGGAGTTGAGTAGACCAAACCGGTGGAGCCAAGGTCCTCCTTTCCTGCTCCTACCTCAAGACCAGTGGCCCTCGGAGCCAAGCGGCCCCAGTACTCATTCTCCCGATCCTGCAGAGCTCCGTAAAGACATTTTCTGCGGAGTTTCTACAACAGCTCACCCTGCCACCCCGAGCTTCAGCGAGTATGACACCTGGATGCAGGTGTTGGAAGCTACCATCACGCAGGTGCACGGGGCGGCCACCGGAGACAGAACACCTTCTGCTGAAGACTACCGTCAGGCAGAAATCGTGGTCCTGAGAAGAGCTCAGCAGGAGAGCTTTCCTGATGAGTACCGTCTCCTCAAGTCAGGCAAACCTATCAGCCGTAGCAGTCGTCTCATTGCTCTCGCCCCTGAGTTCGACTCTGAGAGTGAGGTAATTCGAGTAGGTGGACATCTTTGTCGCTCTGAGGATCTTGCCTACTCCAGTTTCCATCCAGTTGTCTTGGATCCAGCACACCCGGTCACCCGCCTGCTCATTCAGGACTTCGACAGTCGCGTGCTACACCCAGAATCAGAGAGGGTCTTCGCGGAGATCCGACATTCCCATTGGATCCTGAGAGGCCGGGAAGCAGTTTGACGCTTCCAGCGAACCTGTACTGAGTGTCGCCGATGGAGAGCCCGACCTACAGTCCCCAAGATGGCTGATCTGCCAGTCGCTCGCCTCCGCCTCTACAAGCCTGTGTTCTACTCGACAGGAATGGACTGCTTCAGACCATTCAAAGTAAAATTAGGACGCCGCGTGGAGAAGAGGTGGGGTATCATCTTTAAGTGCCTTACTACCCGAGCCGTTCACCTGGATGTTCTCACCTCCATCGATACCGATGCCTTCCTCATGGCACTCCGACGGTTCATTGCCCGGAGAGGAACCCCGGCAGAGATCTACTCAGATCGAGGCACTAACTTCCGCGGCGGAGAGAGTGAGCTTCAAGCAGCCTACGCCGCCATGACCTCAGACCTGCAAAGGCTCCTCGCTCCCCAGAAGATCAGCTTCCATTTTAATCCTCCTGCAGCTCCTCACTTTGGAGGAGTGTGGGAGCGAGAGATCCGATCAGTCAAGACGGCACTCTACACTACAGTTGGAGCTCAACCCCTGCAAGAAGAAGTCCTCCGTACCGTCCTAATGGAGGTGGTGGGCATCTTGAACTCAAAACCACTGGGCTACTTCCCATCCGACGTCAGCGATCCTGATCCAGTGACCCCCAACTGCCTTTTGATGGGGCGGCCAAATGGGTCATTCCCCCAAGTGGTCTACCCGAAAGAAGAGATCCTGAGTCGCCGGAGGTGGAAGCATTCACAGGTGCTGACCGACCACTTCTGGTCCCGTTTCATCCGGCTGTATCTTCCTGGTCTGCAGTCCCGTCAGAAGTGGCAGTCATCCTCTGCGGACATCACCGAAGATTCCGTGGCTATGATCGTGGATCCGCAGTTGCCACGGGCTTCCTGGCTCATTGGTCGCATCTCCAAGGTCCACCCCAGTGCGGATGGCCACATCCGGTCAGCCGACATAAAGGTAAAGGACAGGACCTTCACCCAACCTGTCGCCCAGTTGGTGATCCTGCCAGCCCTCCCAGGAGAAGCCAGTGGACAGTCGCCTTGAGTTTTTGTTAGTAGTAACCTTTTGTTTTGAGCAAATGTACTTCATACATTTGGGGGCGGCTGTACAAAAGGCCCCTCTGTTTCTGTTCTCCCTACGTCTGAATCAGGCTGTTTAGTTTAATGTGTTATTTGGTTGTAGTTTCGGAGTGTCCACCAGGGGGCACTGCAGCCTGTTCTGTACTTGTACAGCCAGTAGAGCTAGACATGGTCTCAGAAGTTCGTTTCTCCTGTTGAATCCTTCATGCAAATTGTGTGTGATTCCTGTCAAGTGTGCGTTTATGAAGAAGTAAGTTTGTTCCCTAACATGTGTGACATAATATATGATCTTTGTGTGATATTCTTGTAGTTGATTTAAGTGCCTTATTTGCCATTAGTCTTTTATCTGTCTAGCTAGCATGATTCAAGCTAACTCTCATTCTCATGCTGTTGGGTAGACAGTACCTAATGTGTATGTGCCTTAGTTTAGTGTTTAAGCCAATTCCTGTGTATTTGTGCATTTGCATTATTCCTGTGTATTGTTGGTCAGTAAGGGCAAGTTAGTAATTGCGTATTTTATTTCTGTTTATTTCAGAGACCACACAGACACACACCTATACTCGTGTCACACATTCCTTGGTTCACCTTTTGTCATCCTGCATTCCATCTGATGTTCAGTACAAGAACCTAAACATCAACCCTTGCCTACTCATTATCTCCATCCATCTGCACATTCATCCTGGCCCAAGTAGTGCTCTGGCCGGCACTCCAGAGTAGTGACAGCTTAACCCCCAAACTAGAGCCTATACAGTCCTTTCCTTTAGGCCCTCCATAACAGTATCGTTAGCAGCTAACATTAGCTAACGGTTAGCTATGCAGCTAATAGCATCTGCAAGCTCTTATCTCTGTCAACTGGGCTGTTGGAGGTGTTTGCATGCCCATGAGATGGTTAGCTCGCTCATTTTAGACCAAAACCCTCTACTTCAAGCTTCCTGAAGAAGAATGAATCCGCAAATTCAGTGCATTTAATCAGGATAATGATTCATTCATGGTTCCAGTCAAAACGATCAGTCTGTCTGTGTCGTTAGCTCTGCAAGTAATAGCTCGGTCACTGTCGCTAATGTAACGGTAAATAGCATGAGGTATGCAAGTGGACACCTCATTTACTGTAACGCGAGTGTTGTGTACTTATTTGTTGTTTTGATAGCCGTCCTACTGTTGGTGTTATGTCGCGCACGATATCTGCCTTTCCCCTGATTGAAATGACTCTCGCTACGTGCATCTTTGCAAACCAGAGCAATCAGCTGAGAATGTCAAAATCCTCACTCCTGCTTTCCCCTTCACACACGCCTTTTTTGATGTGCCTTGTGTAGCACTTGCTTGATGTTTGACTGTGTTAGGAGAGTTGTTCAGTAACTAGTTCGTCATATTGTCAAAATAAGCTCATATCAACAGGGTTCGCTAGTTTTACGGCATAGGGCTGCCGTGCCATCTACGTGCCATAGCGATTCACAAAACATTTGCGCAAGGTACCACGGGCGTAAGTAAGGCCACACCCCCACTAAACAGCTCATTCTGAGGATCCTAAGGAAAGCTCATTTTTAGGACTGGCTGTAATTCTGCACCAAGGCAGAATTTTGTGGAAAAAAACTCAGATACAGTATTAGGGGACCACTAAAGCCTATAAAAATACATAAAAGCCTCCAGGACCTTTAAGTGGTAAATTTATAACCTTATCTGGATTTACAAAGCACATTAAAATGTGTTTTTCATTCAACAATTCACATTTAATTAGGCTTCAATCAAACTTGTTTATTCTCTGTTAAACTGCTCTGAGATGGCATAAGATGTGAAACGACACTAAATGACCTGAATTGAATTGAGAACCGAGAATCAATGATGAAAATTCTTATAAAAATGAATAAAATACATAGAAACACATCTAAGACTACTTAAGAAAATATATTAAAGCTAGATAATAATAGCAGGTTTTGAACCCTGTGCTTTATTCTGTGGCAATGTGTTTTTTCCTCTGGTTAGTCTCTGTTTAGTCTCTTAAGCCCAATTCGCACGGGATAAGTATTACCAATGGATCACTGGTAATTCGCAACTACTCCCGCACCTCTGTAATTTTTTGTGGCGCATTCGGACGGGACAAGCAAAAGTCTGTAATTTACTGAAATCACAGACATCATGAGCGGATATTCCATAATTGTCGTAACTTCCTGTTTTGCCCCGTTGTTCCTGGTTGTACACATAGGTTGAACACACAGGTGTGCGTTCAGACGGGACTTAAATTACCACAGGACGTCTGTGTTTCGCCGAAATACAGTAGGTAATTCGCGGCGGAATTATTACCCCACAAATCACGGACATGGCGCATTCGCACAGGACTAAGAACTCAGACATTCTCCGCAATTATTCCGAATTACGGGGGGTCCATAGGTAATACTTATCCCGTACGAATTGGGCTTTAGTTTATCCTTGCTATTTCCTCACCTTTCCTTAGTTCCCTCCTCCCAGTCGTCAGCTCCACTCTCTACACCTGTGCTCATTATCCTTAGTTCTACCTTCTCACTATTCACTCTCCTCACAGTATTTAGTCTCCTAGTTCTCTTCATTCTTTGCCAGATCCTCCCGTCGATATACCAATGGTTTTCCACCTCTGTCTTGTTCTGTCACAGTTTGGCAATGGAGGACCCAGGTGCAGACACGGGACAAGAGCCAGAAGTAACTTAAGTCCGTTTATTTAAGAACACAAAACGCAGCAAAGCTGGAACTAAACTAAACATAAAACTAAGAAAATAACAAAACCAGACTGAAATACTTGCAGGACAAGGACAGACGAGGAAAACCATGGAACGTAGAATGGGACAGCTTGACGGGGTAGATAGACGGAGGATCTGACAAGGAGTGTTGGAACTAGAAAGTGGACTGAGGAGAGAGAGAGAGAGAGATGGCACAGGGGGTGAGGGAGAGCACACTAACTAACACAAAGAATGAACAAGGATTAATTAAACATAACTAAATACTAAGAGAAACAGAACTACGATGAAACAAAGACTGATCTAATACAGAAAACACTAAGAGCACTGAATAAAAATAATAGAATCAATAACTAAGTACAAAAACATCACTAAAAACCCAGATCTTGACATGTTCCTCATAATGTACACTCTGGTTTTTGTTATTTTCTTTTGGTGTTTGTTGTTTTTACTAGTTTAGCTTTTTGGTATTTCGAACTTGGCTGTGATTTTCATGTCCATTCTAAATAAACCATTTAAGTTACCTCCTGGCTCCAGAACCTGGGTCCTCCTTCCTCACCTCCACCTTCAAATCGTGACACAATGTATCCCTCTAAATCATGTTTATAGCCATGTTTACAGAATAATCGCTGCAATGATACAGACTTGCAGCAACTAGAGTTAGGAAGTTACTATTGCAGGAGCTTGGCCTCTATTTATGAATTTAATAGAAAGGAGGTTCAAGGAAAATAATTTTCTGCTCTTAAAATTTGGATTTTTTTATTTTAACTTTTGTGCTATAACATGATAGTGACCTACAGAATCACCAATATATATATTTTTCACATTTTAAACATCTGTAAATAGTTGCACACAATCACACACAATTATGGGTATATCCTTCACCTGCACAATCAGACAGCAGTTTCTAAAAAAATAATCAACCCTTTTTTTATGGAGATCTGATGGATGACTTAAAAGAAGAGAAGAAAAAGTGACAGTGACGGGGAGACAGAAGCATTTATGATCTCACTGCTAATCATAAAGGATACATAAAGGGATCTTTTCGATCATTCAGTCCCACCAGAGCAGGGGTATTATAGTGGCAGTGGTGTGTCTTTGTTCTTCCCAGTAGACGAGTGACAGTGAAAGCAATCTATCCTGTAGCAGAGCTGCATCCAGCAGCAGAGCCCTGATAAGGAGACCCCCTGGCCTCCCTTCTAGTGTCTGTTCCAGCAGGCTTAGCTTTGTCTTTATAATCCCCTCCAGAAAAAGTGCTATGATTATTTGCTGACCAATAAAGCCCAAAATGAGAGCAGAGGAGGCATTTGTTTCACGGGTTGTAAAAAAGGTGGAGGCCATGATTGGCACCTTTATTTGACTGCTTTTGGTGATCTGTTTGGCTAATGTCCAAAGGATCAAGTGCAAAGAGTTTGGGCTTTTTGTTCAGCTCTTTTTCATTCCCATTCTCTTTCTTCTCTTCTATCGGTGTAAAAACAACTACTTAGAGTATGGAGATACTCTGAAAGGGGCTAATCTCACAGTCTGAAGAGTCTTGGTTCAAAGGGCTTCAAGGTGCAACTCATGCTGCGACAATACAGCAACCACAAGCCAGGATGGTGGGTACACTGTCCGGTCCAAATCTCAACCACAAAGTCCTCACATCCCATCCCCTCTAGACCCACAAACCTCCTCCATAAACCTTTGACAATGCAAGTTAACCCTAATGGGTTTGGATGAGAAAGCACCCAGGCTTTAAGCTATGCAAAAATATTCACAATTCTAAGCTAGAGAATGAAGAGAAAAATAATAAGATATGAAAAGTAGGAGAAAAAAATATATTTTGCTTTGCTGGCTGTATATCTAGGCTGTCTGGCGTGTACTGGGGATTTGTTACTGTCTATCACCTTTTCCTCCCTCCCCTTCCCTGCATCATCTTCCTCTAATTAAAGTGTTTGTTGTCACCCTAAGATTCGGGGTGTGAAATCAAGTTAGCAGTTTATGTAAGAACCATGGTGAAAATCAAACACTTTGTTCATCAAAAAGACAGGGACTTCAATCACTCCAAGCTGGGATATATGTTCCCATTGTTGACTTTGCTATCTGCATACTAAGCCAATTTTTTACTTAAGTCTCCAAGCTTTTAAAAATGTTATTTAGTTCCCTATGTGGTCTTAATTCTTAACCCTAACTAAAAGCCCAGCTGCAGCAGGCTGGGGAAATATAGGGCCAATCACTGAGGACTTCAAATTCCAAATTATTATGACCTAAATGGGAAAAAAGATTGTTTAAATGAAAAGAAGAGGAGGTACACTCTAAGGTCAGATGGTCCATTTCATGTGCTAACCTCCCATTCATCCTACCTCAGTTGCCCAGGAAACCCTTGCCATTTTCCGTTTGGTAATTTACATTTTTAAACACATGCATGCAATGCCCACATACAGGCTAATTTTAACATGTCGTATGTATGTATTTTACCTTTATTTGGACCATTATTTGATACACATGCACAAATTACTTTGGGGGTTGGTGGATGGTTATAATACATGCACTTTCAGCAGACATGTTCAACGCAGTTTCATAGGAAGTACTATGAATCTTCAAATGTCTTGACCATATAATGGATCAAGTTTTTAGCCAGACCTATCATGGGATCCAGCCAGACCCAAACAGACATTTGCTTGGGCTTGGTAATGTTGTGTGAACTTTCCACTATTCATGTTTAAAATGTTCAGAATCTAAAATGTACACAATCATTTTTTTTTTTGTAAAACATGATTGTTCATACACACTTTGCTTATCTCTGGCTGTTAACTTTTATCTTACTTTCTTGCAGATATTATTTTTTCCAAAACCTTAATTTCTTATCTATTATTTTGAATTTGAGGTTTTAAAATTAAAAAAAATTATCAATACATTTGTCTAAATCTATATCCCATTAGCTTCTACACTGTGGTCGCTAGTTTCCTTCGGGTTCATCAACACAAAATCACACCATTGTTGTGTTTCTAAAACAATATGTAATCAACAAAAACATTATCCATACCAAAACTTCAATCAAAATATCAAACATTAGGGGCGGTCAGTGGCGTAGTGGGTTAAGCAGCCACCTGCCCCATGTCCTCGCTGCAGCTGGCCCTGGTTCGAGTCCCACACCAAGCGGCCCTTTGCTGCATGTCTCCCCTCTCTCTCTGCCCCTTGCATTCCTGTCTCTCTCCAACTGTCCTATCATAAAAAGCCCCCCCCAAAAAAAAGAAATATCAAACATTAATAACCAGCTGACATTATACCATTGAGCTATCAGCTGTGCTACAGATGGACAACAACTTAGAAATGTGTTTGGCCACCCTGAGTCTCCAGAGCAACTTCAGAGAGGCTTGGCACTGATTCTCAAGAACTCTAATGCCCCTTTTCCACTGAACATTTTCGTAACGGTACGGCTCGGCACGGTACGACTCCACCCTGATTGGGAGCTTTTCCATTGCGGGTTGAAGGTGGGACCCGTTACGATTTTTAGTACTGGCTAATACCTTCTTCAAAGGTGGGTCTAGTCGGGCCGAGCCGACACTAAAACGTAATGTGATCAGTGCTGTCCACTGATTGGTCAGGTGAAATTACGTCATAAACGCGACGAAGCTCGGGGAGCTTTAAATAATCACCCGCCATGTATGAAAACACACCTGCGAGAGCAACAGAGAACAAACAGAATTGCGAAGATGGAAGACCAGAGAAGGAAAGCCAACCCATGGATGATGAGCGAGGTGCAGACCTTTCTGTGTGTGGTGGCCGAGGACCGCATACAGAAGCAACTGGACGGAGTGACACGAAATGAGAAGGTGTTCCAGGATATAGCCAAGCTGATGGCTAGCCATGGGATTTCTCAGCAGTCCCGAGACAAGCTGAAGAAGCTGAAGAGTGGGTAAAGGATCACAACAGCCGGAGTGGGTCAAACCGAAAGACATGGAAATGGTTCGACCAAATGGACGGCATTTACAGTCACCGCCCGGCGAACCGGGGCAAGGAGAGTGGCGTGGATATGGCGACATCTTTGTTGGAGGCGATGGAAAATGGTAAGTGTTGTTCTTATCCCCTTGGTGCAACGCTTATATCTTAACAAATGCATGTGTTATATATCGTAACAAATACATGTTCAGTCTTTAACTTGTGTAAAAAGTTACA
This sequence comes from Odontesthes bonariensis, assembly GCF_027942865.1. Lineage (NCBI taxonomy): Eukaryota > Metazoa > Chordata > Actinopteri > Atheriniformes > Atherinopsidae > Odontesthes > Odontesthes bonariensis. The sequence goes on along the minus strand of NC_134509.1, from coordinate 35,971,593 downwards.
CAGGTGTCTCATGTAAGTTGTTCTGAGTGAGCTAGCAAACAACGCTGTTTTGGAAGGCTAGCACAGTGTCTCACCTATGCGGTTTACGTGTATGCGTTTCGTATGTTCACACTTTTTATTTTTTTCCCCTCAAGACTCGGTTTGTGCAACCAATGAGTGTTCGGTTGCTGAGGTCAGCGAAGATCCTCCAATCCCGCAGGCTTCAGAACGGACATTGACATCGCAATCTGCAGCTGAGGCAACAGCTGCTATCTGCATTCCACCGGCATGGAAAAGGAAATGGTACTGGTGCCGTGCCGTGCCGTGCCGTGCCGTGTAGTGTCGCGCTATATCGAACAGAGTAGAGTAGGGCTAGCTCGGCAATGGAAAAGGGGCATAAGTTTGACTGCAGGACTTGAAATAATTTTTCCAAAAACACATTGCCTTTTTCGGTGTTTTATAATCCTAGAGGAGAGCCCTCTCACATCAGTCCAAAGTCTTTTCTCGTGTTCAGTAGTGTTGACATCTTGTGACTGACGATCATAGCATATGATTCACATCATTTGAATTCTGGTCCAACAATTCAGATATCCCTCATGCCCTGTATTGGGGACATCTGCAGTTACTTTTTTTTCTCCACTCATTTAATGAGAGACTGGATTGTGTAGTGGTAAGATTGCCACCTTTCATGTAAAGTGCATGAAAAGTACTTCCTCCAATAGGGGTTCTTAGGCACGACCTTACCCTACCAGTGTAAGTTGCTTTGGATAACAGCGTCTGCCAAATGCATAAACATATTTAGGTTTTTATTATAATTTCTCGCCCATCTGTAGGTTGCACAGATGGGTGTTTTCTTTTTGTTTTTCACAGACAAGACTTTGAATCAGAGAAAAGGCATAGGTATATTTTATTTACCTGGTAGTCCTTAATTAAATCCTCCATCTTTTCACCAAGGTAGACAATGAGGCCTCTGATCACAGCTTGTCTTCGTAACTCGATGCTGTTTTCCTACAAAAATAAGAGATTGTGTTTAAGTGTAGACATCTGAATCATATGACATAAAAATGACTGCTCCACTATTGTAGCTACATGCCTCTTTTAACATGTCAATGGTCCCACCAAGTTTCTACGCAGTGGCCCCTCCCTTCTTCCTGTACAGGTTTAACAGTTTGGGCGTGTATTGGTCCAACTTCCCCAGGAATGTGGAATGCAGTGGTTTCAGTGTGATCCTATGAAACTCTTCCACCAACAATGAGTTGCAAAAACACAAGACACAGAACATAAAAATAAAAATGATAGAAATTTATCATATATTTGACTTTAGTGGATAGCAACAGTGAAAACAGTTTGTGGAATTCCCAAGGGTATAAGGAACACTTTCGGATTTCCTTTTTGCAATAAGACACAAAGTTGTTTGGTGTTGATGATTCTGTAGATATTTGAATTTAAATTTTTAAAATATGCTAATTTATGTAAGCAAAAATCTAACTACATCCTATAAATTACAAACAGATCAGTAAAAATTTGCACATCTACAATGGTATGCAAAAAAGGGCCACCACCTCACAAATACTTTACTGTTAATTACTGTAGTAATCACAAGTGGTTGTTGTTATTGCAAACTTTTCATTTGAATGAAATAATTAGTTTTATTGGGAAGCAGAGTTTCCTTGTGTAAACTTCACCAGCTCAGAGATGGAGAGGCGTAAAATTTGTTTAAATTTTCACATTTATTTCTGTATTTGTATCGCACAAAGAGTCACTTCCTCAATCTATAAATCAAATCAAATGAATCCTCCAATCTAAATGTACAGGGAGACAGGGTGTAGTCTCATTTATTTGTGATAACACACATACTTAAAAACTACATTTGGCAACCAAGTTACATAAACATTCAAATTCAGTTGAATGAATAAAATTTGTATTCAACTTAATTTTGTCTGTGATAGCAGATACTGTCTTCCTTATATAATTATTTTTCACTTGTGGATTTGAAAAATTGATATTTGAAAATGCTTTACTCTTCATATAAAAGATATTTGTAAATAATTTGAACATATTCCAATTAATGTTTTCACATATAGATATTACATTTGTCCCCGTGATGGGCAGGCGATCCCTCCAGGGTGTACACTCGCCCTATGGCAGCTGGGATAGGCTCCAGTCCTTGGCGACCCTGAATTAAATAAAGTGAGTATAGAAAATGGATGGATGACTTTGAATGGAAATGATTAGAAATGAATAGAAATTATATTTTGACTCGTCATAAATGATTTAGTATTGCAGGGTTGTGTGGTGGTTAGCACCATTGCCTCAAAGCAAAAGGGTCCCTGGTTTAAATCCCAGGTTAGGTTCATTGGTGACTAAAATTGCCCCCAGGAGTGAGAACGAGCGTGGATGGTTGTTTGTGTCATTTTTCTCTATGTGGCCCTGTGATGGACTGGCAACATGTAGAGGGTGTACCCTGCCTCTCGACTAATTACAGTTGGGATAGGCTCCAGCCACTCCGCGACCCTGAGTTAGATTAAGCGGGCATGGCAAATAGATAGATGGATAGATGGATGGATGGATGGATGGATGGATGGATGGATGGATAACTGATTTACATCCATCTATTCATTCTCTGTTTCCACTATGTCCTGCTCAAGCTGGCAGGGGAGATGGAGACTATCCTACATAGCCTGAATGAGAGGAACAGTACATTGTAGGACTAATGCAGAGACCAATCATTCATGCTTACAATCACAGCAAATTTAGAGTCATAAATTGCATGTCTTTGGACTATGGAGTGAGTACTATTTCTCCTTGAAATAGTACTCTTGAATAGTACTATTTCTCCTTGAAATAGTACTCATTAATATTGAAAAATGCTACTGTTATTATATATATTATATTACAGCTAAGATATGACATACACATGTTTGCACATTGTTACATTATTGTTTACTTGGGTAAACTTGTTTTTTAACAAGTGTGGTGTATGAAGAAATTTGCCTTGCCTTTTATTTTATAGGCTATCAATGATGGCAAGCTACTGTTTTTTTTTATTTATTTATTAATTTTTTATTAAACATTTCTTTAACCAAGCTAAGTCGGTTACAACAAATTCCTGTTTACAAAGATGGCAAGACAGTGCTGGTCCTTTGACGCCTATCAGATGTCAAATAATCACTAGTATCAGATCATTAATGACAGTTAATCATTATTTATGATTAAGCCTGTATCAAAAGAAAACAAAGTACTGGACTTAATCTTCTGAAGCTGTTACAATATGATCTGCAGAACAAGACTGTTTCTGACTTGCCTTTACCCAGGATGCAGTGCAAACTGAGCATTATGTTCACACAGCAAGTTCTCTGCTTTTACTTCATCATGGTGCCAGCTGAGGTTGCTAGGAGATGTGTGATGAAGCTCCAAAGCCTCTAATAATATAAGTCAGCAGTGTTACCGTCCAGCTGAGTAGAGTCCTGGCCAGGTGCTGCATCCTGTGAAGATATATAAGCTGCTGTGGCATGGAGAAGATCTTTGCTGGTCTGGAGAGTCAGGCCTCCGACTGATTGCAGATATGCGGAGTGTGGGTTTAAGGGGTAATTGTGGGCTGATGTGGGCCCAATGAGGCGATGGCAACCTGGCAGAGATCTAACCCCCTCTGTCCCACTTGCACATCCCCCAACCATACTCCATCGCCACCAATCCAAACCCCTTCCCCCACAGCTCTCTTGGTGGAAACGGGATCTTTTCCAGAGGGATAAGAAAAAAAGGAAAAGAATCCAATTTTTTTTTTTTTTTATCAAGCCTGCCAACTTATTTAATGCCATTTTTGGCAGGCAGCGACCAGACTGCTGCTGCTCCACTACCTGCAGCCCCTCAAAGCTGAAAAGATAAATAGGAACCCGGGAACTGGGAAGGAAGTACCAAAAGAAACATAAGGGGGAAAAAAACAATCGGAGCAAAGATTAATTGTAAGCTGCATGTACCAAAGGTAAAAAGAAATAACAGAAAAATTAAAGGATATATGATCAAATCAAATCAAATCAAAATCAAATCAAATTTATTTATATAGCACATTTCATGTACAAACAGTTCAAAGTGCTTTACATAAAATAAAAGCATTGCAGCAGGGAGTGCAAGAAGCATTAAAAATACATAAAAGAATATAAAAAGAAACAAATAAAATCATTTAAATGAATTTAAAAACAGGCAACAGTCTAGATAAGTTAAAAGATATTTCATGCATAGACACATGAGAACAGAAATGTCTTTAACCTGGATTTAAAAATGTCTACATTTGCTGAAAGTTTAATCTCCACTGGCAGTTTGTTCCACTTGTTAGCAGCATAACAGCTAAATGCTGCTTCTCCATGTTTAGTCTGAACTCTGGACTGAACCAGCTGACCTGAGTCCTTGGATCTAAGAGCTCTGCTGGGTTTATATTCTCTGAACATATCACAGATGTATTTTGGGCCTAAACCGTTCTGGGATTTGTAAACCATCAGCAGGCTTTTAAAATCTATTCTGTGACTGACTGGAAGCCAGTGTAAAGATATTAAAACTGGTGTGATGTGTTCAGATCTCTTAGTCCGGGTTAAAACTCTAGCAGCAGCGTTCTGGATGAGCTGCAGATGTTTAATGCTCTTTTTGGGAAGTCCAGTTAAAAGAGCATTACAGTAATCGAGTCTACTGGAGATGAATGCATGGATGAGTTTCTCCTGGTCTTTTTGGGAGAGGAAACCTTTAATTCTGTTGATGTTTCTGAGGTGGTAAAAAGCTGCCTTGGTGACAGCTTTGATGTGGCTGCTGAAAGTCAGATCTGAGTCTATCAACACTCCGAGGTTACGAACCTGGTCAGTGATTGTAAGGTTCCGAGTCTCAAGATATTTACCAACGCTGACCCTCTTCTCTTTGCTACCAAACAGAATGATCTCAGTTTTGTCTTCATTTAATTGTAGAAAATTCTCTCTCATCCAGGTGTTTACTTCCTCCAGACACTGACACAGTACGTCTGCTGGGCTGCAGTCGTCCGGTGACAGAGACACATAAAGTTGTGTATCGTCTGCATAACTGTGATAATTGATGTTAAAGTTCTGCAATATCTGACCCAAAGGGAGCATATACAAGTTAAACAGAAGAGGTCCAAGAATTGACCCCTGGGGGACTCCACAAGTCATGGCCACTCGCTCAGATTCATAGCTGCCAATTGTAACAAAATAACTCCGGCCTTCTAAGTAGGACCTGAACCAGTTAAGGACCGCTCCAGAAAGTCCAACCCAGTTTTCCAGCCTGTGCAACAGGATTCTGTGATCTACAGTATCAAACGCAGCGCTGAGGTCCAACAGGACCAGGACTGAAACATTACCAGAATCAGTATTCAACCTGATGTCGTTTAACACTTTGACCAGAGCTGTTTCAGTGCTGTGATGACGTCTGAAGCCTGATTGAAAGTTATCAAGACTTCCACTTTCATTCAGAAAGTCGTTGAGCTGGTTAAATACAACTTTCTCAATAATCTTAGATATAAAAGAGAGATTAGAGACAGGTCTGTAGTTGTTCATCATAGAGGCGTCTAGAGTTCTCTTCTTTAGGAGTGGCTTAATGGCAGCTGTCTTTAGTGACTTGGGAAAAATGCCTGATGCCAGTGAGCTGTTAACTATTTGTAGGAGATCACTTTCTACTGAGGTAAAAACAGTTTTTAAAAAGTCGGATGGTATTATGTCCAGAGAACAAGTTGTTGATTTCAGATGCCGAACTGTTTCCACTAGGATTTTTAAATTAACAATATTAAATTGTGACATAACGTCAGAGTTATTTCTAGGTTTTAGACACAGATTAGTTTTCTTGTTTTTCTGTGTTGCGTGAATGTTTTGTCTAATTGTTTTGATTTTTTGGCTAAAAAAGTTGGCAAATTCGTTGCATTTCTCAGTGGAGAGGAGGTCTGGGTTTGACTGTTTAGGAGGATTTGTGAGTTTTTCAACCATAGCAAACAGAGTTTGAGAATTGTTGACATTCTTATTAATCATTTCAGATAAATGCAGCTGTCTGGCCTTGCACAGCTCATTGTTATAACTACGCAGGCTTTGTTTGTACAGCTCATAGTAAATCTGAAGCTTTGTTTTCCTCCATTTACGTTCAGCTTTCCTGCATTCTCTTTTCAGGTTTTTGACCGTAGTGGTGTTTCTCCATGGTGTTTTCTGTTTGATCAAGGTGCTCTTGATTCTTATCGGTGCAACAGCTTCCATTACATTAAAAATTTTCAAGTTAAAATGATCCAGCATTCCTTCAACCGACTCTGCACTCATTGTTGGTAACATAGCTATGGCCTCCCTAAACTGAGCACTTGTTTTCTCATTGATGTGCCTCTTCTTAACTGAGAAGCTGGTTGTTTGAACATTCTGAGTAATATGTAAATCAAATAAAATACAAAAATGGTCAGACAAGGCCAAATCAGTAACAACAACAGAAGAAATATCAACACCTTTAGAAATGACCAGGTCCAGAATGTGACCTCGAAGGTGAGTTGGTTCTGTTACATGTTGCCACAAACCAAACATGTCCAGCACAGAAGAAAATTCTTTGGCATTACCATCCGTCATATTATCTATGTGAATGTTAAAATCCCCGGTCAAGATGAAATGGTTAAAATCAGTTGAAATAACAGACAATAATTCAGAAAAATCATCAATAAAACTTGCACAGTATCCTGGAGATCTGTAAATGATTAAGAACAGGATTTTAGGAACACCCTTTAAAATAAAACTCAGATATTCAAAAGAAGTGAAATCACCAAATGAGATCTCTTTACACTGGAATGTATCTTTAAATAAAGCAGCTTCACCCCCACCTTTCCTACCATTTCGGCATTTATCCATAAAACTAAAGTTTGGGGGAGCTGCTTCATTAAGAACAGTAGCGCTTGTGCTCTCTGTTAACCATGTTTCTGTCAGAAAAAGAAAATCTAAATTATGTGAAATTATGAAGTCATTAACTAACAGTGACTTATTGGACAGAGATCTAATATTAAGTAAGGCTAGCTTTGTGGAGTTTACACTGGTCTCTGTTGTATTCTGAGTTGTACGTGGTACCGTTAACAAATTAGATAGATTCACCCTGGAAGTTGACTGTTTTCGATTCCTTCTTTTACTAACTAAAACAGGAAGCCTATTGGGTCCCAGCTTGTTCTCAGAACAGCTGTCAGAAGTCGGACTTCTATAGCAGGGACCCTGAACACATCATGGCATGGTATCTTTGTTTTGAACAGTACTATCTTTGTTTTGAACTCTGGATGCTCTGTATCTATTGTGCAATAGAACTTCAGGTGGCGGAGTGAGTGCTGGAGATTTAGGTTTCGTGCTGGATTTACCTCTGCGACGGACAACATGAGACCAGATCCTGGCTGGGGTTGATGATTTGGGTTTGGCACCAACACTGTTCCAGTGGGAGATGTCAGTCGGACCGTCCGGTTTGGAAGCTTGACCAGATATTCCAGTGTCATTTGAACAGATCCAGGGAAGTGTGTCAGCCAGGGCTGCAGTGTGAGATTCCACATCAGCTGTGATCCCGTGTAGAAAGATCTGAGTTAGTCCTTTGTCACATGAAGGCTCCACAGCCTGCGCAGGAGCTATCATAGAGTCAATAAATTCCTCGTCGTTACGAATGTCTTGCAGCGTTTCAATCCTCTTCTCGAGCTGTGCTACCTTCGCAAAGAGTAGCTCACACTGTGTGCAGCTCACTGATACTGCAGGGTTAGGAGACATTGTTCTGTCCGATTCTCTTTGTAAACAAGAGGGCTAATACCGTTTACAAATACACAATTAAAAGAAAAAGAATAAAAGAATAAAATTATATCCAAGACTTGTGGAAAGAAGTAGAATGATTTAAAAGCGAATAAAGCAATAAGCAGCAGGAGGAAGCAGGAGGAAGCAGAGACACGTCTGCACTCTCCAGAAGCAGGAAGTAAACAATAGATAAAAATATATAATTTGTATTAAAGCTTTATCAAGAGTTTTTAAGTAACTAGTTTTGTAAGATGTCTCTGTATTTATCATCATAATTTTAATTTAAAAAATTTATGGTTTGTATATAAATGTGAAATAAAATTAAAAAATAAGTAAGAAAATGTTAAAAAGATAAACACTAATGTAAATCATTTCCCTATCATTTAAACCTGGCAACCAAGATGTTTTTTAGATCAAGGTTCAGTATTTGTAAACCAGATTAGGTTGAATTACTTTGTACTTTAAATATGTCCACAGACAGCATTTGGAATTCGTGTAAGTTTCATGATGTTTCTCCTGCTCATGAAAAAAGTGAGAATGTAAAAAAGTGTAGATGTAAAAATAGTATGAATGATCTTTCCTGAAATACTGATGAAAAATTACCTGACAAAGCAGGACATAGCAGTTAAACATTTTTTATCACCTGGTTATCTAAGGACAAGATTAAAATTATACATAAGACTGAGGTCCTCTTTAGACTGAAAGACAATAAATGCTACTCGAGCTTGTGTGAAATTTAATTCTGATTTGGAGGCTTTCAACTACAGGAGAATCTTTTACATTTAAGTACCTCATAAATGATTCATCCATATTACCAAGCTTTATGGAAACTTATAGTACAGTTGTGTACTGTTTTGGTGCAAGTCATGTATATTATGTCTATGACAGTTTACCTCAGGGGTACAGTTAATATAGCAAGAAAAAAGAGGAATAATTGCCCAAACTACCTCACAAACAAAGGGTACATGTCAAAGCAACAGAAGGGCAAGATAATGATTCATGCAGAGCCATCTTAATAATTTGTACAGTGTTGTTTTTCTGCTGTTTGATAAAGAAATTGTCCAAGTTAACTTGATACAGCATATAGGTAGTTTGTTTAATTACAACCAATATTGTTGCACCGCTGAATACTGCCCTCTGGGTTTAAACAATAACATTGCTTGGTCAGGGTGAAAATTCCTATGAAAATGATCATAGTTAAGCCCTGCATGTGCTAGTATGAGCTCTCAGGCTTGGTACTGTGTGCCTTCTCATGTGGTTATAATGATCTTTCACAATCACTGAGTGCAATTTGTCTCCAAATTTACATTTCATCATAGTTCTGAAGAGACAGATCTCAGTTACAACACAACCATGCAGGAGAAAGGTGAAGTAGAATAAACTTACTAACTCCAAACTCTAAACTTGTTACTCAGAAAAGAGCTGTAAATGTATGCTTTAAATTGGAAACATGTCGCAGGTACTTCATTGAGACTACAGGAAACATGTCATAGGTACTTCATTGAGACTACAGGAAATACAGCAGAAAGTATAGTATAAGAACCTAATGCTGATTCATTTACAAAAGGGATTCAAAAATAGCCTGTTTTGATATAGTCTGATATCTTTAAAACTTATGTTAAATATTTCTATATAATTTCATATGTGCATGACTTGACAAGAGTGTGAATTTGTACATTTTGTGCAGTACAAAAAACAAACTTCTCACCACATTTCACAAACTTAACATTGTAGAATAAAAGATAGATAAAAGAAAATTAAAGAATTGAGAAAAATATGGAAATTAAGAAAGGAAAAAAGAAAGAAGACATTCCCATCCACACATGAAAGAGAACAACAAGAGTTCCAGGCTGTTTGTCCTGTAAGATTGGACTGCTGAGCTGAGCAGATTGAAAAGGAGGAGCTGAACCCACAGAGCATGAAAGAGGATCGAAGAATACCATAGGACAAGAGAATGAGAAGAGGAGATGAGAAGAAGAGAGACACAAAAGACAAGTAGTCTTGGTCAGTCTTCAAACAATCCCCCACCTCCCCATCACTTAACACTTTTGGTGGTGGTGGGGAGTGGTGTGTATGTGTGCGAGCATCTGTGTGTGTGTGGGCGTATGTGGGTGGGTGTGTTATGACCACTTTAAAGATGACAAGACAGGGCATTTGAGTGAAGGGGCACTTATGTTTCACAATTCAAACCAAAAGTCTGCAACAACCTGGCTCAGTATGTGTAGACAGTTGGAAGATAAAATATTACTGCTTGTTGTTTTGATAATTGTTTGTCCTCCCATCCCATTATTGCTGGATTGTCTTATTGGAGGGTTGTCTAAGTCCAATCCTCCATTAACAGACACTCAGTGTTGTATAAACAGAACCAGTTGCACGTTCAGTTAATGACTGTATCCCATTCTCACTGTAAAAAAATACAAATTTGTTGTAAAGACATCCTAAAAATTTTAGGTTAGGTTTATAAATAAATATATGTGAAATGTATAAATAAATGAAGTGTTAAAAATCAAACATTGCATACCTTTGTCTTGTTACTTTGATCTAAATGTGTTAATTGAACAGCACTGATCATTCTTTCTTTTTTGTAAGCATTTTACATATAGTACACTAAATAATGTGTCCTGCTGTGTAAGATGAGTGAGGTTTTCTTTCATATGAGCTTTATGCTTTCTATGCTTTTTTATGCTATTACTTCTTCTGGTTTACATTAAGAAAGCAAGAATGACTTGTGCTCATACATTTAAGACGTGTTTCTATCGTGTAATTTAAAACGACAACAAAAAAGAATCTCCCAATAGTTTTATCACTTCAACAGTGCTAGCTAGAAAGTGTACAAATATACTTTGTTGTTTCTTAAAGAAAATACACTTATCAGCCATGTGAACACTCTTCAATTCATTTGTTCATGGCTTCATGTTGGAAAGAGTCATGTTTACAGGTTCAGAACTCCTATGAAAGAGGCTAAAAAATTTAAAGTTAATTAGCCTGAAATTTTGAACCCATTTTATTTGGATTATTTTTATGATAAATTAGTTTGCTTCCCTAAGTAAGTTTTTTTTTTTTTTCACTTAAAATTGAACTGGTTGAACTGGAAGTTCACTTATCAAATCTCCTCTGAGTCATGCATTTAATAATCTATATCCATAAAACAATGCAAACCATCATAAAAGTTAGTGTCAAACTGATCTCTATCCACTAATCTACTCTTTTAAGTTGTTCTCCGTGAATTTACTGTAGCAAACAAAGTTTTGATTGTCAACTAATTGTCACTAATATGGAAATTAAATATAATTGTAATTTAACAGCTGATACAACTCTATATCTTCTTAGTACTGGCTTTGAAATTCATTCAGTTTAACTTAGCCAGTTTTACATTTAAACATATAAGAAGACTTTCAACTAATTATAAACTCAACAATCAAAGTTTAGTCAACTCACCTTTTTTCATATTTTAATATAAATTGAGCCAGATTGAAGTGCTTTCGAGTGCAGTTGCCACTTGCAGATATTGCTCTACTTTTTAAGAAAAGTTATTAAGGATCAACATTTTATGAATAATTATGATTACAATTAATTGAATTCCAATTGGCTTGAATTGGACTTTATTATCCAAGTGCCTTGAGATGACATTTGTTGTATTTGGCGCTATATAAATAAAAATGTATTGAATTGAATCAACAGAGGAATGGTAAATCAGATGGGTAAAGGGCCAAAACAGCTATTGCAGGAGGGGGTTAAATACGATGTCATTTGTAGCCTGAGAGAAAAGTGTGTGTTTTTTCTGTCTCTCTCTTAACATTTACCTCTTAGTTAGGTCCAGATGTCACCACACTTTTCAGAATTGATTCCATTGAACCGAGTATCTTATCTAGACTGGCTCTCAGAAGTTAAATCTTTGTTTTGTAATTTATTCCTAATCGCCTTCCTTCTCCGCAAATGATAAGGCTGCAGCTTTGCTTAGAATAAAGCCTTTCATTGTGAGCTCTTAAAGCTATTAAATAAATAAGATTAGTGCATATACCTTTTTACTATTGAGAAGAAGAGTGCTATCAGATCTGCCACCGACCTGCATTATCCCTATTATGCCTGTCTGCTTTTCTTCTGCCATCCATCCATCCATCCATCCATCCATCCATATTAACCAGGACATACTTGATAGCAGCTGTTATTTTTGGTGCCTATTAAGAATGCTTTCCCTTTGGCAAATGCAAACTGATGATCATTTAACTTTAATCTGTTTGTCATTAATTATGCTGCTGACAAAAAATGGATATACTTAATAATATGGTAATTTTTTGGTCTCACAGATTTGCAAATACTCCCTCAGTGATCTCCCGCTCTTATTACCATCTCATCAGATACTTTTGTTTTGTTAAAGCCTGCTGTATCTCTGAGAGACTCACAATATGTCTCTTGGCATCAGTGTCCTAATGCACCAGCAGTGGCATTGTTAGACGCGAACAGCAAAAGCAGTTAATCTCATTCTGGATCGGGATTCACAAGCAACAAGTGTCCTAATTTGGGAGATGGAGAGGAGGAAGTTGAGAGTTAGTGGGATTTAAGATTTTGAGAAGCGAATATGACACTATTTTGGAACAGAGACATTCTTTTCTGTTTTCACACTGTATTTCTGGAGTTTGGTCAGGTTTAAACCTAACTAACTACTTCAGTTAGGTTTAGGAATCCCTGATTAAGTTTTGGCACCAAAACTAATTGATAAGGGTTTGGAAAATGTTTTGGTTAGGTTTTATGTTACAGATAAATGAAGAAATATAAGAATTAAATTGATAATAAAGTAAAAGTGGTTTAATGACTGACAAGTAATATTTATCATGTAACACTTGAACTTGTTTTGACAGAAGGAATCCATTTAATAGCAAAAATACCAATTTCGCCTTAACTCCGCAATGGAAAGCTTTTGCTGTGTTTCTTTCTCAAACAAGGTCATTTAAAGAGGTTCATGGTTGGATCATCGTGTGTTATTTGCATGCATTCAATGACCCACCTGAAATAAGATTTATTATGCAACTCAGTGTGACAGCAAAATGAGAAACAGTCACTTAACTTGATTCATGTCCATGTATTTTTTTTTCATTCTGCTGTACTTAGAAACAGCTATTCAGGAACACAGTGTCAAAGCATTTCATCATATTGTCAAAAATCAACTGTTGTATCAAATTAAAGGATGAAAAAGTCCATATTGGAAGGCTGAAAGGGGTGGAAGTGACACAGACAACTGCCAAGAAGAGGAGCTAAGATTGAGTTTCATCCTTAGTACTTATGTTTTCAAGTTACACTTTACACTTGACTAAATACTTTATTAAAATAAAACAAAAGAAACAAACAAACAAAAAACAGCCCTTTTTCTGAATTAGTGACTGCTGGGTCCTACCCCTTCTACTAAAGTGATCCTGGGTGTCATAAAAGAAAGAAATAAAGAAAAATACAGTTTTTGTGTTCATCAGCACAAATACACATTTTCTTGTGTCGTAACAATGTCATGTTTTGCCGTGAGACCGGGCTGAACAATGTGGAGTTGTAGTTAGTAACCCAAAAATGAACCATAAGTTTACTGAATGAAAGTGTAGGTATGTTTATGTTTGAGCTAAAATGGAAATATGATCTAAAAATATCAGCCTCATTTTCTTCTTTCATTAACTTAAGGATGAATAAGTATTTCATCAGATCTAAAATACTTGTGAGGATGTCATCTTTTAGTTTGTAAAACAAATTCATGCCAGTTTATGTGTAATGGCTCCTTCATACACCTTAAAAAGGTGGCCGGACATAAAGAGACAAACAGTGTTCTTGTTAAATAACTATAACTTCCTGTTTGTCCTTCACTGTCAGCCATATATGTCTTTGTTCTTTTCCTGAGCTTGTTTTGGGAGGAAAGCATCCATATATTTGTTTTCCGATGGTCATACAGTCTCATTGGTGTATATGTCTTTGTCAAAGTCCACTGAAACATTAAGGCATATTTAAACAGGTTTAGTCTAGAACTCTCACCTAGTCCAGCAGTAAAGAAGCATTCCTACTATCAAAACTGGGTAAGAAGTCGCCACCTCCTTTGCCATTCTTTTAAAAGTCAGTGTTTCTTTACGCTTGGACAGCTTTAATCCCTGGCTTCTTATGTTGCACAGCACTGTCAATCAAAGCAATGACAACAGTACCAAAGGGCACCTCAAGCTGCCACTCACATGCTCTGACTCGTTACCAAAGAACAAGAAACAAATACTGCAACAAACAGAAAGAGAAATCCTTTGATGGGTGATGCTCAATTAGCAAAACACCATCAACATGATCAAATAACTATGTAGTCATTTGTTACCAACAAACTGTAGGTTACATAATCTTTGTGACTGCTTTTGAATTAAGTAACTGACAATGTGAGGTTAGCACAGAAGGATAGTGAAGCAATATGAGGAATCACACAGACTCTGAATCCTGCTCTAGTATTGAAAAAAAAAACACCTTGCAGATTAAGCCTACTTTTATTCCTCTATTGATATATTGTTCCACAAATTACTGTTACTGTTTAGTGTTCGATCTTCAAATTAGTGCTAGAAATATAATTTAATTATCATCATCTATGGTAGACAATGCCTGGTCTTTCTTTCTTTCTTTGTTGCATGCTGGGAGTGTGTTGTGGCGGTGAGGCTGCATGTGGTGAGTCTGAGAGAGTGAAAGAGTTGTCTCTAACAGTTTTTTCTGATATTTTTCCTTTCATGTATTGGTTTTTTAATATTCTTTATTTGAATTGATTCTACGTCTCGGGGTTATTTGAGTTTTTTAGTGCTTGTAGCGCTGTTAGCGGGAATGGCGTCCTCAGGGGCGCTGCACCTCTCTTTGAGGATTCAGCCTGAACTGTCAATCCCAGTTGAGACAGTTCTCTTGGCTGTTGGAGATATTGTTGGTCACATCAATTTAAATTATGTTTCGAGAATGAATAAGGGAGTAGTGATTATTATTTTATTTTTTTTTAAAGAGGAGCGATTTGTTACTCAGTTAATTGTCAGCGGGGTGACATTAGGCGGAGAGTACCTGCAGGTGTCCCCGCTTGCAGTGCCCTCCACCCGGGTGATTGTTTCAGGTGTGCCGCCCTTCATTCCGAATAACTTGTTAGAGAAAGCGCTCCAGCGTCCAATCTGTGGCCATCTTGACTCAGAATAGATCAGACTGCTAATTCTAACCCTGTTGCTGCTGAGGCAGCGGTGCTGCCCGCAGGTGAAGCTGCACAGGCAGAAGACATGGAGTATCACAATGATTCAGACAGCTTTTCAATAGCAGATTCCCTATGGAGTAAGACCGCTTCCAAAAAGATGTGTCCATGATTCTAACCATTCGTACTCGTAATGACAAAGTTGTACACAAAATTCTGCTGTCTTACACATGAGTCTGAGAAATTGTTAGGGTTAGGAATGTTTTTTATGTGTGTAAAGTCTTGTGAATACAACTCTAATTTCTACGACTACGAATTCTCCCCTGCGAACACGAATTCAAGTTTGTGGGTATGACTAGAAAAGTGTTGAAATGACATCACATAGCTCACAGGGGAAAGTAATCGAACCCCGATTGCTACAACCACGCATGCACCAAAGCCAAAGATGGCTGACAGGTGTGCAGGCATGGACACCGGTGGGTGACACCTACAACCATAGATATGTATAGAATGGCTAGATGTGTTACGTCTGAGTTTAGAACGTCCGCACAAGTCGGCCATCTTACCACAGGCAAGCTGCCTGGCGGGAGACAGTCAAACCTGAGGTAAACTGAGTTACGGTAAGTGATCTGCTCCGACGCTATTACTCTTATCTCGCAGAAATCTCGACGATTTTACACTGTTTGTTTTCTAACAAACGTAATTGCTGTGGTAATAATTCTGGATGATTGAATATGTTGAAATGGCGGCTTTTTCTCCTCGAAAAAATAGATATGCATAGATATTGGAAGATGTGAGAAAACGTTTAACTGATCTGAAGGGAGCTGGAATCATTTCAGAATCCAGAAGCCCCTATGCGTCCCCTATCGTTGTGGTTCGTAAGAAAAATGGAACCATACGTATGCGTGTGGACTACAGGACATTAAAGCTGCAGTCTGCAGGATTTGTTGTTGTCATACGTAAAGTCCTAATTTTTGGCATTTTAAGAGTTTACATGATCTATCAGAACGCTTGAAGTTGAAAACGGAAAATGCAAGAAATGCTTATTTTTTAACCTAAAAATAAAAAGTTATTCAACTTCCTGTCCCACCCCATCAAAACACATGAGAACTCGTGCACGTCTACGTGCACGCCAGATGCGCGTACACGACTCCTCATTCATCAACTCACCTGTCATTTGCGATCATGGAAGACACAGTAAGTAGACTAGCCTGTAATGAAGTTCAATAGTCTAGATAAATAAGCGTGGGGACGAGCCTACCTTGTATCGCGCGTGCACAATCGGTGATTGACAGGCAGCAGAGCCCAGCTCGTAACCTGATTGGTTACCTTTTACCGGTCCGGTCTGCAATTTTGTAAACAAACCTGCTGGCTTTGGAGGGACCTAGCGGGACATATAGGGGACCTGGAGAACTAATTTTTTTTGTATTGGGGTATTTAATGTACTACTTTCAGAATCCCCGGACAGTTCCAGGCATTATGCTTGAAAAAGAGTTGCAGACTGCAGCTTTAAACAGGAGAACAATTCGTGACCAATATACAGTTCCTCGGGTGGAAGACGCCCTAACCTATCTGAGCGGTAGCCAATGGTTCAGTGTGCTTGATCTCAGAAGCGGCTACTATCAGATCCCTTTAAGTGCTGCTGACAAAGAAAAAACGGCATTTACCTGTCCTGCAGGATTTTATCAATTTGAGCGAATGCCGCAAGGCATCTGTGGAGCACCAGCCACATTCCAACGTGTCATGGAGAGAACCGTTGGTGATATGAACCTACTGGAAGTGTTGGTGTATCTCGATGACGTCATAGTTTTTGGCAGAACATTGGAGGAACATGAGCAGCGCCTTCTTAAAGTGCTTGACAGATTAAAAGAGGAGGGACTAAAATTATCCCTGGATAAATGTCAGTTTTGCTGCCCCTCTGTAACCTACCTTGGTCACGTTGTTTCAAACACCGGTATTGCTACAGATCCTTCAAAGATCGAAGCTGTGAAATCGTGGCCATGCCCAGAGAACATCACTGCTCTCCGATCTTTCCTTGGGTTCTGTGGATACTACAGGCGGTTTGTAAAAGATTTCTCCAGAGTCTGTCATCCGCTCAATCAGCTACTACAGGACTGTATTGTGTCTGGAAGACCAGGGAGAAAGGCTAAAATCAAACAGAATACCTAAGAGAAAGGGAACTCAAAAACAAACATGGAAACAAAAGAGTGTTACCACCCCTCACAGCCATTTGGGGCGAGGTGGGATGAAGACTGTGAGAAAGCTTTTGAGACATTGAAGGAAAGTCTTACAGAGGCACCTATCTTAGCAATTGCCAACCCAAAGCTGCCTTATGTCCTGCATGTGGATGCAAGTAGAGAAGGTTTGGGAGGTGTCCTCTATCAGGACGAAGGAGAAGGTTTGCGCCCAGTTGCCTTTGTCAGTAGAAGCCTCTCTCCATCAGAAAAGAATTCTCTCACGCATAAGTTGGAATTTTTGGCTTTGAAATGGGCTGTCACCAACAAGCTACATGATTACCTCTATGGAGTCAAGTTCGAGGTTCACACAGACAACAACCCATTAACCTATGTCCTAACCACAGCTAAGTTGGACGCAGCAGGACATAGATGGTTGGCGGAGCTATCAACGTATGATTTCAGCCTGAAATATCGCCTTGGAAAACAAAACATTGATGTGGATGCATTGTCATGGCGTCCTCATGCCAACAACAATGTTTCCAGTGAGGAGCAGATATCCATGCCGCCTGCCAGTGTCCAAGCTGTCTGTTATATGTCATCAATCAGACCACTTCATTACCGCCTAAGAGGACACTTCACCGCCATTGCAGAGCTGTTGATCGCCTGGGCTCATCTAAGCATGCAGTACCCAGAGCCTACTGTAATGTGTCTTCTTTAAGCACTCAGCCATTGCCCAAAATGTCTTCAGCAGATATCTCACATTCTCAGCAGAAAGACCCATGTATTGGAGAAGTGTGGCATGCTGTTGTTCAGAACTGTGCTGACCGGGCTAACAAAGGAAAACACCCTGATGTGTCATTGTTATTAAAAGAGTGGGAAAAGTTAAAGGTCAAAGACTCTGTGTTGTACCGAATCAGTAACCCACCTAACAAACCAGTTCGCCAGCAACTCACAAGAGTTCAGAGAGACTGTTCTCCAGTCCTTGCATGATGGGTCGGGCCACCTCGGGTTTGACAAGACCTATGGCTTCGTACGAGAGAGATTTTACTGGCCTCGAATGAAAACGCAGGTTGAAAAGTACTGTAAAAATTGTCCGAGGTGTATTCAGAGGAAAGTGCTGCCTAAGAGAGCTGCTGAGTTGTCACATCTTAACAGTGAGGGGCTGATGGATCTAGTCTGTATGGATTTTTTGACAATTGAGCCTGACTCCAAAAACATCTGTAATGTGCTTGTAATTACAGATCACTACACACGCTATGCGCAAGGATTTGCCACTAAGGATCAAAAGGCGTCTACAGTCGCTAAGGTTTTGTGGGAACAGTATTTTGTCCACTATGGATTACCAAAAAGAGTGCACTCAGATCAAGGCCGGGATTTTGAGTCGGCTCATTCATGAACTGTTGAGTATGCTTGGCATAAAGAAATCCAGAACTACACCCTATCACCCTCAGGGTGATCCACAGCCTGAGCGGTTCAATAGAACTCTTCTCAACATGCTTGGTACTCTTGAGACAGAGGAGAAAAGTAAGTGGAGTAGATACATTGGTCATCTTGTGCATGCGTACAACTGCATGCTAAATGAGTCAACGGGTCACTCACCATATTTACTTATGTTCGGCCGAGAGGCCAGGTTGCCAGTAGATGTGGCATTTGGAGTCTCAAGTGATGGTACCGCCACCAAATCCTATTTGAGGTATGTTAAAAACATGAAACGAGAGCTACAGGCTGCCTACCAGCTGGCTGAGAGTATGTCAAAGAGGAAAAATGAAGGAAACAAGCAACGCTATGATCAGAGAGTTCGTTTCTGTCCATTAGTCTGCGGTGACAGGGTTTTGATCCGAAACCTTGGGTTACAAGGAAAGAACAAGCTAGCTGACCGCTGGAAAGCTATACCATATGTTGTGGAGAGTCAACTTCCTGGTTTACCTGTCTTCAAGTTGAAGCCAGAGAACGGGCAGGGCTCTGACAAAGTACTGCACCGAAATCACATTCTGCCGATTGGACAGGAGGTGCAACTGAGGCAAGAAAAGAACAAAGATGCACTCAAACCTAAAAGGAGAGCAAGCAAAAGGCTCAAAGCAAAGGAGACTGAAAACTGTGATCTTCCTGGTTTACCAGCCTCTGAGCACGATGACAAGATGGAGTCTACATCTGACTCAGAAGATGAGGAAATGGGTGTATGGTATGATTATCATTCATCAAGAGAGTCAAAAGAACCAGAACCTCAGGAAATTGATCAATCAGAACCTTTCAGTCTGGATTTGGATCTATCTATCGCTACAAGTAACTACAAGAGATAGAAGACGCCACAACTGACCTGCAGTGGGTGAAGAGGATGAACATTCAGAGCAAAATAAGACTGCTGAAACGACTGCTGAAGCCGAGAGAGACACTGAGACGCAAACATTAGATGAATCAACTGAGAGACAAGACAATATAGCAGAGAGCTCAGACGAGACAAGACGACCTCAGAGAATAAAAAGGGTTCCCACCAGACTAACCTATGACTTATTAGGGAGTCCAAGTTGCAGTATGAGTAGCAGTTGGTACTCATACTGCCTCCCTGGTTAAAGTTGGTGACAAGAAAGAAGGTTTATCCCTATCCCCTTTGAAGAGATACAAGAGAACTTTTTACAAGTGGATAGGTTAAAAGGGGAATGTCTAAGTTGCTCAAAACAAAATGGTGTGGTTTATGTTGTTATACATGTCATGAGGGCATGACCATTTTGGTGGGGGGAGAGTGTTTACCTGACTCCCAACCTCTGGTATTCGCATACCATCTGGGACGAGCTCACAACCGACATGATTTCAAATGGGGCTATTTTTTCTAAAACTCATGCATGTGATTGGATGAAGAATCTGTCCGTCATCTTGACTGACACGCCACTTCAGCCACTCCCAATGACTCAACCCGTGACGCAGCTCAGAGCTTACCTGACTCCCGCCCTCTGGAGCATGAATGGGCGGCCATAACGCGGCCATAACGCCGCCCATTCATCCAAAGTCCCACCCAGCGATTAATGATTGGCTCTGATTATTTTCTAATCGGACGAAACACATATGACTCCCAGGCTCCTCAGATGGTTGTGTGAGGAAAGGGAACGCCCCCGTGTGTAGTTGGTGAACGCAGCCAGATGACGTGAGTCAGGTTAGGAGAGTGTAGTTCTCTGGTAAGAATGTTCATTACTGCTGTTGTGAAATTAGTTACCATTAATGTGGAGAAATGTATATGTTGTATTTTATTTGGGAAGATAATGTGATTTCCTATGTTCTTAATTGTTTTGAACGTTCCATGTCGTTTCCGCTGTTTATTTGGGTAAACAGGTGTCAATCTTTTATTTGTGAGTCAGTGCCAATCAGAGATGAGCGTCAACTACCTACCGAATTCTATGAAGGGGGTGGGACTAGAGAGAAAAAGAGGGAAAGACGAGAGACTTTTGAAAATGTTTTAAATTGTTATTTATAGTGAAACTAAAATCCGGAGGTTTAGCTGTGTGGTATCGGGTACAAAACCAGTAAGAGTAAGCCAAGCCGTGTTTGGAGCTGTTTAAGGACAGAATTGTGCTAAAGACCGCAGACACCATTTTCAGTGGTTAAGCAGTGCTAGTTAGCCTCGTCTCTGCTCGGCAGAAGAAGGAGACTGAGTGAGAATATTTTGCACCAAGATTTCTGATGTGCCTACATGCCTGCCGGCATTGAAGCCTACACGCCGCTGCTGTAGAGGGTGATCAGGACTTTGTGCTGCCGCCACAGAACCGCTATTGCACACGGACGTGTCTCCAGGACTGGTTTTCTCCATCGCATCTCAAATTTCTCCTCTGAACTGTGGGTTTGAGGAAAACTTCTGCTAACCAAATCTGATATTCCAAGGATCTGTAAGTACTTCTCTTAAGGATTCAAATGAGCGGTAAATGAGTTATGGTACCATAACTGAGTTTTTCAAACCCCGGGTATTATTTTATTTTTGTGATTCAAAGGGTCAATGTCCATTTTTTTGTGTGGGTTAATAAACATGTCATGTGTTGCAATTTGAGTTGAAATGTTTATCTGTTAAATGTAGTTATGGTAAGGCTATGGTGTGTTAAATGTATGCATGGGTGTTTGTAAGCTCATACAACAAGATAGCTGATCTTATAGCTAACCAGGCCTCTCTGCACCCTAGGCAGAGTTGTATCCTTTAGGTAAAGTAGACGCTTAGCAAATTTCATATTTAGTAGACTCCCTTCAACTCACCTCCCATGCTTAAAGTGTAACCGGTGTAAAGGGGTATTTCATGACAAATCTCACAAATTAGAGTTGAGTGGGAGGGCTACACGTGGGTTGCTACACGTTATACTTCATTTGCTATGCGCCAACCTTATTGGCAGCAAGTCTGTGTAACTCTCAATTTTTCTCATCGTTTATATGATTATTTGTCATTTTACATTTTTAGTTTCTATCTAAACATTTTAAGTTATTTTTATTGATCTGCTTTTTTGTTTTAATTATTTTTTTTTGACAATGTGCACTACTACTAAAGCAGTGTACACAAGAGAAGAACTGTTGGCACTGTCAAGGATTGGACGCGGAATTAAACATCCAATTCGGACCGAGCTTAAAAAGCTGTAACGTGGATGCAGAGCTGGAGCGAAACTAAAGGCAAAGAGGCACAAGAGGAGGTGGAAGTACAAACCTTTTCTACCGTGGATGCAGAGCTGGAGCGAAACTAAAGTCAAAGAGGCACAACAGGAGGTGGAAGTACAAACCTTTTCTACCCTCGGTGATCATGGGAAACGCTAACTCACTACCAAACAAGTGTGATGAGTTAGAGGCGCTTGTGCGGAACCAACGGCTGTATAAGGAGAGCAGTTTGATCTGTCTGTCTGAGTCCTGGCTGAACGACAACACACCAGACTCATGTGTGGACATACCCAGCTTCACAGCCGTACGAGCGGATCATGACCTGAGTACGAGCGGCGGTAAGCGGAAAGGCAGGGGTGTTATACTGTTCTTTAATCAGAGATGGGTAAACCCCCGCAATGTGACCGTTAAGGAGAGGGTTTGTTGTCCAGACATCGAACTGCTGTCAGTTGGTTTCCATGCATTCTATGTGCCAAGGGAATTCCCATATACAGTCGTCATCGTTGTTTACATTCCACCGAGGGCAGCACCTACAACGGCGTGTGACGTCATCCATGACGCCGTTGCTAGGATACAGACCCAGCATCCTGAGGCATTCATTGCAATCACAGGGGATTTCAACCACGTCTCTCTATCCTCCTGCCTGACTGGCTTTGTACAATATGTGGACTGTGCAACACGTGGAGAAAAGACATTAGATCTGTTCTATGCTAACGTGAAGGAGGCTTATACGACAGTGTCTCTTCCACCACTGGGTAGATCTGATCACAGCATGGTCTATCTACAACCCACAAACAGACCGTGTGTACAAAGACTTCCTGTTACTACCAGATCTTTCAGGAAGTGGTCACCAGAGGCGAGTGATGCATTGAAAGACTGCTTTGATGTCACAGACTGGGCTGTACTGCTGGAGGAAGATGAAATGGACATTGACATGGACAGGAGGGTCAGCACCATCACAGACTACATTAACTTCTGTAGGTACACTGTGATTCCAGTCAGGACTGTAAGGTGCTATCCAAATAATAAACCATGGATCACCAGTGACATCAAAGACCTCCTGAACCAGAAAAAGAGGGCGTTCCAGAATGGGGATAGAGAAAGGCGGAGGAGTGTACAACACAAGCTTAAAAAGACATTACGTCGAGCTAAGGTGGAGTACAAGAAAATGGTAGAGAGACAGCTGGAGAACAATAACACCAAGGAGGTGTGGAGGGGCATGAGGACCATCACTGGATACAGACTGAAGAACTCTCAGTCTGTAGAAGGTGATGTGGACAGAGCCAATACTTTCAACCATTATTACAACAGGTTTGACAGTGTGGCTTTTCCCTCCTCTGCTGCTGCTCCCTCCACCCCCACCACTACAGCTACTTTCTCTATACTGCTTCCACTGCCCAGCTGTACTTCCACCTCAATGGCAACCTGCATCGCCAAGCCTCCTCCTCCGCCTGACTTCACCTCTACCTCTGCTGTCACCAACAAGCTTCTTCTGTCCAGCTGTACCTCCACCTCAGCAACTTCCACCGCCTGGTCTCCTGAGCCAAGCTACACCTCCACCTGTGCGGCAGTTTCCACCACCAGGCATCCTGAGTGCGGCAGCTCCCACCGCCTGGCCTCATCAGCCCAGCTGCACATCCACCTCTGCGACAGCTTCCACCACCAGGCATCCAGAGCCCAGCTGCACATCCACCTCTGCGGCAGCTTCCACTGCCAGGCATCCTGAGCACAGCTGCATCTCCACATCTGTGGCTGCTCCCACCGCCTGGCCTCCTCGGTCCAGCTGCTCCTCCACCTCTGCAGCAACTCCCACCACTAGCCCTCCTCTGTCCAGCAGCACCCCCACCCCCATCTCTATGGTTAATAGCAACATCACTCCTGTCGCCATCCCTCCGCTACAACCTCTGTGTCTAACTATAGAGGAGGTTGGAGCTGAGCTCAGGAGACTTAAGTCAGGGAGGGCTTCAGGCCCAGATGGACTCTGTCCAAGGCTTCTGAGGGACTGTGCTGGTTAACTAGCAGTCCCTCTTCAGAGGCTCTTCAATTTGAGCATTCAGATGGAAAAAGTCCCGGTACTGTGGAAAACTTCTTGTCTCATACCAGTGCCCAAATTAGGGCAACCGGTTGAGCTGAATGACTACAGACCGGTGGCTTTGACATCTCATATCATGAAGACCTTGGAGAGACTCCTTGTTTGTCGCATGAGATTGCAGGTTGCTGAGGCTCTTGACTCCCTCCAGTTTGCCTACCAGAAACACATAGGAGTGGAAGACGCGATTCTGTACATGTTGCATCGGGCATATACTTATCTGGATGTGCCTGGTTCATATGTGAGAATCGTGTTCTTTGACTTCTCCAGTGCCTTCAACACTATACGGCCTCCAATACTGAAAGACAAGCTGCTCGGTATGGGTGTGGCCCCCTCCCTCACATCATGGATTATGGACTATTTGTCTGCCGGACCACAGTATGTCAGGATGGGGAAATGTGTTTCTGGAACACTGGAATGCAGTACTGGTGCTCCGCAGGGTACTGTTTTGGCTCCTTTTCTTTTCACCCTGTACACATCAGACTTCAGGTACAACTCAGAGTCATGCCACATTCAGAAGTATTCTGATGATACGGCTGTTGTGGCATGTGTGCATGTGTTGTGGAGAAAATGAGTCGAATCACGCGTTGGTCAGCCGTCCATTGGGGAGTTTATTGAACAAACTGTCACAGCAAATATGCATACAGAATGTACAAAATGTCCGACGAGCTCATCTTGTGACACCCTTTTATACCGTTTTATCATAACAAGTGTACGTGGCCCTCTCTGGAGGCGCCTAGCTTTCGCAGTTTATCATAAACACGCTCATTCTAACTATCAACAATATTCATATGAACCAGTCAACAAGGCACAGGATGTAACTAGGCCAGAAGTCATGAGAATGTCATGACATCCTTCTCCCACATAGTCCCCCCTGAAATCACTTATCAGTGATTTAATAAAGAAATAATCTAAAATGAAAGAAAATCATCCCACATAGTTAATTAAGAATTAATTAACATAATCAACACTAAATCATCCTAATAATTCTACAATATCAATCAACGGGACCATTTTGAATAAATGAAAAGGAATATATATATGTGTACTCGAATCACATTAAATGATTAAATTAAATTAAACGATATTGAATTCAACAACACTACAAGTTTTACATTGCCATCACACTTGTCCACTGTTCGCAGTGCATAGGTGCGAAAAACCCACCGGCTGCTACTTTCGTAACTCATGTTCTTATCTTGGGAAAACTCACCTACGGCCCCACCCCACTTGGCGACCGACCACTTTACCAAGGTCGCACTCCGAACAGTCGACTAACACAACTGGCAATGCACATATTAGTGATCAGTTCTGATTGATAATACACATAGACTGAATACATCACCATCAAATCAGTTAATCACCGTTTTGTATCAAGTACAATACATAAAATTATGGATTATCACACAACAATAGTAATAAAATGCAATGTAATGCAGCTTTCCAGCACCGTCCCATCTCCCGTACTCTGATGTTGTCTGCTTCTGGCCGAACATCCGTCCGGCTGGGTCTGGAACTGCTAAGCTAACTCTGGGAGGAGAGGTCGCCAGTACGTCACTCCCAATCAAAGAGATCTTCAGCATCTCTTCTCCCTGTCAGACTATACTTGGTTCCACACTCGAGGAAAGAATCATGTGAACCGTCCGTTGATAACCTTCATTCGTTGACCAGCTCTTCCATGCGTTGGTCCTCAGACCTGGTCTCGCATGGTCATCTGCCTCCTGGTCTGTTCCATACTCCGTTTGAACATCACTTGCAGCAACCACCTTCTCAGAATGGGTATAATGCAACACACCAATAGGGAGACCATTATCACTATCAACAATATTGCTATTCCCGCTTTAACCGTCATCGCTCCCCCTTTTCCCAAAATCCCAAACAGACCAGTCCACCACCGTTCACCTCCACCATCATCACACGTCAGCTCCTCTCTCCGTTCTCTGATCTTCTTCACGGCCGTTGTAACCGTTCCATGAGCTGCAGTGTTCCCAGGTATAAATGTACACCATTTTCCCAACCATCTGGCAAACACCAATTTTCCCTTCTAATATCCATTCTAAAACTTGTCTGTTCTACCAAGCCATCATACTCGTCTCATGTAGTTGTTCTCCAAAGCCTGCAAACCCTTCACTCATGTAGTTAAGAATTCTCTGTTGGTTGTATTATATGTAATTAATCCACCCACCATTTTGTTAAATATGATCCACGGCAAAATAGACTCAAATCCAGCTGCAATCTCACTGCGTGCTTTGAGCTCAAAAGGAATCCCTCTCGGCTCCCCTGTTGCATCCAAGTAAACGTGCTTATCCCTGATGTAGTCACCACTAGATCTTTAACTCTCCCTTTTTCCACATCCAAACCTTGCATCCCGTTTACCTTGTCCTACACTAACACAACTGATGTCTTCCTCCTCACCAGTGCCCAAAGACCTATCCACCTGTAGGGTACCACATTTAACAAAACATCATCTCCACACATCCAGTAACTCTCAGCTACCGGGTGTGTCTGATCCCCAAAAATATATAGCGTTAAAATGATCATTTCTATATTTCCACATTATTGATCCAAATAAATAAATCCTAATACATATTGGTTTCATTTAACAGTAGTACTACTTACGTGAGTTCCAAAAGCATTCAAACTCACCATCGTCATCTACTCTATAATCGGTGGGAGGCCCATCCTGTGATGTACTATGATTAAATTCCGCACAAGAAGACTCCAATTTGTGGCCCTTCCTTATTTTGAAAACAATTATGTAATTTATTTGGCCCAAACATCAATCTACACTTAATACCACACATAGGAAACAATAACCATTTATCCTCCTCCGATGTGAACCTACCTTTCCTGCATTCCCGTTGCTGGACCACCGCACAGTCCCTGAAGGTGTGTGGCTCTGGAACAACAACAGGCAATGCTCCTGGAGCGTCTGCACATATGAGACACTCCATCGCTGTCAGTTCTCTCGTAGTGTACCATGCCCATCTATACCACATATTCTGTACTGCCTTAAACCCTCTTCCACAGTTACACTGTTTTCCTGACTTTACCTGTGCATGTACACTCCGTCTGTTCTTGGGTTAACATGATTATTCTGTCCTGTAGTGCTAATGGTATCAAATCCCCCTAGCCTTCCACGAGAAATCTTTCTGTTCTTACAACCATTGTGAACAACTTCTTCTGACCCAATCTGACATGATCTCCCCAGATCGTCCCTTCGTTGTGGCGTCCGGAGGCGGTGATTTGGTCGTCTCCTCCACCGGACCCATGATCCACCCCTCCTCACACTTACCCCTACTTACTCATACTTACTCATCCTTCCTCACACTTCCTCACCCTTTATTCCCACGTACTTAAATTCAAGCTTAGCAGATACCTCTTCACGACTAGCTCTAGTGTGTATTGCTGGCAAAGTTTGTGGCGTGGCATGGTCTGAGTGGGTGTGTATTGTTGCATCATACTCATCTGACCCAGGCTGGCTACTTCCCCTGCGGGGTGGCTTCATCACGGGACCCTTCCAGCCTCTCCTGTCTGCGGGATCCCATCCAACATCTCCAGGCTTCGTTCTCCTGAGCCCATGCTGTCGGCCAACACCCACACCTGGATGCTCACAGTGTCAGAAATCTTAACCTCTTCCTTTCGTTCATCCTTTCCCTCGGACTCGACTCCGACTGTTTCTTTAGCCCGAATCTTAGTGCAGTGATTCAAATGGTACCATGTGTTGCTACCTTCCATTTGAACTGCTGTTGACGTTGCTCGCACCATTGTGTACGCTCCTTTCCGTCTTGGCTCAAGCCACTTCCTTCGGAACACTTCGATGTGCACCTGGTCGCCTGGCACCACTGGCCTCTCAACCAGCTGTTCGAGACTCAAGTCTCTGGACTCCTCCTGTAGATAGATTGTTCTGTGGATTGCAGTTAATTGCTCCATGTAAGCTGTCCACTCTGTTTGCACCTGCTCAAGTGGGAACTGAGGTGCCGGCATGGGTCGACCCGTTAGCATTTTATGCGGTGTTAGTGCGTGACTCTATGAGTCTGCATAGGACATCTCATTAGTGCAAGCGGCAAAGCATCTAGTTAGTTTAGTTGAAGCACAGATTCAATTCAATTTCACTTTCCAGGTTCCATTGATCCTCTCAACCATCCCTTGACTCTGTGGATGATAAACGGCCCCACAGCGCTGCTTGATTCGCAGCTGCTGCAGAATGCCTCTTGCACTTTTCTAAACAACACTTAACCATTATTTGAGCTAATCTCTGATGGAATGACAAACAGATGAACCAATTCTCTTACCAAAAAATTTTTTACGACTATTTATCCAATATGTATGACCAATATCCTTGTGGTGGCGTGACATCTGGCTCCAGTACCACCATTGGTGCCAAGACAGCAAGCTGGCACTTTGATGCTACTTCCGCTGCCTCATCAGCCGGGTTATTACCTTTATTGACCATTTCGTTACCTTTACGATTATTTGACACTTTAACCCTGCCAATTTTCAATTTTTATGACTGCAATCCGCTCCTTCATTTGGACCTCCTGTCGCACTGGACTCCCGTCTGACCTCCTGAACCCTCTCTGCTTCAAAACTGCTTCAAACAAATAGCAAATATCATGAGCATATGCAGAATCTGTGTACACATTCGTAACCTTACCTTACACCAGTAGACATGCTTCCGTTAATGCCTTCAGTTCAGCCAACTGTGCCGAACATGGCTGTTCACACTTCTCAGCTTTCACCGTCACAAAGTTCTCCACCTTCTTGTTTCACAACTGCAAAACCTGCATGATCACCCAAACGGTCTCACACCATGAACCATACACAACATAAGTGACATCAGCCTGCACAAGTGAAGTTGCTTCTAAGTCATGTCTCAGTTTAATGTATCTCACAGCTTCTGACACACGCTCATGTGGTTCTCCTTCAAACTCACGTGGAATGTCATCCGCTGATCCCGATGTAGTACCCTGCTGTATTCACATCTGGACGTGTCAAAAGATGCACAACCTGCAAACATCCTGTCCGAGTCACAACATACCTACTCTGATTTATTAGTTCTGAAATCTTATGGTTTTTATTGGAGACATATAAGAAAAATGGCTTCTCATAGACTCGTGTTGGCCGTTTTGGATAACTTTTGCTAATTTCGTTTCAAATTTTCAAAGGCTAACTTTGACTAACTCGGTTGTCCTCTCCAGTTGTGCTTTCAACCTTTGATCTGTGGATTTTTCATGATTCCTTCCAGAGGAAGCGCATTTTATTGCATAATCCTCCCAAAAGAAGATCATAATTGTTGTATTTTAATTTTATTTATTTATTCATTAGTTATTTATTTATTTATTTTGGACATGGCGCTTTTCTTACTCCCTCCAAGTGGGATGGAGAGATATCAGTAATTCCCTATGGGATAAATAGATACTCTAATTTAGGCTATCAATGCTAAAATTAAAATTAGAAACTTTGTTCCGTTTAAATTTTAGAACTTCGTAATAGTGGCCCATTTAAATTTTAAATTCAGAAACTTTGTTTTGTTTTGTTCTAGTAACAGTGACCTATTTACATTTAAGTTTTAGAAACTTAGTAATCGTGACACATTTAACTTAAAAACTTTGTTTTGTTTTGTAATAATGACACACCTGAGGGCGGTTTTTAAACCCTTTTGAGTACGTCTGATGTAAGTGTACTTCTTACCTCTACATGTCAATGTAAACCAATACTGGGATTCCTCTGCCAGAGGAACGCCTTGGACCTGCCGGGTCACTTGCTCCGCCCCGCAGGGACTGGCCACGGTCCTGCCGAACACTCGGGTTTCTCGGTGCCCTTGGACAGCTGTAAACAAAGTGTCCCCTCTCGCCACAGGCCCAACATGCCCCCGAGGACCTTCGTCCTCCAGGTGCACCTCTTCTTGACCTTTGACAGGGTCGACGATGGACTTGCCCCTGTGATGGCTGTTCAGCGGCCCCGGCTGTCATGGCCTCACATCGTACTTCCTGCTTCGCTTGCAGTTCTTCTAACTGCAACGTGCAAGTTCCCTTTGCATATCCTTCTCCTGCTCCTTCCGTTTCAGTTCTTTTCTGTATTTGTCTACTGCGTGCACCACGTGGTCTCGGAATTGTCCATGTGACATTGAATTCAACCCCACCACATCCTCCAGCCTCCCCTGAACTGGGGCAGGCAGAGCCTCTTTGATGGAAACTCTGAACAATGTCACCCAAGCTGGGCTCTTTTCAATTTCTCCCTCAGACCCTTGACTCCATTTCTTCAATTGTTGTGCAATGTACACAGCTGGACTCTCTGTTTCTGACAGTGGCTCCCCCTTTAATGCTTTGAGGTCCACTCTTACAGGAAACTCAGCTCGTAACGCTCTCCAGAGTGCAGCTCGATATGCATTAAAGTCAGTTCCATCAGCTCGGTGGCTTAACATCCAGTCATTCTCACTGTGTCTCAAAATGCCCACCATGGTAGAAGTTCCAAAACACAGTGCCCACACTGCCTTAATGTGTCCCACAGTCAACAGTTTATGCACAGTCTCTTGTTCAAAAGCTCTTATCCATCTACTTGCACCTGTGTGAATGTCCGGCAGTCTGGCAACCAGCCTCGCTAGGACGAGCGTCTGCCACGGCACATACTGTCTCTGCGTCATTTCTATCAAACTCGGTGCTGACGCTGTTGGACTCTTATGTTCTTCAGAAGATGCCTTTTGAACTGGAGATGCCAGTTCTGGTGATTTTTGATATTGTGGGAGCTGTCCCCTTGCCTGATCTGAATTACAGACGGCGTCTGGCTCAGGAGCTCCATGACTGCTTGATGTAACTATTTGTGGTTCTGGACGTTCATGAGATATTTTGTGATCTTTTATTTCAGAATCTCCTTGTATGTTTACTGCTCCTGGCAGTGTTGGATATAGCTCTGCATTTTCAAAGAAATGTAAAACTTTTAATTCAAGCTCTCTTTTTTCCTGTCTCTTTTTGCTTTTGTCCTTTGGTTTGTAAGCTTTAATCTTTTGTTCCATAATCTTACAGGTAGTTACATTGAAAGTGCCACCTTTTGACCAGGGTGAGACATTATTTTTTGTTCGTTTTTCCCATTTTAGAGATATCTTTTTAATATCTTTGGAATGTTCAGGATGTTTGGCGCTGATGGTTATTGTTGGTGTTACATCCATTGTTTCACCTAGTTAGTTCCCTTCTTTTGACTTTTTATTTACTTAGCCTATATTAGCTTTGAAAGCTTATGCTCTAGGTTGGTTTTTTAAAATTAAACCAATGTTAATTCAATGTTAGGCTAATTTAACTTTTTGACTTCTAGTTCGGAGTTTGGTTACTATTATTGCTACTGTTAATGTTTGCTAACCAATGCCAATTGATGTTAGCTTCCTAGCTGTTGCTAATAAATGCTAACCTATTGCTAATTAAGATTTAAACCAATATTTGCCTTATTGCTATTGCTAATCAATGCTAATTGTATTTCTGATCAATGCTAATTATGGCTAACGAAATGCTAACAAATGCTAATAATGCTAGCCAATGCTAACTATTGCTAATCAATGCTACTTATTGCTAATCAATCCTTGCTTCCTTGTTATCCCATGCTAATCACTGCTAAACAATGCTAGTTATTGCTAATCAATACTAATTATTGCTAATCAATACTAGCTGTATTACTAATGCTACCCAATGTTAATTTATTGCTAATCGAAAGCTCAGTTAATGCTTACTCTGTTTGAAGTGACTCAGGCTAAAGGCGTTGCCCCCCCCTTTTGCTCACATCCGGATGTTTCCAATCCACACACAATGTCCTCCACCAATCCAGATGATACAATGCACGTCACAGCTACATCAATTCCGACCAATGAAATAAAAATATTTTTTGACCAATGAAATCTGAACACACCTCTAAATCTATCTCCAATGAAACACGTCTGGGACACGTAACTTCTAACCAATAAAATATGAACACCCCACTACGTTTACTTCCCAGGCTGTTATTAACTCCTCCCAAGCATAACAATTGAACCAGACATAACAATTGAACCACACCCCAACTCAAATCTTCACAGTTTTAAATTATCAATTTCTTTCATTTAGACTTTTAATTTTTCAGGAGATGTTGGTGTCGGCAATATATGGAATACAAAATGTGTTTTCCCTACAAGCCTTGTGATATGGTTTCTTGACCAATGCAACAAATGCTGACGTGTATTTATCAGCTTCGCTGTGACCTCTTAATAATAATCTCCTGTGGTCAATACATAAACGAATTTGAATTTTCTTCTCAAAATGTCTTTATACTGAGGTCTCGGATAACTCCAAAGAGTTCTAAGCAGATATAAAATGATATAAACATATATATTTAAAATGTGCCCGTATAGAACTGGAATTGACTTTTTCGGAGTTTTCTTGAACTGCTCTTTTGATTCCACCTTCAAACCTTTATGTTCGCAAGTCAATCAATTACCAGCATTCGTCTACTCCTTGACTAGTGAAAATAATTTTCACATATATTAATGACTAATGCGAACCATAGTCCCACGGTATTCCTACCCCTAATGCATTAAAGGTCGGCCGTTGGCTCTATGACATCACTATGAACGAGTGATTTCCACTCTGCCCGCTCTAAAAGCGTATCCACTATTCCAGTTTAAACTCATCGATTTATTTCCTGCCCGAGCATTAGCGACTAGTCTTCCTTAATTACCACAAAAAAAATACAACAACACAATAGCCCGACCAGCTGCTCACAGCTGTCTGCTTCACAAAACACGTCTCACATAAGCTGCTGTTCACCCAATTTTTATCTCAATTAAAACATTTGGCTCCCCTTGGCCCACAATTTCAACAATTACAATTTCAGCAGCCCTCCTGCGCAGAAGTAAACAATGGAAGTGCTTACCGAATGCAGAATCCGTACTCTCTCCTGTGTTCTTTTAAATTTGGGGAAGCCGGAAGAAGCCGTCAGCTGTGCTCCACTAACAGAGATCAACTGCGTAATGGTAGGAACAAAATCCAACCTGCCGGCTTGTTACAGCTGATGTCGGTTGTCGGGGCACAGAGGACACACTCCACCGGGATCCAGATGCAAAATCTCACGAATTCGGGGTCACCATTATGTTGTGGAGAAAATGAGTCGAATCACGCGTTGGTCAGCCGTCCATTGGGGAGTTTATTGAACAAACTGTCACAGCAAATATGCATACAGAATGTACAAAATGTCCGACGAGCTCATCTTGTGACACCCTTTTATACCGTTTTATCATAACAAGTGTACGTGGCCCTCTCTGGAGGCGCCTAGCTTTCGCAGTTTATCATAAACACGCTCATTCTAACTATCAACAATATTCATATGAACCAGTCAACAAGGCACAGGATGTAACTAGGCCAGAAGTCATGAGAATGTCATGACATCCTTCTCCCACACATGGTGGACAGGAGAAGGAGTACAGGGACCTTGTGGAGGCCTTTACTGACTGGAGCAAAAAGAACTGTTTGCTCCTGAACACCACCAAGACCAAAGAGCTGGTGGTGGACTTCAGGAGATCTAAAACCCCATACCAGTCAGTCTGCATAGATAGAGACTGTTCAGACCTGCAAATACCTGGGGGTGGTGCTGGATAATAAACTGGAGTGGTCTGCCAACATAGACGCAGTGTACACCTGAGCCGTCTCTTTTTCCTCAGACGGCTCAGGTCCTTCAATGTCTGCAGTGATATGATGAGGATGAGAATAGGATGAGGAGGAAATTGTATTCTCCTTTGGAGAATAATAAACATCCTCTCACTGCATCCTGACAGGACAGAGGAGCAGCTGCAGTGAGAGGCTCATCTCTCTGCGCTGCAGGACTGAGAGGTTCAGAAGGTCCTATGTTCCCACAGCCATAAGGCTTTATAACAGTGACTGCTGAGTTCTTCTCAAATTGATTGATTTTTATTTATTTGTTTATTTTGTCATTTAGTCATTTATTATTATTTAGTTAGTAGTAGTATTATTATTGTTGTTTTATTTTTGTTAATACAATCATTGTAAATATTTAAAAAAATGTTGTGCTACTTGACGAATTTGAATTTCCCCCATTGGGGGATGAATAAAGTATTTTTCTATTCTATTCTATTCTATTCTATATGTAGAATGGCATTCTATACGTATCTATGGGGGTAGGGGGGTCATGGACAGAGGAATACTCAAAAACCCACATTCAGTACTTTACATACTAAAACACCCTGTGAGATATTTTATTTATTCGGTCATCTGTGCAATAATTCATGTCACTATTGTGCACTATCTTATGTATTTATGGTCAGACTATGTGCATACAATGTGTAATTAACACAAGTGTGGTGCAATATGGGCAATAACTCAACCATAGTGCTATAACTTATTTTATTTAACTCTCTTTATTTTGTATATCTTGTATAGTCTATATTCTTTTTTACACTTTGTTTTAGATTATTCTATATCAATTATATTTTAATTATATATTATATGAATTATTCTGTATTGTACTGTATTTTAGATTTATAGAGATCCTATGTGTGTGTTTGGAGCTACTGGGGACTTGAATTTCCCTGAGGGAGTCATCCCAAGGGATAAAAAAAGTTGAGTCATGGGGCAAATAAACGTGAAATATTTACGTTTTTATTTTAAAAAATAAATATGGACTTTGTCTGTAGTGTGATAATTAGCTTACTACTTTGATGTTTATAATAACCTAAACATTTGAGTTATGTCTTGAATGTTTCACCATCAACACAATGTTGTCGGCGAAAGAGCTGCCTGTGGTAAGATGGCGGCCATCTGCGGACGTTCGACTCCGTTGACCAGCAATGCGGACGAGACATCTAGCCATTCTATACATATCTAGGCCTACAACCATAGATTTGTAGTTTGTAAGTTGTGTCAGTAGGCGCAATCTGTCCATTACCTCTTTGCTGACTCTGTTCTCAGTCACGTGCATTAACATTACCGTGTATATTTGTGTAGTCTTATCTGTCATAAAAAAGATTACGCGTTACCGGGCGAATTTATGTCACGGTGCTGCAGAGAAGAGAGCTGGGACACAAGTCGTAGGCTCCGTTCTCCACGGAATTAGTTACGAGTCGTTTATTAAACCTGCACTATTACTCTAAAGCGGTTTAATCAGGGTAAAAAAATTAACCAAAAGGTAAAATGTCCTGCATAGTCCCTCTGTAGCTCCTTTGATAGGAGTGGCGTCCCTCGCAACTGTCTAATAATCAAAAATAGCAGACCAACATTGATAACATTCGATAAAGCCCCATAAGAATTATTATTGCCTTCAGAAAAAATTAATGAGCAGTGTTATTTGTTGCAGATTGCCTAATTTGTCCAGTTGGTTTTTCTGACCATCATTTAGTCTATATGGATTTCCTTTTTTAACCACTACTAGATGCAGATCTTATTGGCATTTCAATATTAAACTATTTCAAGACATGTTTTTTTTGCCAAAGTTTTAGTAATTTTTTGCAGCTTAGGAAGGCAAGAAAATCAGATTTGACATCCTTAATTGACTGGTGGGAGGTTGGAAAGGCTCAGATAAGTCTTTTGTCAACAATACACAAGTCATTCTACAATTGAAATTTAAAATGTGATTCAGAATTTAGAAAATGAAATAAAACAGTTAGAAAATGATGTGTTTACATATGTTACTAATAATGAACAGCTTAAACAAAAGAAAGATCAATTAAGTTGGTTTTTGCATGAAGGGGCTAAAGGGGCTTTAGTTCGGTCGAGGTTTTCTACCGTTAAGGATATGGATGCCCCTACATCCTTCTTTTTTTAATTTGGAGAGAAAGCTCAGCAGTTGTCAGGTCAGACAAAGCAGTTGATGTGCCTTCAGCTTCCAGATGGAACTCTGACCACTGATCCCACCACCTTGAAGGAACATGCCGTGGCTTTCTATAGTAACCTTTTTAGGCAGCAGGCCTGTAACAGAAGCTGTGTGGAGGCTCTACTGGATGGTCTTCCTCAACTTTCTGCTGCAGATCAGGCAATTCTGGATGCTGAAGTTTCATTAGAAGAACTGACTGCTGCTGTTGGACAAATGGCTCCTGGCAAGACTCCAGGGGCCTCATGTACAAAGGGTGCATACGCACAAAATAGTGGCGTACGCACCTTTTCAAGTCAACAATCAGATGTATCAAGAGTGAAATGACCGTGGAAATGTGCGGTGCCTCACGCCAACTTCAGGGCTGGCTTATGCACTTTTCTACAGCTGTTGATTCTTTGGCGACACCTAAGGTGATGTTGGGAAACTGTTATAATAGATAAATGTGAAAACAATTAGTCCTCAGACAGTGATGTGCACATTTGAGATACATGAACAATTAATACTGATAAAAAATTAACACACACATGTGTCTGCAATCACACGAGTGGATATAAAAGCATGCGCAAAGTGGCGCAATGCATACCATTAAAAACAATGGCTGCTTTAGCGGTATTAGAAGACTTTGCAAATGGTGCAATTCAAAGAGAGCGTGTTTTCTCTAGACAGAGAGGATTTGCTGGCACATGATGGCGACTGAGTCATTAGCCATTTTGAGGGAAATCCTCCTGGAACTGTGCGTAGAGCTGCGGCCGGCGTTGGAGCGCAACACAGCGAGGAGCCATGCGCTGCCTCGGAGTTCCGAGCAACCGGGGCATTCCAGAGGGCGCTGGCCAACCGATTGGTGTGTGTGTGTGTGTGTGTGTGCGTGTGTGTGTGTGTGTGTGTGTTAGGGTTGCAGCCAGGTGAGTTGGTGAGCAGGTGAATTGTCCCAGCTGTTAGTGAGTAGGTCTAATCAACTGGGCTGCTTTTAAAAGCAGGTGGAAGACGCAACCCGGGTGCCAGTGGGGCCAGCTATTGTTGGAGTGTTTTTTCAGTAGCTTGTCCAGGGTGTTGTTTAGCGTAACTCTTTCAGTGAAAGGAGGGTGACAGTTTGACTTTGGGTTTTGTTGTTCTGTTAATCATTTAGGCTCTTGTTTGTCCTCAGCAGGTTCCGTTGGGATTGTGTTTTTCTTAAAAATAGTATTACTTTTCTTTTCCAATAAATAACCATTTAACATCACCCATCAGTTCTCATTGTTTTATTTCTTCAGCCCGGGACACTTTATTGTTACCCCGTAACAGTCTCCAAAAGACTAGTAGATTTTTTTGTCTGGTCTGGACGACACTGGGTGAGAGCCGCAGCCCTGTACCTACCAGTAGAGGAGGGTGGACAAGCCGCGGGGCCTTTAAAAATTGAACATTCTAAATGTGACGTCATGAGCGAACAAAGCTACCAAAGTGAATTCTCAAGCGAAGCTTCTCCAGCTACTTAACTGGTCTTACTCCTTTATTATCAATCGGTTTTAAATGCTTGGCAGATTCTCACCTTTGAGAGAAAGGCTGATACCCACACCAGGGATGTGGGTTTTTGAAGAACCTCTGTTTGAAAATAATTTTATCTTGTCACAGCTGCTTTCATCTGTTAGCCTACTTTTAGATCTAAGATGAGAGAAGCGGGCTGTGTGAAGCTGGGTCATCTGATGAAGTTCTGTGTCCAGTCTCACTGAGAGTCTTGATGTGCGATCCAACAGACTTGTTTTAAGACTGAAAAAAGAAGCCTGTGCTTCTCTGCCAGACTCCATCAGAGCTTTTGTTGCTAACAGTACTCTGTCTGACCAATGGGACAATGAGTGTGAGTATGTGTTTCCTTCCCTAATTGTCTCTCCTGCAGTGGACCAATGGCAGGATGAGCCAGGAAGTCTGATGTCTCTACAAAATTCACCACGAGGTTGTTTTGAAGACTTGGGGAAGAAAGTCTTGTACATAATCTGCGTGAAGGTTCTGAATTTACGCTCTCTGGCAGAGGTGAAGGTGTCAAAGTGGACAGAGTTTTTCTCTACGCCAAGAGGATTTTGGCGGTCCCTGTACAAACTCCCTATTGAGAAACGGGTGGGTGACCTCCAGTGGAGGGTTGTGCATGGGGCCATAGCTACAAACGGGTATCTGGCACACCTTAATCTTGACATTAGTGTTACCTGTCCTTATTGTTTGCAGGAGGAAACTTTGTATCATACTTTTGTTGAATGTTCAAGATTGAAACCTCTTTTTGTCCTCTTAAATCATTTGTTTGGTGGTTTTGGTGTACAGTTAACTACAGATAACTTTTTTATTTATTTATGGTCCACGGTATTGTGCAAGAAAGAAATCTATTCACATACTTTTATATTTCATTTCTGTGATGGCAAAATTAGCAATCTGGATATCAAGAAAGAACAAAAATTAATGGATATTGAACGGAAGACCCTTGTGTTTTATTTAAGCGACTGGTAGTTGCTCGTGTTCGTGTGGAATTTCAGTTTTTTAAGTTGATAAAGAACATGGATGTCTTTGTAAGTAAGTGGGGTATAATGTTTCGTGTTCAGTGGATGATGCATCTTTAGTTTTTGATTTTTATTATTTTTAATGTTTTTTTGTTTTATTGATTATTATTTAACGTACATTTTGGTTTATTGATTGTTAGTGTGTAATAAAGGTAATTTAAAACTTAAACTCGTTCTTTCTTTCTTTCTTTCTTTCTTTCTTTCTTTCTTTCTTTCTTTCTTTCTTTCTTTCTTTCTTCATAAAGATGCTTTTGGTCCTTTAAATTACAGTAAAAAAATGTGAATGAATACAAATGATGGTTACCTCCTGAGGCATAAAATGGTCAGTTCTTAAGAAATATTTGCGTTATATAAAGTGCCAGGACTTTTGTCGAACCAGATGTTCTCATTATAAAGTGCGTTTCCAGGGACTCATCTCACTGAACTTGGCAAGGATGAGTAAGTCGGAGTGCTTTCCCTATTTCATTTTGTTCTAAACAATAAGCTCTAAGGGAACTTTTAAGACCCTCTCATTGACATTGTTGCCTTAACATCCTTCTGGATGTCTTCCTCTGTATATAAAACAAGGCCTGGACTTTAATGTTGACCCATCTATCAAAAGATTTCTTCTGTTGATTTTTGCAACTGAAGTACATAAAAATCTTGATCGATTTGATTGCAGCAACAGGTTTTTAAAATGGAGGTTGTAAAATAGCACACTTTTAATATAGCAAGTTCTACCCCAGATGCCCATTCATTCATCGATTCATTATACCCATTTTATCCTCTTTTGGGGCACAGGGGGCTGGAGCCTATCCCAGCTGACAATGGTCAATTGGTGGGGTGCGCCTTGGATGTGTTGCCAGTTCATCACAGTGCTAACACAAAGAGACAGACATTCATGTACATTAAAACTTACATCTTTGGTTAATTTAGAAGAATAATTTAACCTGATATATGCATATCAGTCTTTGCACACAGTCTTTGCACTGTGGAAGAAAATGAGAAAAACATGCCAAGGGTGAATATACTGGAGTGTGTGTGTTCTTTTGTAGGAGTCACAAATTGGACTGCATGTCCCAGTTTTTTCTTTAACGGACCTGGATCACAGCTCAGCAGAAAGACATTCTTCTCTGGCACTCAAGGACTCAACTTATTGGGGATTCCCTTGGAGGCAACAACTCTTTTTTCTTCCTCTCCATGTTGCTTCTTTTAGTGTTAATCCTTAGGAAACTTCCACCCATAGCAGTTTGTTTGAAGTGAGCCAGTGGCTATCCACTAAGTATGGCCCCCGTTCATTTGAAGCATTAGATTAGCCTCAGGCACGGCACTGACAAAGAGATTTCCTATCGCCGTTTGTTTCAAGGAGAGGACCCAGTATGACAAGTATGTCCACAGAAAGGATAGGCACTTTTGGAAAACAAATTCATTAAAAGTAGAAAGCAGAACACAAGATGCACTCCACTTGTGCAGAGTCTGATTTATGGTACACACGTCAGCCTTTAGAAAAGCCTGAAAGTCTACAAGCATTTGCTGTTTACATGATATTGATGATGGATATTCATTGTGTGTCCGCTGATCTTAATTTAGATAATCTTCCTGTACTGGTCTGTTATGAAACAATAACAATTATACAACAAATCTAATACTATTTTCTTTTTTTTTTTAAATATTTTTTTGGGCTTTTTATGCCTTTAATGGATAGGACTGTTGAAGAGAGACAGGAAACAGGGGGCAGAGAGAGGGGGAAGACATGCAGCAAAGGGCCGTCCGGTGCGGGACTCGGACCGGGGCCAGCTGCAGCGAGGACTGTAGCATCTGTACATGGGGCGGCTGCTTAACCCACTACGCCACCGACCACCCCAATACTATTTTCTTGACAGTTATTTTGATTCTATACAAATATAAAAAAACCATTTAATAAAACATTTGAACATTGGTAAGATTTGATCCTTATCATTAATACTTGGGTCTCTAACTGCGCAGCACCATAAAACTTCATGAGTATTCATTCTCACTTCGTATGCATTATACATCAGTAAAAGGCTCTGCATACTCACAGCACAGCTGAAAGATTGTGAGTTAAAAACAGAACTATATGTTAGGTCACATCCATCACAGATTTAAAGTCTGTCATGTTTTTCTCATGCATTAATGTTACTATGCATGTACTGTGCATGTATTAGTAATGTTCAGTTTTGTGAAATGGTGTTTTACTTGCATAAAAAGAGAAACACTGCCAAAAAAAGTGTGCAATACATTACTGTACAAAATCATTTTACAGATCAACATCTATTTTAAAACAAACAAAATAATTCACATATGTAAAACTTTTTTGATAACCACAAAATTTGTCAACTAAAAGTCTGAGAGAAGTTTCAAAAACTCACGAAATTTTATTCTTGTATGGTTGCTGGAATGTAAACAACAATCACTTCAAAGAGTTGCTTTTGTGTCATGCAGCATCTAATCTTCCCCCTTTGAAGAAGAATGTAATTGTCTTTCTCGTTACTGACGGGCCTGATAGGAATATTCATGCTTGTGGAGGAGGGGGTAGTCAGTGTGTGTGTGTGTGTGTGTGTCACAAGATTGGCTTCTTAAACAGCCGAGGAGCCATTTTGTGCAAAAAGAGTCCCGGACATGTCAAGGCTGTTGACAGTCTGTGTTCAGGATTAGTGGGCCAGCGGCAAGGCAATCCCTAATCCCTCACTGTATCCTAATCTATTTACCCGCTGTGCTAAAGCAATTTCCATGAGAAACTATACGCACAGAGATGCTGGAAGTATTCATTATCATAAATCACAATTTGGCTTTTTATATATTTTTGCTTCCATTTTTAAAAAATTATTTCGACCAACTTTCTTTATCCTAATAAGGAAAGTGGAAGATCCACATACTGCAAGATAGATCTATGGCTGTAAAATTCTCAATAGCTCGGAAATTATTCTTAAAAATACATTTTTTTATGTTGGTTTCTTTTGACAGTGGGAGGAAGGTGGAGTACCCCAAAATAACCTACACTTACTAGGGGAGAACATGCAAGCTCCATACAGAAAGGCCCAAGCTGGGTTTTGTACCAGGAACCCTCTTAGTGTGAGGCTACAGTTCTAACCACGACACCGCCATGCAGCCCCCCCCCCCCCTTGTGCATACTTTTTTCAGTTAGATTTGAGAGTGATGTGTAAACATCCACCTTACATTGTTTTTAAATTTTATTTTGCCCCAGAGCTTACAGGTGGATGCTAGGGTGGTGGAGGGGCTATAAAGCAGCCAGTGTGCGGTGTTTCAGGGCAGCAGCAGCTGCAACAAGGCAGAGAGCCTTGCAGCTTAAGTAGACCGCCCAGATTGGAGGAGTGTACCTAATAGTGTGTGTCACGTAGTGTGTGAGACAGATCACATGGGAGGCAGCAGAGCACCTGAGTTGTCTGCCTGAACTAGCTTGCAGGTATCACTCCTTTTATGCAAATGCTAGGTCCATACTCAATGTACTCATACATTTTATGTGAAACATATTGAATTTTCCTATTAGAGGTGAGTTCAAAAAGAAAACTATTCAAAAGGAGCAATCCAACACTGCATAAGGCCATAAAGACAAAACATATATATATATATATATATATCCCAAATCACTTCTATATTGGGCCATGCCTACAACTAGTAAAATTTTACTGCAGTCTGTCCATAACTTTTTGAGTAATCTTGCTTAGAAACACATAAATCATACCAACCACAAAAATTCCTTGGCAAAGGTAAAAAGATTTTCATAGGACCATCACTGATATGTCTCCACCTTGTGTGTGACTCATCTGAGACAAACTTCTAAATGACTGTCATATTTCACC
The DNA here is from genome assembly GCF_027942865.1 of Odontesthes bonariensis. Taxonomy (NCBI): domain Eukaryota; kingdom Metazoa; phylum Chordata; class Actinopteri; order Atheriniformes; family Atherinopsidae; genus Odontesthes; species Odontesthes bonariensis. Next base: position 35,929,610 of record NC_134509.1, on the reverse strand, counting down.
CGGTCAGCAGGTCAACGAACATCCTTTCGTTTACTGCCACCCTCTCTTCTGTGAATTGTATAGTTTAAGGCCAAAGAGCTCCTATAGCAGGAGCACTTGAGAGGAGGCTTTTATTTACCGAAAAAGCAATCTCCTGAAAGTTGAGCTCTTTAAGTATTTGTATCTTTACAGCCTACTTGAAAACTAAGAAACCAAAAAACCAAGTCACTTTGTCACTAGAAAAAAGTAAATGTGTAAATGAGCAAAGAGAAGTAAGTTTCATGCCTCAGACCGGCCCACTTTAGATCACAACCTATTATTAAAATCATGTAATTATAACCTTACATTTGATATCAAAAACACATTTTGATTTAACCAATTAAGATATTTTCAATGGCAAAATATACAGGTTTATTTCATATCACTTTGATCCTATTCTCTTTCAATGTGGGCTTTGTTTATTTACTATCTTACTTCTAATGATAAGAAAATATACTATCGTTTGGGCATAGAAAGTGGTTATATTGGAACTAATGCTTGCTTATTCACACACACACAGTCCCCTCATCACTATTGGCTTCTGGCTCTGCTTCTGACACTAAATCACATTTTAAAAATGGTCATAATTGTCAGCACAAATCTCCCCCTTTTTTTTACAAAGCCTTCAGATCAATTCAGGTCAGTTTCATTAATGTAGCGCTGAATCATCTAGCATCTCAGGGCACTTTTCATAGAGCAGGTCTACACAGTACTTTTCATTATATTAATTCTAATAATATTCACTCAATCATACCTTCCCACTCTGGACTTGTGGGCTCATGTCTGGTGCTGCATCTTCTGACTCTGAGGGGCTACAAGACAAAGTTTCCCAGTTGTGTGGCGTTGCATACCATTATTTAAATTATATAACGTCACGTTATGTGCCGCAACGTCACGCAATTCATTGAATTCATTGATAATTATTTAACTTGAGCGGTGGTTTGCAGGCAAAGTTCAATATATTATCTTACCCGTTTCATCGTCCTCATTTGACGTTACAAACCGCAAGCTTGTTTTAGTGAAAAAGTTGCCAATATTTGCATATTTAGCTGCGTCTGTTTCCAGAGCTTTCCTCTTTTTAATTCTAGCCTTCTCCGCGCCACCCTTGATCTTTCTACTTTCCATCTTTCAAACACCACTGACCGAGTGCACTGACGTGTTCCGTCAGGCTGCATCTGCAAAAAAATTAAATAAAATCGAGAGCTGCCAGTGGAGGCGGTCCAGGGACAGCGGTAGCAGCACGTAATAAACCCACTGCCATGACTGAACACCAGCCCCCCCAAATAAGTTGTACATGACTGTGGACACGGCTAAACAAATAACAGGGATGCCAATGTACATGTTTGCTAACCTGGCTGGCTGTGAGTCCACCACATATTCTCGGGGGTTGGGTTACATAGTTTCCTCTGGGGGTAAGAGATAACATTTAATCTGCCTTCACATTGTGGGTAGGATGCTAATAAACCTATTTTTAGCCATTTTCTTAACTTACTTTTCAGCTTCCAGAAAGGGTTATCATAGAATCTGAAGATTTAAAAGTAATGTAATGTAGACAATAATGCACTAAATTGTAAAGCCACTCCTTTAACTTGTGCCTTTCTGGTGGTCCTTGTAAATCTAGACCACAGATTATGGCTGTAATTTAAAAAAAATTCTGTTATTTACACAATGATCTTGCAGATCTTGAGAAAAATGTTTTGCACTGATATTTAGATACAGCCTTTAATTTTAAGTTCTAAAGTTTTTCATTGCATTTTTCTGAATAGATCCAGCACTCATGTGACTGACGTTTGCACTAACTAGAAGAAGACCTTGAAAGACAGGTCAGTCACGTCCAAGTCAAAGCCCTGCAAAATCATTACAATTTACACACAATACAGCCGTGGTTTTTATTTTTAATTTGTTCAGCAAGCATTCAGAAATAATTTACGTAGAGATCACGTGACGCACCCATGGCGCTGCACGCACGGTGAAAGGGCTCCTGACATTTAACCCTCTTTCTTCAAGATTATCCTCATTTTTACCAAATGTGCTGACATATTTACATTGGTCTACTTTCTTAAATGCCTTTGGCATGTAAACAACTGACTTTGACTCCCTCATCCGCAAGAAAAAAAAGACAATTAAAGTGTCGAGGCTAACAGCCTCGACACTGCAGCTAACGTTAGCAACATGGATGAATCCCTAGCTAGGCTTGAGCATGTGGTAAAAACTGAAATGGCTGCAATGAGAAGGGATTTATCATCTCATATGACTACAATGTGCTCAAAAGTCTACACGTTAGCGGGTGAACAAAAAGAATGCCAACCCTGAACAGTCATGGCCGTGGTTTGGACACAGTTGAGCAACAACTTGTTGAGCTGCAGGACCGCAGTAGACATAGCAACCTTCGCCTGCTTGACCTCCCTGAAGGCGCAGAGAAGGACGATATGGTGGGTTATCTCAAGAAATCCCTACCAGACTGGCTGCCTGCACTGCTTGACAGAGACCTTGAGATTGAGAGGGCTCACCACATTTACGGGAGTGCTTCGAACAACGCTAAGAGACCACGAGTTGTCATCTTTAAACTTCTCCGCTATAACACCTGGGATCTCATACTTCATGAAGCCAGGCTCCATGGTCCTATTTGTCTGGATGGCGGTATGGCCCTCAGCTTCTTCCCCGACTACTCTCTTACGACAGCCAAAAGACGGAGTTCCTTTGCTGCGGTGAGGAGGGAGCTGAGGGACAAGGGAATTCAGATCTTTCTTCAATACCCTGCAACTCTGAAAGTTTCCTGGAACGGAGAGACTAAGTTGTTGCAAACATCAGAGGAGGCCCGTTTTTTCCTCCAATCTACCTGATTATCAAGCCATCTGTACAGGTAATACTGTGGACTCACTGTATGATCCCCCCCAGGCTTTCATATCTGCTAAATGGCTATATAGTTGCCAATCTACATGGGGTTAGCGCATACCATTATCTGGATTGAAACAAAAGTTTATAATTCATAATCTCACTGAGTTTTTCACCCTCACATTATTACTGACAATTTATATTGTAGTGTATGGTGTTTGTATGCTCTATTGGCTACGGTAATGTTATTTGATGAGGGTATTTTTATTTATTTGTTTTATTATCATTAATCATTAACTTTTTATTTTATTTTCCATCTTATTTTTATTTTATTATTATTTTGAAATTATCACTATCTCGGATAATGTTGTTATTGTCTGTTTTCCCCAGACGCTGTGAAAATGGGTTAATTTAATTTAATGTGAATTATAGGAACCACAGTTAATACCTATCAGGATGGGCTACCACAGCATAGACTAGTGTAGTCCTAAATATAGTTTATTCAGGTTTTGAATTTGTACAAACTGAGGCTTTACTTTAATTAACTGGGCATATGCCTCCCTTCATATCAATGCGTAGCCACCTAGCGATAGCCGCACCTGTTACGGTGTTTACTGCTCGGAAGCAGGGGACTGCTTGGTCGGCACTTCGGTCGGCACAGTTTACACAGCCCGTAGTGATATGAAGGAAGAGAGAAATAGCGCCAAGCGATGTGAGGTCTGACTTTTTCTGGAGGGAGGATTTTGTGATGCAAATGTATTACTCTTTGAACGTATATTGTTTTGAGAAGCAAGACGCTTTATTTTCGGGACCCTAGCAAACTAGCCGGACTATTTCATCAACGCCAAAACAAGGTTGGAACTCGGCTCTCAGGACACAGCGGGAGGTAAGTCAATGTTCATAAATGATATTGCTAATATGGAATGTCATTTAGCTTCATGTCAAAAGAGGCAAACTATCCCTTTAAACAAACTCTGAAAAGAAGACTACGTGTTGTGTTGTTATGCTGCCTCTCTGCTAGTTCATACTGATCAAACAGCACTGTGATGTTAACAAAGATAGAAAAGTAAAGATAGAGACAGATGGATTTATATCTTCTCAAAATGAATGAAGATTGAAAGCATTATTTTCCTTTTGCTTTTTCTAAAGGGAAATTACCAAAGTATTTATTTGTGCTGCCTGTTCAATGCCAATAATGTATCACAGCACTTCTGGAAATAATCTGTAATTCTCATTCTCATAATTTTTTTAAAATGTCAACCTGAACACTTTCAAGCCAATAAAATAAGATAGTATTCATTTATAAGTCGCTTTGGATAAAATCGTCTGCTAAATGCATAAACATAGATATGGGATGACCATCAGCACCTCCAAATCTGATACCATGGTCTTCGGCCGGAAAAGGGTGGAATGCTCTCTTTGGGTCGGGAATGAGATCCTTCCCCAAGTGGAGGAGTTCAAGTATCTTGGGGTCTTGTTCACGAGTGAGGGACGAATGGAGCAGGAGATTGACAGACGGATCGGTGCGGCGTCTGCAGTGATGCGGGCTCTGCACCGGCCCGTCGTGGTGAAGAAGGAGCTGAGCCAGAAGGCGAAGCTCTCGATTTACCGGTCAATCTATGTTCCTACCCTCACCTATGGTCACGAGCTGTGGGTAGTGACCGAAAGAACGAGATCGCGAATACAAGCGGCCGAAATGAGTTTCCTCCGCAGGGTGTCTGGGCTCTCCCTTAGAGATAGGGTGAGAAGCTCGGTCATCCGGGAGGGGCTCGGAGTAGAACCGCTGCTCCTCCGCATCGAGAGGAGTCAGATGAGGTGGCTCGGGCATCTGGTTAGGATGCCTCCTGGACGCCTCCCCGGTGAGGTGTTCCGGGCCCGTCCCACTGGGAGGAGGCCCCGGGGAAGACCCAGGACACGTTGGAGAGACTATGTCTCTTGGCTGGCCTGGGAACGCCTCGGGTTCCCCCCAGAAGAGCTGGAGGAAGTGGCCGGGGACAGGGACGTCTGGGTCTCTTTGCTCAAGCTGCTGCCCCCGCGGCCCGATCCCCGGACCAGCGGAAGATAATGGATGGATGGATGGATAGTATTATTAGATTTTACCCAGTTATTCTCTGATATTGGAAGCTGCACTGTTGGCAAGCCAAGACTTAATTCTGTCTTTAGAAATTATTTTAAAAAAGGCCTCTTTGGACTGGTCATGTTTTAAAGAGACTTTATTATAAAGACACGTATGTACATCTTTCAAATTTAAAAGGAATAGTGACATTACGTGTCTACTTCACATTTGGACATTCTTTCCTCAGCAAAGAACAAATAACAAATTCTGTCATTTGTCGCAATTCAGTCTCCAAAATTCCCACCTGGAGGCTGGAAGATTAGCTACTGAGCAAGATTCAATCTGAAAATCTAATGTAAATGGACATCAGCAACCTGGAAAATCATAGCAGCATTCTGTTTTTATTTAAAAGAAAGATTTCAGGAAAGCCCACTCAAGAATCCAAAGTATGCTTTTTTAAAATCTTGTGTCTTTTTTCAATTTTTTTTCCCCTAAGGAATTATCACCGAGATGATCCCACATTGCATGACCTCACAGGTTCCAATGAAAATCTACCTTCTGAAAGCCTTCTAAATGGGTCAGTTTCTCTTGAAGTCAGGAGTCCTTGAGTAGAAAAATAATCCTAGATTATCCACTGACAACCACAGAGGCAATCTTGTTACCTGCTACTCACGTTTCACTTCTCTGTGCATGATTTAAATTCATTCACAAATAAACCTTTTAAAACATGTCTCTACCATTAGATTGAAACGTCTTCAAAAATAAACCATCAACAAAAGGAAATCCTCTTTAAAAGCACATAAAATGAGAAACACAGTAAGTCACAGCACTTGGAAACGCCACGAGGCCTGGTCTTTGTAGTCCAAACAGTCGGAGGCATTGAAGCTAAGTTTCCAGGCCGAAGCTGTAGTCTGCTCTTTGTAATCCAGACAGTCTGTGGAGTTAAAGGCAAGACTGGGTGCGCTGTACGCCTGGTGATGATGTTGATGGTGGTGGTGGCCTGAAGTTTGGCCAATATGGTGGTGTGGGTGTCCTGACATAGAGCTGCCTGTCATGGGGCTGAGCTGATGTGCATGGTGTGGATGGTGGTGAGAGTGCATGGGTGCCAGGTAGGAGCCACACTCCACACCACCAAAGTAGGAGCCTGATGCTGAGGCGGGGTAACCTTGGCTATACGCTGCTGCTGTTTGACTGTAGGACACTGGATAGGAAGGTGTTCCGCCAGTGGACGATGACACTGAGCGTTGCATGCAGGAGGCGCTGGTGGGGGCGGCAGGGTCGGGCAGGTTGGCTGGTGCAGGGGCGGGGGAGATGGGTGCCGGGCTCCAGATAGATAACACTGGAGCAGTTACGGAGGTAGAAGTGCTAATCAGACCAGGTCCACCAAGACTGGAGGAGACGGAAGAAGATGAAGAGGAAGAAGATGAAGAGATGGAGGAGCTTGACACTGCTGGTGGAGTGAACTGGCCACTGCTCTCTGAACTGGTGCTCTCTCGGGTTGGAGATGACTTCTTCTTCATTGGTTTTACCTTGGCACTGTTGGTGCTCTGCTGCTGCTGCCGACATTTGGCTCGTCTGTTCTTAAACCAAACCTGAGAAAGGAGGGGTGGTTAAAAAGTCATCATCACTGATTGGCCAGGTGATAGAAGTCCTGACTGTGCGAGCAGGACTGTAACAACTTCTGCTGTTGTTTAACACTCTTTTCTCTTACGTAAACCTACCGAGGAGGTGTTGCTCTGACCTTTAACCTTCTCTCTTACACAATTTTTTTATTTGTTAAATAGTTTTATTCATCACAGTTGCCTATAAAAACACACTCCAGGAATTTTTGTATTCCTTTGTTGGTACCAAAACAAACAAACAAAGGTTTCCACTTCACTTTAAATTTGTAGGAGTCCAACTTTTTTATTTGGTTGTGTTTTTTGTCACTTGAAGTCTTGGTATCTATGCTAGCTTTAAAAGTTTGTTTGGACTATTTGTTGATTTTCAGGACTCTGAGAATATGAGGAAGAAGCTTACCTCAATGCAGTGAGAGAAAAACACAGAGAAAAACTTAACTAACATGGTCATAGTCACTCCTGTTGTACATTTGGAATAACCAATTAACCTAACACGCATCTTTTTGGATTGTGTGAGAAAGTTGGAGTACCCTGAGAGAGCCTACACATGCACAGATTTGAACCCGGATTCTTCTTAATGTGAGGTGACAGTACTAACCACCACACCACCATGAAGCTGAAACTGTTATTTTTCTTTTAGATACATTAATAGATGAAGAACTAAATAATGAAGATGTTTGAATGGAAAGCAGCACTTCAGGGATAGTTATTTTACAAAGTAAAGCAAGCAGGAAATTATGACCTATGACTGCAATACATTTAGTTTATTTGAATAATATTCATACAAAAAGTTCTGTAATTTTCTATTATAGCCCATAGGCCACATGTACATGAGCCATGTAATACACAATAGTTAATTGCCATGACTTAACTCAGAGTAGTGTATTTATAATTTCATAAAGTGTAACATGATATTGCTAATTCATTAGTAAGTTTAATAAATTGTGAATAAGTTTAAATAATTGTGTAGACAAAGTAACTGCCATCGCTGTTGTAATAATCATAAAGATGATACGTGTAGGCCTGGCATGGATCAAACAGCAGAAAGAAGAGCTGCCATAACTGCGACTTTCAGCAAAGCAGAGGGCTGCTAGCCGTCCACGGAAAATGAAAAGCTGGTTCTCCTCGTTGAACCCAGCAACTTACCCCCTTTCATCAACTACTTGTCGCTACTCGATCAATAACAGCTGAACATTTTTTTTTTTTTGCTCACTCCGAAGATAATCAGGCAGAAGCCTCGGGTGAAAAACAGATAAATCTATCAGGAAATGTCACCAAATCTAAAATCACTAAACTAGTGTATGCATTTCTGGAAACGTTACTCTCGGCTTACTTTAAAACTGCCACTCATACATTCAGAATAATCAGCCCCGATGAACGTGGAACGTAACATGTTAAACTCAGGCGAAACACCACATAGCCTAACTGAAAACGACTGTCCGAGAACAGGCTAAATGACTCTTTTCTAAGCTATTTTAACCTCCAAAGGTGTAGATTTTTTAAACTTGCACATTTAACATTTATGATACGTGAACTGCGCTTGTCTTTGGGACTTGCTGACCTGCACTCTGGACTCCGGCAGGTTGATTTTCAGCGCCACCTCCTCCCTCATGAAGATATCCGGGTAGCGAGTCTTGGCGAAAAGAGACTCCAGAATGTCCAGCTGAGTCCTGGTGAAGGTGGTCCGTTCTCTGCGCTGCTTCCGCGGGTTGGCTGGGAGAAGAATACGAAGAAAAAAAATAGTCTTCACATTAATAACTCGAGCCAAGACCGTTGAACAGAGAAACTGAATTGATGTGTGCGGTCGTGCTTAAATTCGATCGTTTCACGTCTATAAGTTGTCAGGAGGCTATTGGATGGTTAGTTTCCTCAGTTGTTTTTTTTCGTCTCCAGCAAAAAAACCCAGCCCTTTACTAATAATAAGTCTAATAATTAGTAGAGTATTAGGCTACAACAACATTTCAATGTCACCCGACAAGCCCAAAGCTCAGAGAAACTCAGACAAACTTGCACAAGCTCTGTTTTCTCAACCCCGATTTTCTTCCAACTTATTGAAGTTTTAGGCTATGTCACGTTAAGACTTTGAAATAATTTATTTCGTCAGGAGCATTTAACTTCACGACTACAATGGACTTTTGACTTTCAATTTCACCTAAAACCGCAGAAAGGACATCAACAGACAGCATTACGACAGGATAACATAAAACTACTGAACTGCACATACAAAAATGTAGCCCACTTTTTATTTTCAGGGAAAAAAAATACTGTGGAAAACTCCCACGAATATTGTGGAGCCTAGAATAAGTAATTTACTTAAATATAGGCCTATATTTTTAGTTGCTTTGTGGCTTTGGGTCGTTTCCAGGTTTGATCCCTACCGGGGTAACCCACAGACGGGTGCAGCAGGTCCATGGCAGCTCCGCTTAGGCCCAGTCCGTTCATCCCGTAAGGGGCCTGTTTGAGATAAGACATCATGCTAGAAGCAGAGAGGGGAGACCGGAGTCTGTACAGGCGGAACAGGTGTAGGTCCCCGGCGTTCAAGCTGGACAGCTGGCTCCTGGAAGACACAGATGCGCGAAAATAACTGAAGAACTCTAAAAGTAATGGAGTAAAAGTAAATCATAGCCTATAGTGAATGTCTAAAGGGTGTGAATAAATATAAAGGCTTAGTATCAAAGTGTCAAACTTACAAGAACTTTTGAAATACAAACCTATAGGCCTACTGTACGTAGGCTTTTACATTTTACGTCGTTATTCTGGAGGCCAACTTCTCACCCCGCAAATCCTTCTCATGTATTTTAACACAGACGCGCTGATGTGTAATCAGAACGTATAAACTAACCCTGACTGTAAATCAAACACAACATTTTGAATGTTTAAATTAACTCTTTAGTCACAATCATTGCCACAGATAATTCAATCAAATGGATAATTTATACTATTTAGAACACAAACAGAGGAAACGAAGACTTTTAGGAAAAATTGTTCTCGGAAGTAGAGAAAGGCTACATAAAAAAAAATTGCATGGAGACTAATCTACGGTTTTGTAACATTAAATGTGCAAATGAAGGGAACATTCCTAAAAATGGGAATTCAGCACAATGATATGAACATATCTGTTAAATCTTTTAAATTTACGGGAAAAGACGAAAAAAAAATTATAGTGTGACACAAGGCCTTCCCTCTGCCTGTGAGACGGGGCAGCATTAGTTTGGTGATAATTAATGAATAAGTAAACCTCAGCGTGTTGGAGAATAACTGCTTTTATTCAGATGAAAATAACGGAGCACCACACTTATGCTTAGGTGACCTGTCGTCACAGTGTTTGACTCTTCTCTGGGTAGGAAACATTTATCAGGATGCCTCCTTCCTTAATCAGCCGTGCTATAATTCAGATCTTCATTATGCTTTAATTAATTCAACAGCTCACAATTAAATCGACCTGTGGAGACGCGTTTAAATAACATGCTTCTTGAGACTTTACTCACGCCTCTGCTGAGTGCCATTCACACATTTCCCTTATTCATACCGACAAGCAAGTTATTTAGTTATTAATTAATAGTGCGATTAAAGATTACTTATAATTTATTTAATTTAGTTACTCTCAAACGTTGATCTAATAGGTTTTCCCTGATATGTTAAGTATTTGGCTGCAATTCTTCTTCTGCTTCTCTCCAACAACCTAAACAGAGTCATTTCCTTTTGTCAATATGCAGCGTCATTTGGTTGGTTAGATTACAACTTTAAGATGAAATTTACAGAGAGGAAATATTTGTCAAATCAAAGGGAGAACATAAATAAAGCTCAGAAGAGGGAACTAAAAAGAATAAGGGCGAGTATGGTTTCCAACGCTAATTTCTAACGCTGTCAGCACGTTTAGATCTTGCGCCACTCATTTTATTTTTTATTTTTTTATTTTTTTAATTGGGGAACGTCAGTGAACCACCGAAGTCTGTTTACTCGTTTACTCCCTGAAAGGTGCCCCAGGCCTCATGATGAATCTCAACTGAGGCGTTAACGCTCCAAATAAAGCTCGTCTTATTTCCATAACCGCAGGAAGGAGGTGAATTACGCAATGTAAATGCACCAAAACTGTGTGCAAATGAACTCCATTAGAATTTAGATTAGATCTACAGGGTGACAATTAGCAGAGGGCTCTTATCAGCAGAGAAGCGAGGCGGGAGGTTACAGGCTCCGGAAAAAAATAAATAAATAAAAAAAAGGAGAAAATAAACCAGAAAAAATGACAATAGTATTTTTTACAAAATTGCAACTGTCTTTTTTTTTAAATGCAGGATCAGGTTGGCAATAAACAGATTTTAACTTTGTTTTTCTTTCTTTTGATTCTCGTTACAATTAGCTTAGCAAATTAATGGTATTCTTTCCCTTTTCTATTCTTATTTTCACATTCTTTACATTTTACATTCTTGTTTTGTAGCAGTATTAATCATAAAGTTGTGGACTGACTGCATGAAAATGTTTTACCAAGGGTGGGCTACGACGACCAACTTAGAAGTGGAGGGAGATGTGCAATCTCAGACTGCTTTTCTTTTCATATCATTTTACTATTATTTGAGCAACATAAGATGATCTGCTAAGCATTTATCAAAAAAATATATTTCAAAGAGACTCGTAAGATTTTTTTCGTTTTCCATCTTTATTTTAAACGCTAGCAGCCTGTGATTGTAAAAGCTGTCAAATAAAGAAAGAAAGAAAGAAAGCGACAGAGAAAAGACAGATAAAAAAACATGTAGATTATATAGAATTCTCACCTTGTTTGATCTCTTTAAAAAAAAATCCCCGTTAAATGTCAAACCAATGAGATCCAGAGATGATGAAAGTTATCCACATGAGGGAAAGTTTATTCACTTATATGGTCTTACGAAAGCAGGTTTGAAAGCTTCACGTGCAACTCACACCTGTTTCTAATTAATAAAATTAACATGTCATGACAAAAGAAGGGGAAAATAATCACGCTATTTGAGTCCTTCACGCTCCTTCTCTCTACAGACGGTGTTGGTGGTTGGCAATTGATGCTTCCTTCTAATACAAGTGCTTCTATCAGTCAAGGAAGCGCGAGGCTCCTCACCCTCCGAGCCTATTACAGCGCTCAGCGGCTTTGTATTTATCTAAGGCAGCCATTCAGCTCACAAGTTTGTCCCAGAAACGCCCGCCCATTTCCCATGAAGGGGGGCCAGCTGACTCGAAAGTTGAAAACTTTGGGTCGGAAAGTTAGTCGGCCTGCACTAAGGGGAAAAATAAATTATTCATATAAATGTAACGCAAATCAGTTAGCTAATATTGAAATTGGGGTAATTATAGATGAAGGCAGTTGAACTTTTGTTGAGATATATTTATTTGAGACAGATGTGGTCTTTTTTCCCAGTGTGAAAGAAATGACAAATATTGAATAAAAATTTTAAATCCTGCGACCCAAGTATGCAAAAGGCACTGCGCATAAAAACAGATGACATCACATGTTAATGGTAAACAAACAGACAAACTGCTGTCGGCCGTTTCTGGTTTTGTTTTCACTGGGTCAGCTAAGTTGTTGCCAAGTAAAGAGTTGCCGTTAATGACAGTAAGCTCTAAAGTAAAGTATTGAGTTTTAATAAAACCCAGTTCTCCCAGGAATCCTGCAGTGGAAGCATTTGGACAACCTCAAACAACTGATTCAGGTCAGAAAATAAAAATAGAAATATTTCTGTAAGTAAACCTATTTGATATGGAAGAGCTGCAATGACAACTTCTGAGTGGAGTTGGGCTGCTTCTGTTATAAATTACAGGAACCAAATGACATTTGATTGAGATCAACACATTGCTATTCGTCATGGTATGAGCAATAAGGCTGTTGTAAATGTGTGGTAGACAGCATATGTACATATTGATCTTTAATTGTACACATGCTTATTTATTTTCACTATATACATGTATATGCACTCTTTGCAAATGCAAAGTATGTATAACTACATTAACAAACAAACGTTTTGATTAATAATTCAAATGTAGGTAAATTCAGCCTTTCACAAAAATAATAAATTTAAATATGCGATATTTTGTGGCCTGGAGGCACTAAAATAATATTTCAATAAAAGGAGAGCAACAGGATGTTCAGGGATATTAATATGAAAAATCTTTGGTGTGTGATTTCTGGTTAAATTGGTTGTGGCCAACAGCAATAAAAACAGTGATTGATGACAAGTATCAAGATATCAAATGGACTGAGTCATTATTGTTGTGAGATGTTTTAGAGTGTTTAATCCCAAATTGCGGAAGTATTTTGTTAATACTAAGCTTGTAAATCCAGGGATCAGGCTGTCTGATGAGGTGTGTATGAGTGTTTGCGTGCGTGTTGAAGAAGGTGGGGGTTAAGTTCAAAGGGGGTTCTTGTCTGTGTTGTTGGTGGTTATTAAGAGCATGATGCATAAAATCCCAGATTGTCAGAATGCATGCAGAAGGCTCCAGCTGGGCTGCACCATACTTCCCACCTTTTAAAGAACCACACAAAACCTCCTGCACTGAAAAACCTATAAAACCAGCTGACAGCAATGAGTTACTCCATAGGCTGAAGCGAAACTGCAGCTCAGCAGGCAGGTAAATAGCTGGCGCATGGGAAACCGTGCACCCAGGACCATGAAAACTTCTACACTGCTACAATCTGATGTCTGACTTGGACCACTCAGGTAAGAGAAACAAAAACTTTGTTTTACTGAGTTAACTAAGTTTCCTGTTTGTCAGTTTTTTAAAAGTAATTCTTGCTTCTTTGATTTTTTTGCATCAAAGCTTTTTGAAAAGGCAGGACCAAATATGAACTACTTCATATCCACTATTTCTATTTCTCCCCCAGCTATGTCTCATTTGCTCGTACAATCATTTTTAGAAAAATGTTGCTGTGAACGTGAATGCAATAGTTCTGATTGGGTCCATCGATAGGGGCATTTGAGATGATTTTTTGTGGGAGGTGTGCTGGTGAATGTAAAATTGATATTTTCCCAGAGGACCAGAGTGTTGCAGGGGAAGTCTGATATTGTCATTGTAAATAACTGCATAAGGATCCCAGACCCTTTTCTGTGACTTCAAAGATGACAAGCTGATGATGAAATATTTGATATGAATAATTGATATTCATTTCAATAAGTAGCCAGAAATAAGGCTACTTGTAACACCTCTCTTCACCACATGAATGTTATTTTTAGGTTAAAATGACACACTACAACCTACAGTGAAAACATACTGTCAATTTTTACACTATAACATATCCAAAAGGAACAATGTCTTTGAGAAAGTTATGGTTTTACATATTCAAACTTGTCAGTTTACATATCTACAAATGTAACTTGTTCTCTCAGTGGACATGGAAATAAGAATACTGTATGTACGTAAATTAAATCACATTTTATATATTGAGTTTGTAAATCATTGTAGAAATTTGATTTAAATTGATGCATCATCAAGACCTACAGTGAAGATATTTGTGGGATTTGTACGTGCTTAAAATGTAAAATTCCTTGATTGTTGCAAGAGAATCAAGAAGTTTGTTGTGAATATGTATTTTTATATTTGAAGGGATGCGTGTTCTGAAATATGAAAATAATTGTCATTTCACTTTCTGCTGTGATAAAATAGTGCCATAGGAGGGAGTTTCCATTTGGTATGTTATGAGTGATTTTGAATTTAATTATAAGTCACCATATTGTGCATTTTAAGACTTGCCATCCAGTGACAACCACTTCAGGTACGGCAATGTGTTGTTTGTAAAAAACAGGGGCTGCTTGTCATTTCCATATGCATATTCTGAAGACAGAGCACAATTTTTAAACATCCTTACTGCATTTACTTTTTCAGAAATATCCTATTATGAAATATAATTTTCTTTTTAAATACGATATCAAATAAGGTCATACATTTTTCTCACAGGATCTCTCTGCTCATGAGAGCGAACCACACAACTGTGAGACACGTTTTGCACTGATTTTGGATAACTTTAAATGTCCAGCACAACTCGTGTCCTCTTCAGTGTTGGTGGCCATACTGGAAAGCAGATCTCAGAGTGTAGAAGATTGTGAGTAATATGACACTAGATTTTTCAGGAACTATTCATGATGCGAACAGTAAAGTTCCTCACTCACGACCTGGAGCTAGCGTTCTCAACTATGTTTAAATTACGACACAGTTTATCTTCTTGAAGATCTCTCTGACAGTAACTAGAGTTACCAGATAATTTTCTAGTTTTTTTTGTGTGCCACACTAAAACACAAAATTCAATATTTATGCTCAGATCCTCACTGAAGAAATAAGACAGAGAAGATGTTTCCCTAAATTAATTTGTATGAAAAAAAAAACACATTACAATTTGAAATATGTGCACCGTAATCATTCATATATTAACTTTAAACTTCTTCTTGTAGCTGCCACAGACTAGCAGATAACACATATTTACAGCCGTGGGCAGTAAGGCTAATAGGAAAGTCTCTTTCTGCACTAACATTCGTGCTGTGACATGCTCTTTGCATTCACCATCTCAGTAATGATGACTTTGGCTTAGTGGAGCTGCTGGAGGCTAATAGAGCAGATAACAGCACTTAACTTACTGTTGTCTCACTTGGCTATTACATAGCTGTATGAGAAAAAAAAATAACTTTAACACAAAGTGGAGTACCACTCAGTCAAACATTTGCAGGAGTCAGATTGGTCATATTGCAATTTCTACAAAGCCCAGTTTAGGTTTAGAACAGCCAGTAGGTTCTTATATAGTATAACCTGGTTTGAAAGCTTTTGTTATTGATGATTAATGTAACCTAAATCCATATGGTTTAGTCAAAACGGAAAATGTAATGTAACTTAAACAATTTACGACTTGTAATATTGATTTCTCAAATATTTATACTCACTGCTGTGTAACAGTTTTAAACACTTGTGCACACTTGTGTAATACATTTTTCCTCCATTACAAAACACCAGGCCTCTAATTTGCCTTTGCTTGCCTTCGCAGCTGTGATAAATCTGCTTTTTAACTGAGAGACTGAGAGCGTCTTGAAATAACTCAGCCTGTATCACCAAAACAAGCCTTTTCATGACTATATCACACATTCTCCTCAACTCAGTCTCACCAGAAAAGATGTAATAGTTATATTTATCTACATGTCTATAAACACAATCCTTGATTATAAATTGTGAGATGGCAGCATATGCCCTACAATTGTTTTCTGTACCTTCTTTCCTCCCTTCCATCCTCCATATAGGCATGACCAAATAAACCCTACATGGAAAGTAGTTAGAACAATGGGCCTCATGCAAGAACATTTTTTTATTTTTATTCTAAATTTATCTCACTTTTTTCGTAAAAAGGTCTCGTACGAACACGCCACGTCAGATTCAACAAACGCTCTTAACTTTGGAAAAAGTGTGTAAACGAACTGCGTAAATGATGAATGCCACCTGTGCGTATTTAAGTGCACGTGCATGAGGATATAAAATTTGTATACTCACCGCCCAAAATAATACCACATAAGGCTACGCTTCCTATCTCCTGTGCCAGGAAGTGTTGAGTCATGAGAATGGCATCAAGGCGCAAAAAGAACAACTTTACAGGCTGTGAGATTGAAGTTCTGCTTTCAGAGATCCAAAAAGGAAAATCTGTCATTTTTAGCAGTGTAAAGCAGTGGAATTACGGGACCTGCTAATGCGAAGAAATGGGAAGCAATTACGAGTGCTGTTAATTCCGTGTCACCTGTAGTTTATAATGTCACCGAAATAAAGAAGAAATGGTTTGATATGAAAATGGCTTAAAAAACCCAAAACGTCTCACTATGACCAGGCGCCAATGACTGCAACTAAAGCCTTGCAATCAGTTGTTGCCTCATCATGATGGCACTTTGGTGTTCCATGAGATGGGTCTTCTGGCATGTTGTCTGCCTGGGCTGGTTCAGGTAGTGGGAGACCCTCGTTCATGGCAATATTGTGTAAATCTGGCATGCCTTCTCTGGGCTATGGAGCAGTTTGACCCCCTGCTGTATCGAGACACATCCACCTGGTCTTCAGCTCACTAGTGCGCTCCACAATGGCACGGGAGCTTTGATGCATATTTGTGTGCAGTCTATTTACCTGATTATGTTTGGCAGTCCAGCCAAGGCATGAAAGTCCCTCTTAATTTGTACTTGTTTGACAGCGTATGGGAATTTGATGTACCATTAGTGATAAACTGATGAGAGTTTTGATGACCAAGGGGAGCGCACGACTCACAGAGGACTGGGACACACCCGATCTGTCTCCAACCTCCCTCTAAAAGGTTCCCGTGGGCAAAAATCCAAGGGTGCTGAGGACCTGGATGTGTGGTGGAATTGGGTTTGATCAGCGTCTTTCTCTCTAAAGTTGTGGCTTTAGCAAGCTGCATATTTGCAGCAGCACAGTCCTTGGCAATATAAATTGCGATGTCAGCCATTCGTCTGTCTCCACAAGGATATCTACACGGTCTCGGAGCACACGCTCTCTTCCAAGATCCTGACGCACTAAGGCATCCAAAAGTAGCAAGTCAGCCGCTGGTTACACTTCCCATTGACCTCATTATATACTTAGTCAAATTAACTTTTAATAAGTGCATAATTTAAGTCAAACAGAATAATGTCAATATCATTATGGGGTATAATGTATATATTTATTTATGTTTGCTTCAAAGTAATTAAATATACAATCCATTAGTCAAGCAAACTTGATTCAAGTAACAGCGGACTATTTTCCGAAACTCCTACGACAGGTCTGGATTACTCGTAAATTCTGTTCGTACCTGAAAGAAAACTTAAAATACGAAAAAATTGGTGAATGCGCAAATTCTCTTAAATCTCTCGTACGCACGACTTAAGACCAAATCGCACGAACGATTGTTGCATGAGGCCCAATGTTTACTAACTCATCATCCTTTCTAATCATATCGGACAGAAGCGTCTTCCTAGAGTGTTGTAACCAAGTGGTTTTAATTTCTAATCCAAACAAAGTAGTTCAATAATTTAAACATAACCAGAAGGTTTAAAAAAAAATTCTGATAATGAGTTGTGTTGATGGGTCACTGAACCATCAGTGCATGCAAAATGGCGTATATATGAATGCATAAACGTAAAGACTTAAAGTTAGATAAACATGTTTCTCTGGTTTAATACAGAAAAAGTTTCAGTAACTTGAAGTACAAGTAAAACAACCATCTTTTCCCAATATTGACCAAAGTGTAACTGTTTTTCAAAACACAATGTGGATGAGCACCTGCATTGAGGTGTGACATATCTGTGCATTTTACACCCACCATCCACCCTGGCTACCTCATATTGACTAATACGCTGGATGCATCATTGCATTAAAAAAATAAGAAAATAAATAAAGATAAAATAATACAGCCAAATTTTACGCAAAAAGTATAATAAAGTAAAAAATAAGCATTAAAACACTAAAAAAAATCTAAGAAATTCACACCAAAATGCAATATATTGTTAGCCTGGGAATTCCCATGCTGCTTTGCGCTCGATTTCATTCTCACTGCAAAGTCAGCCTGGAAACCACTGCCCTTATTTTTGCCAGAGTTTGGGAACCAATCACAGAACGGGGGGGGGGCAGCAAGACGATGACGACGTCTATGCGCTACACCGAAGCTTGTAGAGTGTTAATCCAACATGACAGCGGACACAACGTTACTGTTCAATGCAGCCTTAGAAAGTGTTTTAGAGTAGATTCACCCTAGGGTCATTTGAACCGTGACATCCAGCCAAGTAGCCCACCCGAAGTTTTTCCGATATTGGCTGAACATCAGCTGAGTTACCGAGTTATCCCGAATAGCTTAGTACAAGCGCTAACGGACCCTGGCAGTATCTCCAAAATTACCACACTAGAATCACATGTCATGACACCAAACTTCTACAGTAGAACAAATATGGTCTGTACTCACAAAACGATGCATTTGGAAGTTTGTACATAGTCCAGGAGTTTATTATTATCATCAACACAAGCCTGATAGCTTTTCTGCTGCTAAAGCTGCGTCGACGTCACTTCTGGGTACTGGGAGCTTCAAAGTAAGATGAGGGTTGATCTACTACTGTAGACAACAAAGCAAGGCTGCTCAATTTCTCCATTATTAAAATAAATTCACAACTCTACAACATAAAAATTCATGTAGAATATAGCATATAGGCCTACTTTGTTGTCAATTTAAGTAGCTTAGAGCGCAAGTTTACTTTTATTTTCCATTTTTTTCTTCTTCCTCGTCGAATTTCTGTCGTCATCTGGTATAAGTGATACAATTGGCTATGAATCGCGCGCAAAGCAGCATGGGAAGAACCTGACGTCATTTGATAGACATTCGTAGCGCCCAATAAACGGCTCTAGGCATTCGTAAACCACGCCTCAAATACGAGAAAATGCACACCTAGTTCCCAGACCACCATCTCATCGAGATTGTGGACGCGTCAGCCAGGCTAATATATTGTTTGGACTGAACCGAAAACTGTCCCACTGCTTGTTTGGATACAGATTACTATATTTGAATAATTTCTTTGAAAATTGGACTACATTTCAATTATTCCAAATACTCATTATGGTGATAGATGATCATCAAATACATGAAAGAATTTTTCAACCTGTGTCATTTTTCAGTTTTAAGTTTTGAATATATAAATTGATCCTTTTGTATTTCAAGTCGTGTGACCCAGAGAAGCTGGTGTATATTTACAGTACTGTTAGGGAGCACTATTTTGCTTCAGCCTTCAGCTGTAATAGCTGCACTGCCTGACAGACTAAAATATACCTGAGGAGCCACAACAGAAACAGAACATGAGAAATGATTTGTCATTTATCATCAAGTACAGTACACACAGCAACAAGTCCTGCCGGAAAAACTAAGAGAGGAGTATGTAACTGTCAGTCAAATGTCCTGTGGCCCTGCCCCTCTCATTAAGAAGGCAAACAATGAAGGGAGGTTGGGGGGTAGACAAGGATGGAGAAATCAGACACCAGCGCCATAAAACCAACTAACCCCATCCAGTACCCATCACCCCCTGAAGCACTGAGGTGGTGTGGGGAGGGAATTACTTAGATGTGTCTCTGTGTGTATGTCTGTGTGGGTGTGTGTGTGTGTTTATGTATGGGGGGTGGACTGCCAATCCCTTTAGGATTATGCCCCCTCCCCTTCTCTCCTCTCTGGCTCTGTTCTTTACTCTTTCACTCTGCTGCCCCTCGGGCAATCATTTTACAACTTGCACGGCCAGCACTCATTCAGATATCTCTAACAAAGCGTAGCAGTGGTAACCATGTGAGTGCTGGCCAGGCATGGAGGAATGCACAGATTTAGTTTCACAGCATCGTCCCTGTTAAAATAAAAAAGAAAGAAAGAAAAAAAAAGGAAAATTCCACAATGTCTTAAAAGAAAATGTTGTTTCTAAATATTTGTTGATGATGAATATAAAGTTCAAAATATTTTTACATAAAATATGTTTTCAGATCTGAATAAAGGTATGAGCTATCATATGTGAAAAGGTTCTGAATACTTTTTATTACTACTTTTAGAGTTTTTATGGACTTCAGTGTCAGCCAGCAATGACCATAACACCAGTCCTCAAAAAATGAGACTGCCTTCCTCTCCTCTGCGCCCATGTGGCCTGTGTGCATGCTGGCAGATAAGATCTATAATCACAATCCTCCTTCTCAACCTCTAGTGACTTTGAGAGCATCTGCATGTTAAAGTAAAAATGGCATCCATGATGTTTTTCAATTATTATTAATTAACTAAATAATGTTACAGTCTAAATCCAAACTGGAAACATTGTTGTTTAATCCCTAACGAGGAATGAGAAAAGTGTTTTTGTAAAATATTGAGACAGAACATAATTGGTTTCAATCTCCTATCTCTAAGGCCCATGGTTAAAAGAGCAGCATTAAGATGCTTCATCCAACCAACCCTCCTTCCTCCTTATGCAGAATTTGTCCCTTATTCATCAACAGAATTGACAGTGACAGCTCCATTGGGGCTTGTTTGAGATCTACTATACTCATGCCATGAAACTGCCACAAGAATTATGAGCCATATTTACCAGTATGAAAAAACAAATATGACCAGTTTAATTGGAGAACTTGAAATTAACCACTGTAAACCTATATATATATATATATATATATATATATATATATATATATATCTAATATGTATATATCTATATATCTAATATATATAATATACTAGATGCAGTGGGCAAGTTTAAACCATAATAAGAGCCAGCCATTTGATAGGATTCTGGTACTGCAGCTAATCAAACTACAGCACAGAGCGGCCAGAAGACCTGTAACAAAGCTCAAAGAGCCTCACAAATGGCCCAGTGCTGGGGATAAGCCCCTGCACAGGATTACATATTGATTTTGAATGTCTAAAAAAAACTTATCATATAAAACTGCAGCAGACTACAAAAGTAACAGAGTCCATGTATAAATCTTTCAGAGAGGAGCATCAACTTTCAAATAAAGAGACCCAGTGCATGAACCAAACCAGAAATAAATGGAGAAATCAATGTCAGGGTACAGTTGCACATTGTTAACTAAGGAATAACATCTCTACCTGTTTTTTTCATGGTGGTGGTAGGGTGGCTGCAAGTTTGCTTCAACTTTATTATAGAATAGAATAGAATAGAATAGAAAAATACTTTATTTATCCCCCAATGGGGGAAATTCAAATTCGTCAAGTAGCTCAACATTTTTTTTTAAATATTTACAATGATTGAATTAACAACAATAAAATAACAATAATAATTCTACTACTAACCAAATAATAATAAATGACTAAATGGCAAAATAAACAAATAAATAAAAATCAATCAATCAATTTGAGAAGAACTCAGCAGTCACTGTTATAAAGCCTTATGGCTGTGGGAACAAAAGACCTTCTGAACCTCTCAGTCCTGCAGCGCAGAGAGATGAGCCTCTCACTGCAGCTGCTCCTCTGTCCTGACAGGATGCTGTGGAGAGGATGTTTATTATTCTCCATCACAGAATCTAACTTCCTCCTCATCCGTTTCTCCACCACAGCACCGAGAGGGTCCAGCCTTCTGCCTACAACAGAACCAGCCTTTTTCACCAGTTTGTCCAGGCGCCTACAGTTATATTGATATACATCCTTAAAACTCTTTAACAAAGCTTTACTTTTTATGGAAATGGTGTGTTCCAGTCTGTCTTTTCTAAGTTGAGAAACAATAATGTTATTTCTCAAAGTGTTCACAGACCTACTCACTGCCTTAATCATACCCTTGATCTTGTTCTGACTTGTGGCATTGAGAGTGAAGAGTAAACTATGTTCCCTCATAACCCTGTCTTGTCTGACCATTTTTTGATAACTTTTGAATTTACATTACTTGACTATACAGCTTCTGAGAAGAATTTTACAGATAGAAGGTGTCTATCAGAGAATGCTTTAACCAGATTTAAAGAGTTAATTCCATCATTAGTTTATTCACTGCCATATGCAGTGAATAACAGACGACGGCTACCTAAATTTTACTCCAGCAATACTTGACTCTCTTGTTGACAGCACTATAGTTTCAATGCGTACAACAGTGGACAATGTTGCCCCTCTGAAAAGGAAGGTAATCAGTCAGAAGAGGCTGGCTCATTGGTATAATTCACAGCTGCATGCTTTAAGCAGACTGCAAGAAAGATGCAGAGTGGCGTTCCTCTAATTTAGAAGAGTCTCAATTTGTCTGGAAAGATAGTTTAATAAGGAATAAGAAAGCCGTTTGTAAAGCTAGAACTGCTTATTATTCATCAGTAATAAAAGAAAATAATCCCAGGTTTCTTTTCAGAACTGTAGCTGAAAAGACTTCCTGCTTCCTGCTTTGTCCTGCGGACGCTTACTCTGCTTGCTTCGCTTATTCGATTGATTTCATGCAGATTTTTCCCTTTTTTCCATGTGAGCCTACCTGCGATAGCTTCTGGACACTTATAAATCTCTGGGATTAAAGTGTTTTTAACAGAAACAGCAACATTTTTTACAGTTCTTTATCTTCAGCGCTCCGTGTGCGTGGCCTAAACACAGCAGAAGCCTGATTTACAGTGTCTGGGCACCTAGCACTTGTTAGATTCGATTCTTTCGATGGCAGCTCAAGAACAAGCCGGAGGAATCTCAAGTAAAATAAAGTGTTTATTGGACGTCACATGTCAAAGCATATCAGCGCTGGGATCAGTGGAACAGAGCTCCCGCAGGAAGTCCGTCAGACTGAGCCTCGATTTCCGGTTATCATTTGCATTTATAGCGACATAGGTTGGACTCACACTCGACCGAGTATGATTGGACATGAGTAGGTTCAATATGCTTCGTCATATTCTCTGGATCAGCCAAACAATGTGTGTGTGTGTGAATCTGCCCTTGCTTTCCCGGGCTTTCCCAATTGTTTTGTCTTCCCATTCCTGGATCACTTTAGGTCATCATGGAAAAGTACTGAGACTATTTCATTTATAATGTCTAAGAACAAAGCCAATTTTTACACACTCAGCTAAAGCTAAATAACATGGAAAGGTGCTAACCGTTAGGCTAACTAGCAGCAAGATGCCTCCCTTCTCCACAGATGAATTTTCGTCTCCAGTACTGCAATCTTCTGCAGGTGTAGTCACTACAGCCTCCTGCAGAAGATTGCAGTACTGGAGACGAAAATTCATCGCTTAGAAGTAAATGTGGAGGTAAATGGACTGTGTGGAAATTAAACAACCTTGCCATTGATTCAGAACAGTGGAGATGAGCAAGCTAACACACAGCTAAGGAGCACAGATAACACGACCAAGAAAGCAGACTCTGTACACAATAATAAATCATCGAATAATAATCCTCCCTGGAACTGTCTCGGTGCAAAACCAAAAAGTAAATCATGTCTCCTGGAAGTGGGAGGACGTAGGCAGGGCACAGCGATATGAAATATGTGAAACCGACTGGCCTTCACTTCCTACGAGACAGAGGAGCTCTTGTACCCCTGTACATAGGAGGAAACAAGACTGGACATGCGTGAATGGGAAGGTTAACAACAAACCTCCAAAACAACCAAGTGTGAAACTGCAGAACAAGATTTGCTTCACTATCGAAGGACTCTGAATCTCTATTGGATGACCATCCATCACAAAGCAGCAAGGCAAGGACTGAAAACCTGTTAAAAAGCAAAAGGCCACAGGGAAAGCTAAAGGCTGGGCCGGAAACTCTATTTTAGGGCTGGGCCGGAAACTCTTTTTTAAATTGACGTCTATAGACGTCAATTTAAAAACAAACGCTGACTGCCAAAGACGTCTATAGACGTCAATTGCGTTTTTTAACGGAGCGGGCTGGGGGACAATCTAGCGGAGTTCGTCACTAAATCTTAGGCTTGTAAACACTAAACAGAGAATATACTGGCAAAATTACCCGCAAGGAGGCAGCAGTGCCACTTTGCACAAAAAAAAGCTCGTTTTCTCAATTTTTTTGGTCAAACAGCTGTTTTTGGTGAAACCAACCTATGTTCTACTGTCTATTACTAAAGGACTGAAAATGGTAGAAACAAACTTTTTTTCCCTGATCAAAGAAGAGAGTCTACTCTTTCTTTTAGTAATTTCGGTGTGTACATAGTCATAAGACACACTTTTCTGTGGGTCTTGGAAAATTAGTCAAAATACTGTAAAACACTTGGCAGTATGGGTCTCTCTGCGCTGAAAATGGCTGGCAGCCAATGAGTTAAATGGATTTAATTTTAACAAGTCAGGGTGAAACTGTTCACCTCCAACATATTTTATTTTGTCTGTCATCCATCTGTGCTCGGTGCCAAGACTGAGATAAACAAGGAGTTATCTCATAGAGAAGAACAAACAAAGCCCAGCAGAAACCCCGAGGAGGAACTCCATCTACCCCCACCCGAGAAGAGCTTTGGAAAGAAAAGACATCAGAGGCAAGAAGAGGGGTCCTTATTTGCCACCAACCCTCTCAACAGCACCAATGACCAGGACCAGGACCTTCCCTAGCCCCCCATACCCCTGACAGGTCATTACGCTCCTCACCCTCCCTTTCTCCCTCCTCCCCTCACCTGAAATTCACTGAGCAGATGATGGAGTGGGTCAAACCTGGGCTCAGATCTACCCCCCAGCCCAGTCCCTTTTTGTCCCCCCTAAACCCCCCACCAGAGCAGCCAAAGGTTCGCCACTGAGCCCCGCCCCTACCAGAGCAGCCGAAACAACAGCGCCTAGCCCCACACCTTCCTTGGAGGGTCCGGGCTGCAAGGATTATGGCAGTTGTGACTTTTCCCATGACAAGCTGGGACCCTGTTTATTAGAAGGTTTTAAAATTTCTGTATTTTTAGGTGACAGAAGGAGAAATGTGGCCCAGTCAAAACACAGAGAGTTGTACTCTAAAAGATCTTTAAATAAAGCAAACATTGTGTGCCACAGACTGCTCCCAAACACGAGGGGGCAAATAATACCTCTAAAACACTTAAGTTGGCTTTATTAAATGTTAGGTCTTTAGCTGGGAAAACATTTTTAATAAATGATTTTATCACTGAGCACACCCTGGATTTGATGTTTTTAACTGAAACTTGGTTAGACTAAAATAACAGTGCTGCTGTTCTCATTGAGTCGACCCCTCTAGGTTACAGTTTTATCAGCGAGGCCAGAGTGAGCAGGAGAGGAGGGGTCGCAGTCTTATTTTATGAATCATTTCAATGTAAGCAGTTATCTCCTGGAAGTTTTCAGTCCTTTGAATAATTGGCTATACAGCTGAAGGCCTCATCCAGAGTCCTGTTTCTGAATGTTTACAGGCCCCCCAAATACCTTGTGGACTTTTTTGATGACCTCAGTGAACTGCTGTCTATGATCTGTGTTGATTTTGACTGTGTAATTATTGTTGGTGATTTTAACATCCATGTGGACAACCCTCAGGACAAAGGGACTAAAGACCTGAGTAACACTCAGGACAACTTTGGGCTGACTCTGCATGTAACAGAGGCCACGGACAATAGGTTAAACGGTGTATAATTGAAAACAGTAGTGAGATCTTTAACCAGGTCTTCTCTCTAACACCTGCCCTGTCTGGGGGTTCAGTCAATGAGCTTGTCAGTAGCTTCAATGCTAAAATGTTAAATGTTATGGATGCTATTGCTCCCATGGTTATCTCTGGAAGGTTATCTCTGGAAGGAAGAAGTCTTCATGAGGAAATTCCACACTGGTGAAAAATGGGAAAAGAGAGTGTCGGAAAGCTGAGCACAGATGGAGAAAAACAAATCTCCAG
Source organism: Odontesthes bonariensis (assembly GCF_027942865.1). Taxonomy (NCBI): domain Eukaryota; kingdom Metazoa; phylum Chordata; class Actinopteri; order Atheriniformes; family Atherinopsidae; genus Odontesthes; species Odontesthes bonariensis. Next base: position 35,903,827 of record NC_134509.1, on the reverse strand, counting down.
GTTCATTATAACATCTATAAAGAGAAACTTCACTCATAATTTATAACTGCAGAATGCAAGGAAATCCTACTTTTCTGATATCATCACCAAAAACAATCATATTGCACTGGCCTTATTTGCTACAGTTGACCGGCTAACAAATCCTCCTGTGTTCTTGAACTTCATTCCACCATGGCCTGCAATGACTTTGTCAAATTCTTCAAAGACAAAATCGAAAATATTAGACAAGCAGTTTGTACATCAGTAGCAGGTTCAGAATATGTACCGTGTCCACCGAAAACTGGTTTAAACACCATGACACAGTTTCAACCCATTAACAACAAAGACCAGGAGGACATCTTACGTCAGCATAACTCCTCCTCTTGCTGTTTAGACATCCTGACAACAGGTTTTTTCAAAAGGGTCTCAAAGATTTTGGAGTCAGACCTGTTACTGATCGTGAAATTGTCCTTAATGTCAGGTGTGTTTCCAGAGCCACTAAAAACAGCTGTAATTAAACCTCTGCTGAAAAAGGACAATCTTGACAAGTCACAAATTAACCTCTACAGGCCCATCTCAAATCTCCCATTTTTAAGTAAGATCCCTAAAAAAGGGTTTTTCAACAGCTTAATTACTTAAAACACAAAATAACTGCTTTGATACCTTCCAGTCAGGTTTAGGACAGCACCACAGCACTGAGACTGCTCTGACCAAAGTGTTTAACGACATGTCTGAATACAGACGGTGGAAAAATGTCTGTCTTAGTTTTACTGGATCTCCGTGCTGCATTTGATACAGTTGACCACATTATATTACTCAAATGACTGGAGAACTCGGCGGGTCTCTCCGGAACTGTACTAAACTGGTTCAAAACATACTTAGAGAACAGGAAGTACTTTGTGTCAATAGGTAACTTTACATCTGAGCAGATAAGAATCACATGTAGAGTTCCCCAAGGCTCCATCCTGGGACCTGTTCTGTTTGACATGTACATGCTCCCACTGGCACAGATTATAAAAAACAACAAAATAAACTACCATATCTATGCAGATGACACACAGATATACATTACAATGTCACCAGGAGACCGAAGCCCTGTACAGGCTCTTGGTAAATGCATTGAGGAGATTAATGACTGGATGTGCCACAATTTTCTCTCACTAAACAAAAACAAAACTGAGGTAATTGTCTTTGGAGCCAAAGAGAAATGATTACAGGTCACATCAAAGCTTCAATCTATACACCTAAAAACTACCAACCAGGCCAGAAATCTGGGTGTAGTGATGGACTCAGACCTAAATTTGGAAAAACACATTAAGGCAATAATAAAGTCAGCCTACTATCACCTTAAGAATATCTCAAGGTTAAAAGATCTGATGTCTCAGCAGGATCTGGAAAAACTAGTCCATACATTCATCTTTAGTAGGCTTGATTATTGTAACAGCATCTTAACAGGTCTACCTAAAAAGTCAGTTAGACAACTGCAGCTTATTCAGAACTCTGCTGCTCGAGTCCTCACTAAGGCCAAAAAAAGTGGACCACATCAGTCCAGCTCTGAGGTCTTTACACTGGCTGCCTGTCCATCAGAGGATACTTTAAAGTTCTGATGCTGGTCTATAAAGCTCTGAATGGTCTAGGACCAAAATACATCAGTGACCTCCTGACCCAGTATGAACCTTCCAGACCCCTGAGGTCATCTGGATCCGGTCTTTTATCAGCTCCCAGAGTCAGAACCAGACATGGAGAAGCTGCATTCAGCTTCTATGCTCTAAATATCTGGAACAAACTCCCAGAAAGCCTCAGATCAGCTGAAACACTCAGTGTATTTAAGTCCAGGTTGAAGACACACCTATTTTCAGCTGCATTTGAATAAAGCTCCAAATCAGAAGCTTGAAGCTCAAAACTTAATCATATTTTAACTACTGGTTTTATTTGATTTTATCTATTGTTCTTATTTCTTTATTTTTTGTTTAAAATTTAAATCATGCTTTTTATTTCTACTGTTTTAATGTCTTGTTGTTGAATTGCGCTACACAAATAAACTTGCCTTGCCTTGTAGCCAGGCTGACAAAGAGTCCAAGCTCTGTTGAGCCAGGTATTCCTTTAACTTTCAGCACTGATGATTTTAATAGATTCTTAATGAATAAAATTATTTTTATCAGAGAGAAGATTAATGGAATCCTTCCCACTATTATCACCAGCTTTAGAAGTAGAAGCAAAATGTCTTGAAAAAAGAAAAAAAACAGCAAAAGAAATGAAAAACAATTGAGCAGAAGGAGGACTCTGTAGTGACTGTAATGTACATAATTCACCAACATCTTCATAAGCAGCATATTTCACATTCTATACTTAGTGATAATAAGTGTTTAGTGGTCTTGGCCCCTTTAAGTGGCCGCAATGTTTGATGACGTTTGGTTTTTGGTTTTCGTCAGCCATTTTTGGAATGTGTTTTACCTGTTCTGGAGCTTGAATAAACAGCACATATCGAGTGTGTATATTCTGTGGAAAATCGCACCTTTCTGGTCTTTTCGATTTCCCACAACTCAATGATTATGCCTGACATGCCACGCAGTGGATGAAAGAAATGGGATATACGTCCCGAAAAGCCAAACATAAAACATTGTTAACACCTAAAGAGAGGAAAACAAGATTATGGTGAACTAAGGAGAAGCATGATGGATTGTGGACTACTAGGTGAAAGTGAAATTCAGGGATGAATCACAAATCTGCACTGGGCAAGGAAATGGTGCCAGAACTTTTGTTTTGTGCAGGTCTATTGAAACACATAAATATCATTAATGGAAGAAAATAAACAAATTTCCACAATCATTGATGATATGGGGTTGATGTCAGGTAAAGGGACCAGGGGAGAAAGCAGTCATTATCTCTACATGCACAGGGTAAAATTGTAATTTTGGAATTTTTTCTAATTCCATCACTCGAAAGGAGGTTTGGTGATGCCAAGGTCATTTTTCAGGATGATGTCGCATCTTGAGCACACAGAAAAGAGAGTCTAAACATTTTTTTTCCAGAAAAAGACATATCAACTCAATAAGCTACCGAACCGTCTGACTAAAAAATGTATTATTCAATTCAATTCAATTCAATTCATTTTTATTTATATAGCGCCAAATACAACAAATGTCATCTCAAGGCACTTAGACAATAAAGTCCAATTCAAGCCAATTGGAATTCAGTTGCAATCATAATTATTCATCCAATTCGTTCATATAGAGCCAATTCAAAAACAATTTCCTAGCTAAGGAAACCAACAGATTGCACTGAAACTTGTTTTAGGTCCAATCTCCCGTCCTGAGCGTGCCTGAGGCGACTGTGGAGAGAAACGACTCCCTTTTAACAGGAAGAAACCTCTGGCAGAACCAGACTCAGGAAGGGTGGCCATCCGCATCGACCAGCTGGGGTTTGAGAAGACAGAAAGGGGGGGGGCACTGTAACACCATTCAAAGGGTATCTGTTGGAACAGGGAAACACGAGTTAATGACCACAATAATGTCACATATACATAATGTCATTTGAGAAATTGAACTGGGGAAAAAGTAAAAAAGTAAAGTGAGGAACGGTGTGTGAGATGAGCTCCCCCAGCAGTCTAGGCCTATAGCAGCTTAACTATGGGATGTTTCAGGATCACCTGAGCCATCCCTAACTATTCAAGGTAAACACAAGAAACTTGTGCTAAAGAAAAAAAAGAAAAAGGACCAGACTCAGTGAATAATTCCCTATACTCCCTATAATATAGATCAGTGAGCAGTGCTGACCAACATGTCATTGGGGACATCAGGTGGGAACCTCCTTTCATCAGTGTTTCGTCTAGTTGGGCCCACGACACCTCCAGGAGGCTAGACAATGACCACTGGCGTCCCAGTCACCCCCCTAATGCCAGCCAACACTGCTCCTCACACAACAACCATATTTTACAGCCACAAGCTACCTCAGCCTCTCACCAACTGCACACCAGTCACAGCGGGGTGGGGATGCAAACCCTGGTTCGGGTAGGGGGTAATGAAAATATAGAGGGTGCCAGAGGTGGAGGCAGGACAAGACACACTAGCAGATTCAGCAGACAAACTCACCTAAACAGTCCTATAATCACTAAAAATGCCAGCAAAAACAAAGCCATACAACTCACTCTCACCAACTGCACACCAGTCACAGCGGGGTGGGGATTCAAACCCTGGTTCGGGTAGGGGGTAATGAAAATATAGAGGGTGCCAGAGGTGGAGGCAGGACAAAACAAACTAGGAGATTCAGCAGACAAACTCACTTAAACAGTCCTATAATCACTAAAAATGCCAGCAAAAACAAAGCCATACAACTCACTCAAAGCCAACTTACCCAAAATGGCCGCCTGGTGTCAAAAGGATCACATGGGCCAAACCCTCCACTTAAATATCTTGAACTTCTTCTTTGCTTTTTCAAAAGTCTGTTTACCCTAAGTGCTGCCCCTGCTGGCCCCCCAGCTGCTATTGCTTCTTCTAATCCAAATCTACTGACTGGATTTTACTGCTTCATCTGACACTTCCTTCACTATTTTCCTCACATGGACAACAGACTTTGCAACAAATCCTCTACATCCTACTTCCACTGGACAGATTCTAACCTTCCATCCTCGCTGCTCTGCTTCTGCCCCCAACTCTACATATCTAAGCTTTTTCCTTTCATATGCTTCTGCTACTAATTCCTCCCAAGGAACAGTCAGCTCTATGAAATAGACTCTCATTCTACTCCTAGACCACAAGACTATATCAGGCCTTAGATTTGTAGAGGCTATCTCCTGGGGAACAACAAGCGTATTTCCTAAATCTACCTGCATCTCCCAAACACAAGCATCCTCCAAGCTGCCGTGCCTCCTTATCGTCTTAACTTTCTCCCCCTCTTGAACAAACTGAATTGCAACTCTCTTCACCTTAGACCATACTAAGTTTACCTGCCTTCGTTTATCTTCAATACCTGCAGCTAAGCTTCTTAATACTTGGTCATGTCACCATGTATACAGGCCTTGTGACAGACTAACCTTACAACCTGACAAAATATGCCTTAGAGTTGCAGTACCTGAACATAACGAACATAACGGGTCTCCATTTACCCAGAGTTTTAGGTTCTGGGGAGTTGGCAATACATCATATGTTGCCCCTATCAAAAATCGAATACTCCTTTCGTCCATACTCCACAGTTCTTTCCAACTAAGCTTTTTCTTCTCTACACCTTCCCTATTAAACCACCGTCCCTGCTTAGCCTGAGCCACTGCCTTTGCACCCCTCCTGTCTACGAATCTGCTCAACAACTAGCTTTCTCTTCTCCTTTGGACCTGCTCTACTCCACACTGGTTTGCCTGGGCCAAGCCCCAAGCCTCCCCGGCCTATTTGCACATTACCCACAATCTCTGCATGTCTAAGAGTTGCTTCTGCCTCCTGAGCTGCCATTCTTGGTTTCCACTTCCTCCCCTTGGTTGGGTTTGGAACCACCTTACTAACTACCACATCTCTACTCCCAGCTAACAGGAGCTCTGTCCTAACTTTAGTACATTTAAACTCCTCTACTAGACTAGATACTGGGAGCTGGAGTATGCCTTCCCATACAGTGCCACAGTACTTAAGCATCTAGGAACACCTAGCCACTTCCTAATATAAAAACTAACTAATCTTTCCATTTTTTCCACAACAGATAATGGAATCTCCTACACAGACAGTGGCTACATCAACCTAGGAAACAATCCAAACTGCAGACACCACAGCTTCAACTTTCCTGGAAGCTCTGATTTATCTATTCTATCCAGTCCCTCAGCAACATCTTTCCGAAACTGCACTGCCCGCTCTCCATCATTCATGTCTGCCTGGTACCACCTGCCTAAACTCTTTATTGCCTTTTTGCCTAATTATTGGAATGTTTTCTTCATCTATTACAAACTTTCTATCACTTAATTTCCCTCTACTTATTGAGATACTTCTAGACTTAGTAGGTTTGATTTTCATACCAGCCCACTTTAGATTTTTTTAAGTCTCTCAAGTATTCTCTTCATACATGGCACTGTTGTAGTCCCTAACGTCATATCATCCATGTATGCTCTAATTGGTGTAAGGCGCATGCCATCCTGACGTCTCTCTCCACCTACAGTACTTGGAAGCTCTAATAATTATCTCCATCGCCATTGTAAATGCTAATGGAGAAATTGTACACCCTGCCATAATGCCTATTTCTAGCCTCTGCCAAGCTGTTGTGAAACCTGCTGTACTTAAGCACAGTCTAATATCCTGAAAATATGCTTTTACTATTGTTGCGGAAATTTTAGTAAGGCACAGAGTCAGTTATTTTCTGAGGAGATAAGATGCTTTTAATAATATCTTGCAAGAGAGAACAACACAGAACAGAGTTCAGAGTTGCTCTGACTCAGACGAAAACAAGTCAGTTAATATACAGGTTAATACGTAGTCACTCCTTTGATATGTTCAAGACTTTGTCTATCTTTCCTCCCTTTCTCCAGCCAAGGCGCCTCTGTATCGTGCCATCTTCCCTGTCAAACTCCTTAAAGTTGTTAAATCATAAGAGCACAATACCCTCATTGAAAGAGGGAGAAAAGAGAAAAACAAGTGTCTTAAATGAGTTATTACCGGGTGATACAGAGTAACACTCATACAATGTATATAGGAATTAATTTTTCCCTTACACTATGTTAACAACTATTACAGGCACTCTAAACTACTCAAATGCTTTCCAAATAAGGCTATGTGGCACTGAAACAAATGCATTTGCTAGATCCAGAAATATAACATGCAAGTCTTTTTTCTCAATCTTGGATGTCTGAATCTGATGCCAAATCATTCTAGTGTGCTCTAAACACCCTGCGAAACCTGGTATTCCTGCCTTCTGCACAGCAGTATCTATTAAGCTATTCTTTTCTAAATAACTAGCTAATCTCTGTGCAATTAAACTAAAGAAAATCTTCCCCTCTACATTTAGGAGAGAGATCATCCGGAACTGACTCAGGTCCGAGGACTCTTTCTCCTTTGGAATAAGAACGCCTCCTGCCCTACGCCATGCTCTAGGAATAACCTGTTTCTCCCAAACTATTCTTAATTGCCTCCACAAAAACTTTAGGATATCAGGTGCACTTTTATAAATCCGGTAGGGGACTCCATTTGGCCCTGGGGCCGACAAAGCCTTTGCATGCCTGACTACCTCCTCAACCTCCTTCCACCTAGGTGGTCTAACATCCATCTTATGAGCTATCTCTCCCAATGGTGGAATGTCAGGTGGAAGGCCTACTACTCTACGCTGCTCAAGATCTGAATATGTATTTCTTAGATACTCTTCCACCTTACTCTTCCACTTTGTTGCCTTAAGCTGCCCTCCATTTTCCTGGTTAAACAATCCTTTAACAAACTTGAACGGGTCCCTGTAAAATGCCGTCCTTACATATTCTTTCTTCTTTCTCTTTTTCCTAAGATTTTCAGCCCTTCTGAGTATTGCTAGCCTGCCTCTCAATTCTTCCTGCAAAACATTAATTCCCTCTCTCTCTTCTTCTGTAGCTCTTTTCCACTGCTTTCTTAAATTTCTTCTTTCCTTAACCAATTTCTCCATCTCTTTTTTCCGTCTAGACTTAAAGCTGCAGTCGGCAGGTTTTCAAAATTGCGAGTCTAAAGTCGGAAAATTCGAACTGATACAACTTTCAGGTCCCTCCCCCAACCTCTAACAAGCTCCGAATCGCCCCCCAAACCCCTCCCCCTCTGTGGACGAGGTTGTGCACGTGAGTTCACACCAGTGTGAGCGCACACAAGCTGGGGCAGACTCACGCTCAGCAGCGTGTGCACAAGCTGTGATTGACAGGTAGGATTCCTCCACCCTAACTTGATTGGTTAAAAACAGCTGGGAGCGCTCGGTTTTTGCAAGCATGATTACAGGCTTCAGAGGGAGCTACAGATTTCGTTATTTTTCCTAAACAGCCTATTTAATATTCTACTTCCAGAATCCCATGACAGTTCAAGCTAATATGACTAAAAAAAAGTTGCCGACCGCAGCTTTAACTAAATGTACTCTTTCAACCCTCTTTCTATCTTGCACCCCAAATCTCTCTACACCATAGGAATAAATTATATCTCCCATCTTCTCTAGCCTATCACTTGCATTTCCTCCTAACCTACCCAATATTATTGACAAATCTTTATTGACTGCCTCCCATTCTTTGTTACTATTTGCCCTAGGCCACTTAACTCTAGCTTTCTGCTCCATATTTCTCTCTATAACTGGCCTATTCACCTCAGTATCAGCTGCATCCCTTCTTAGAACCTCTTCCTCCACCTCCGTAGCTGTGTTACTGATATCCTTCGGACTGTGGTTTTCTACCTGCCGCTGGACTTCATCCGACTTACTCGATTGACTTCTTAAGCCTGATTTATGCTTCAGACGCAAAGCCTCTGACGCTCGGACGCAGAGCCTCTGCGAGCGTCAAAATCTTGACCACTCCCCCACGCAGAGGCTCTGCGCGCGTTGTCGTGCACCTCAGACGCACGCAGACCACCAACGGAAGTGCGCAGACAAAAGCGGCTGTGATTGGTCCTCGGTGTGCCTTTCCGGTTGTCTGTGTGGCTTCCTCCTTTGCATTTTCGCCAACTCCAATAAAAGAAGCTGTTCTTAAACTGTGGAATGAGCTCCCTCTTCATATCCGCCTGGCTCCCACCTTAGCTGTTTTTAAAACAGATCTTAAAACCCATCTTTATGCCCAGGCTTTTATTTCTTTATGATCCTAGTCTTTTAATCTCATCTGAGTCTTATCTATTTATTTTTAACCCCTTCTCTTTTATCCTTCTTATGTTTTGACATTCTTGTTGCCTTCTGTTATTCCATTAGTTTAGCTTTACTTTATTGTAACTAAAGCATATCCATGCTTGTGTTTTTTTGTGTTTTATGGGTGTCTTCAAGTCTTATTGTCTGTGTTGTTCATGTTCCTCAAGGCTTTCCTGTTAGGCCTTCCTGTTAGCACTTTGGTCAGCTGCTATTGTTGTTTTAAAAGTGCATTATAAATAAACTTTGACTTGACTTGACTTGACTTCTTCTTAGATGTCGAGCAACTCCAGATCCATATCTTGCATACACTTTTTTTTTTTTTGAAAGATAAACACTTCCGCCGGCGCCACCGAAACTCTCGCGAGGGGAAACTGCTGTGCGTCCCGAGAAATTCCAGACCGAGGTTGCAGAACCATAACATGAAAAGTGGTTCGCGACCAGAGCAAAGCAGCACGTCAAGACGATAGACGCAGAACTATAATCCGCCCTTTAAGCTTTATCAAAAAGGAAAGTTTTAAGCCTGGTCTTAAAAGTGGAAAGGGTGTCTGCTTCCCAGACATTTACTGGCAGCTTATTCCACAAGAGAGGGGCCTGATGACTGAAGGCTCTGCCTCCCATTCAACTTTTAGAAACTCTGGGAACCTCAAGTAAACCTGCAGTTTGGGTACAAAGTGCTCTGTTAGGAAAATATCTTACAATGAGATCTTTAAGATATTATGGAGCTCGGTCATTAAGAGCTTTATATGTGAGGAGAAGAATCTTAAATTCTATTTTGAATTTAACAGGGAGCCAATGAAGAGAAGCTAAAACTGGAGAAATATGATCTCTCCTGTTAGTTCTCATCAGAACTCTGGCTGCAGCATTTTGGATCAACTGAAAGCTTCTCAGAGAATATGTGGGACAGCCCAATAATAAAGAATTACAGTAGTCCAATCTTGAAGTAACAAATGCATGGACTAGTTTTTCTGCATCACTCTGAGACAAGATGTTCCTGATTTTAACTATATTACGAAGATGAAAGAAGGCAGTCCTAGAAACCTGTTTTATATGCGAGTGAAATGATAAATTCTGGTCAAAAATAACTCCAAGGTTCCTCACTGTAGAACAAGAAGCCAAGGAAATATCATCTTCAAATTCAATTCAATTCAAAAATACTTTATTTATCCCATATTATATCTTGAGTAACTATATAGCTAGACAATTTCTCCCTGAAGCGCTCAGGTCCAAAGATAACAACTTCAGTTTTGTCTGAATTTAGAAGCAGACAGTTCTGAGTCATCCAGGTATTTATGTCTTTAAGACATACTTGTAGTCTGACCAACCTATTGGGTTCATCTGGTTTTATAGATAAGTACAACTGTGTATCATCAGCATAGCAATGGAAATTTATGCCATGCTGCCATGTTACCTAATGGAAGCATGTATAAAGTGAAAAGAATCGGTCCAAGCACAGAACCCTGAAGAACTCCATGACTTACTCTGGTGTGTGAGGAAGATTCTTCATTTACAAGAACAAACTGAAATCTATCAGATAAATATGACTTAAACCAGCCTAATGCAGTTCCGTTAATCCCAATAACATGTTCAAGTCTCTTTAATAAGATACTGTGATTGACCGTATCAAATTTATGGTAATTATGATAATTTAAAAGAAAAAAATGTGTATGTGGTGCTTTGCAGGACACAAAAAAACATCTTATGGGCATGTTAAAAAAGTGAAAATTTGTATCTTTAGTGGAGGTGGACTTTAAGATTTGGTCAGTACCCCTGTCTGAAATCTGGCTGATGTTTGATTGAGCCAATTTGTAAGCACTGTAAGAAAGTCTACATATTGATGGTGATTCAAGACACCAATGAAAATGTTATTTTGCAGAGACAGGTAGATTTCTTCTTCTAGATGAAAAAGTAGATATTAGTCAAATCAGCAGTCGGCTTTATCAGAACAGATACTGCAGCTCTTCTCTGCCAGACTGTTGTCACTGTTAAGGTGAACTTAAGGCTCTAGCATGGTTGCCGCGTCCGCTCGCGCGAGCGGTGTTGATGACGTCACGACTTCGTGCCCGCCATAGGACCCTATATAGTGGCGCAAGTCGTTGCGCGCCAGTAGTTGCAATTTTCTCCGTCACAGAGGTGGCGCTGCTACGTGAAGGTTACCTCTACTCTACAACCACGAAAGTGGAGAAGAAAACAATGCCGCTGTCAAGAGCAGGAATACTGTAATTAATGATACTGCTGCAGTTTTCGGATCATTTTAATTTTTTAATTCAGTTAAAAGAGGTGAAGGTTTGAAGCCCCCGGTATCAACAGAGTCTCTGCCCTCTTCTTTGCCTTCATGTATCTGTCCCGTAGCTTCTTCCACACATTCTTACAGAACTCTCCCTCTTTCCCCAAAGTTCTGCCCATCTCTGTGAACCAGTTTTGGGAGTTTACGTGCTCCCTGTGCTGTTTCACTGCAGTTTCGTACAGCTGTCTGTACAAACGCACCTCCTCACTGAGCCTGGTCTCACAACAGTCCATCCGGTTCGTTGTGCTCGGCGCCGCCAAGTAACAAAAATCGACTGGTGCACGACAACGCGCTGCACCGTCTTTTCAAGGGAAGCGCCAGGCCTGATATGTCATTTTGACGTCACGGTGCGACACCACCGTGACAGACGCGGCAACCATGCTACCGCCTTTAGGCTAGCTGAGGTTTTTGAAAACCTGTCCTCAATGAGCCTGTTTTGCTTTTTTTTCAGAGTTCCTGCTCCGCTGAGCTACTGCCTGCATACCCTATTGTTCTCCAAGAGTTCTGATTGCTTCTGATTGCTTCCTTCAATGTTAAATAAAACACTCATCTGGAAGGAGTCACCTGGACTCTGTCACTTCTGCTGTTTCAGATTCCACCTGCCTGCCCACTCTCCACCCTCTCTCAAAGACATTTTCTGGAAATCTGGTTTCTGATAACCAACCCCTATTTTGGACCTCCCTCTTGGATTTCAGAGCTACTGACAAAAGTAGGAAACAATACTCCCCTCTGTTCACTCTTCATAGCACTCCAAATGAACCTTAACCAATTTCTCCTCTCAAACAGAAAGCTGTGAACCTGTACATCGGTGGACTGTCAGTCCGCACTCACCTGACGCCTCTCTGCTGATTCACTTTAAATGAGTCACTTTAAACTGTTTTGCTGTGTCTTAGTCTGCCCGCTGGGTTCATCTGTTAGTCCGGAATCATGACATCATCTGCTAAACACAGGACCTGTTGGATGTCATACAGAAATGGATTATTTTAAAACTCGAGAAAGAAACTAGAAACTAGAAAGTCCAAAACAGATCTTTTTACTCTCCCTTCCCATCAACTTGTTTTCTTTATCATGACTATTCCACATTTTGTTGTGGGACTGAGCTGGATTTTCAGATATTGCACAATACCTTTCCATTGAATGTTGATAAATAAAATGTCAGCACTTATTGTTCTTACAAAGGAGGATTAGGAAAAAACATCAAATTTAAAGAAACTCTTAAGATTTTTTTTATATAAATCTTAAGAGATTTATATAAGAAATCTTAATAAATCTTTTTTTTTCTTTACACTTTAAATTAGCAGGGAACCTTTGTCGGGAGGAGAACGAGGACACACATGCATACACACACACTTACACAAAAAACACATAGATTAGAGAAAACAATAGATACAATTTAGATTTATTTATTGGTCATGCATGCACACGAAATTTGTCCTCTGCTTTTAACCCATCCAGGTTGGCACCCGTTGACATGCACATGCACTCAGAAGACAGATGCCAACCTGGAGCGGTGGGCAGCCATTCACAGCACCCGGGGAGCATGGGGGTACGTGCCTTACTCAAGGGCACCTCAGCCGTGACAAGGAGGTGGACTGACACCCCTGCAGCTGTCAGTTCCACCAATTTTTGAATGGTGAGAGTGGGAATCAAACCTGCCAACCTTCCGGTTATTGGACGACCGACTCTAACCACTGAGCCACGGCCGCCCACTTTGATGCAAAGGCAAATACAGCCAACTTCCTTCAATCAATAATCCGCACCTAATAATCAGGAAATTAACTGATATCAGGTGCAAAGATGACTGACGGTGGGAAACAACCAAGGATGATGGGTAAAGGGAGGAGGAACTGAACTGAGTCTCCTGAGCAACCCCCAGTAATCCCTCCTCTTCGTTCCCTCCATACATAAAACTAATTTGAATTGATTTATTATGGATTAGGTACTTTATCAGGTGAGAGAAGGAATTACTATGGTGAGCAAAAGGGCTGCGATAGGTCACTGCTGAATGGTAAAATCAATTTGAGACTACTGTGTTCTCGTAAGGAGAACATAGTTCAAATAAAAATTCATATGTCAAAAGATTTTTGCTCATAACTTTTATAGTAAATATGAAAAAAACTAAGAAAAAAAGTGATAACAAAGTCAAATTTAATTTTGTCTAAAGTATTTTCTTTTCTTATAAAAAGAAAGTTTGTGTCGCTGGATGGATTCTCTGATTCAGGTGTCTGGCGTCAGTTTAGCAGCTTGTCAAATCCTCTCCAGCTCTGGCTCCTTTTCTCACGCTGAGCAACTTTTGAAACTTCATCAATACGTTAATTACTTAATCTTTAAACACTAAAAGAAACCATTAATAAACATTGATGTGAACACTTGCCACCGGTGACTCACATTAATCCAGTGCAAATTGCTGATATACAAACTACAACAGAGGGTAATTTGTGGAGGATTACCTAAAGAAAATGGACAGGAGAGACACTCCGTAGCATAGATGAAATGAGAGAGATTCACGGTCAGAAGATGACTCACCCTTTTCTTATTCTCTTGTTATTCTTAAGCTTTTTAAAAGGAAAACATAGAAACATATAAATAATAAAGGAAACATAGAAATAATATATCTTCAAAGATACTTCCAATGTTCCATTGATTACAAGACCACCCACAGTCACTATAGATATAAGACTGGGCTTGCCTTTACAAGCCACAGTGAATGAAATTATGATTAAATGCTTTTTCATCCCATCCCACATGACACATTTTCAAAGTTTCAGGTCAGGCTCAGTGAATGAAAAGAGATATTTTATTAGTTATTGAATTACGTATCAAAATGACATAAAAACTATCACAAACAACCAGTCAAATCAACCACAAAGACACATAAAACAAACACAGAGAGTCTAAAGAACCACAAAGACAAACAAAATGATATTTTGTTTAGAATTAGTCTTATTCTAAGTCTCTCACTTTTTCCTTCCAACAGGAGCAAGACCCTTTACACAGGTACTGCGTTTTGAACACCAATGTGCCAGTCCTGGACCTGTCTTTTTCTGGAGCTGACCTAAGACCAGCCTTCAGACTCTCTCGGACCAGCGTTACCATGTTGATAAAAATGTTGCCCCGGAAAAAATTGCATGGATGGAGCCATGAGATAGAGGTGTTGCATCACACTCATCTGACCCAGGCTGGCTACTTCCCCTTCGGGGTGGCTTCATCACGGGACCCTTTCCCGCCTCTCCTGTTTGTGGGATCCCGTCCAACATCTCCAGACTTTGTTCTCTTGAACCGATGCTGTCTGCAAACACCCACACCTGGATGCTCATTGGTGTCAGAAATCTCAACACCTTCATTTTGTTCATCCTTTCCCTCAGACTTAACTTCGTCGGTGTCTTTAGCCCGAACCTTAGTGCAGTGATTCAAATAGTACCATGTGTTGCTACCTTCCACTTGAACTGCCGTTGACGTTGTTCCCACCACTGTGTACGGTCCTTCTCGTCTTATCTCGTGCCACTTCCTCCGGAACACTTTTATGTACACCTGGTCGCCTGGTACCACTGGTCTCTCAACTGGCTGTTCAAGACCCGAGTCTCTGGTCTTCTCCTGTAGATAGATTGTTCTATGGATTGCAGTTAGTTGTTTAATGTAAGCTTTCAACTCTGTTTGCAACTGCTCAAGTGGGGGCCCTCTAAAGGGACCCCTCATCTGAGGTGCCGGCATGGGTCGACCCGTTAGCATTTCATGTGGTGTTAAGTGTGTTACTCTATGAGTCTGCATACGATAGCTCATTAGTGCAAGCGGCAAAGCATCCACCCAGTTTAGTTTAGTTGAAGCACAGATTTTATTCAGTTTCACTTTCAAGGTTCCATTGATTCTCTCAACCATCCCCTGACTTTGTGGATGATAAACGGCCCCACAGCGCTGCTTAATTTCGCAGCTGCTGCAGAATGCCTTTTGCAACTTTCTGAACAAACGCTGAGCCATTATCTGAGCTAATCTCTGATGGAATGCCAAACCGAGGAATCACTTCTCTTACCAAAAACTTTACGACTGTCTCAGCTCCCAAATCCTTGGATAGAGTTGCTTCTAGTTAAGTGACGAGTTAAGTGGTAATAAACTCAAAGCGTTATTACCTCTACTGACCATTTCGTTACCTTTACGATGTGCTTGACACTTTATCACTGCCAGTTTCGAGGGGAGCATTATGGCTGCAATCGACTCCTTTATTTGGACCTCATGTCGCACTGGACTTCCGTCTGCCCTCCTGAACCCTCTCTGCTTCCAAACTGCTCCTAACAAATAGCAAATACCATGAGCATATGCAGAATCTGTGTACACATTTGCAACCTTACCTTTTGCCAGTAAACATGCTTCCGTTAATGCCTTCAGTTCAGCCAACTGCCGAACATGGCTGTTCACACTTCTCAGCAGTGTTGGGAGTAACGGCGTTTAAGTATAATGGCGTTACTTTTCCAGTAACGGAGTAATCTAATTAATTACTTTTCCCATCGTTACAAAGCCGTTAACATTACTGAGAATATAAAGTGGCGCGTTACTACAATTTGGTTGTAGGCTTTCGGCTACACATCAGCTGCATGCTGCCTGGAGAGAGCAGGGGTGGAGATGATGACACCGTTGCAAATGCGATGATGATTGGCTGTGTGGGCGGATCATGCCCTGCTCATGCTGTCTCACTGCACGCGCTAAACACACACAAGACAGCAGCGACAAGCCAGGGAAGTTCACAGGTAGCGTTCTCTAACTGGAATTACCGGCACTACTTCTCACCCGTGGAGATAAAATGCAAGAATGTGTATGTAACATGCACGCTATGCCCAGGGAAAAAAACTTTATCCACAGCTGCCTCAAGTAACTCAAATCTAATGAAGCACCTCACATCAACCCATGCGAATATGAAGCACTTGTTGCTTCTGCAGCTGCTAACCCAAGCCCAAGCCCAAATGCAGCTTGCGTGAGCCCCAGGGAAGGAGACGGAGCCACTCGAAAACAAACAACACTCCATTTTTCGGCTCAGAATTTATTTATTAATTTATTTCTATGCATCATATGCCAGGCTGCAATCTATTGAGTTCAAATAAATACCGAATGTTCTAAATTACTGTATTTAGTGTTTTTATATCTTCTATATAGGGAGTATAGGGAAATATTCACTGAGTCTGGTCCATTTTTTACTTTTTTTTTCCTTTAGCACAAGTTTCTTGTGTTTATCTTGAATGAATTCAATCAGTTAATGTAAACATATTTGATGTTAAAGATGTTATAGAACATAACAGCGTTATAGAACATAAAAAATAACGCCAAAGTTACTTTGCTGAGTAACTAATTACTTTTACAATGTGGTAACTGAGTTACTAACTCAATTACTTTTTGGGAGCAGTAACTAGTAACTATAACTAATTACTTTTTAAAAGTAACTTGACCAACACTGCTTCTCAGCTTTCACCGTCACATAGTTTCCACCTTCCTGTCTCACAACTGCAAAACCTGCATGATTACCCAAATAAGTGACATTAGCCTGCACAAGTGGAGTTGCTTCTAAGTCAGATCTTATTTTAGTGTATCTCATAGTTTCTGCTACACACTCATGTGGTTCTCCTTCAAACTCAAGTGGAATGACATCTTCAGGATTTGATGTAGCACACTTCTGTATTCTCACATCTGGATGTGTCTAAAGATGCATAAACTGCAAACATCTTGCCTGAGTCACAACATACTTTCCCTGATTTATTAGTTCTGAGATCTTATGGTGTGTTAGGATGTTGACTGGATACCCCATAGTTATTGTGGATGCTTTCTCATAAGCATACAGCACTGCTGCCAACCCTTGATAACACGGTGGCCAGCCTTGTACAACATTATCCAATTTTGTACTGTAATAAGCAATGGCTTGTTCTCTGCGACCACTACACGTTTCCTGCATCAGCCCTGCAGAAGCATACATGTTGTTTCTATTGGAGACATATAAGAAAAATGGCTTCTCATAGTCTGGTGTTGCCAGTGTTGGTGCTAATCTTGTTTCAAACTTTCAAAGGCTAACTTAGCCTTGTTTGTCAACTCCAGTGGTGCTTTCAACCTTTGGTCTTCTGATTGTTTCATGATTCCTCTCAGAGGAGCACATTTTATTGCATAATCTTCCCCAAAAAGATCATAATTTCCTCAATTGTTTTTGGACATGGTGCTTTACTTACTCCCTCCAAGTGGGATGGAGAAATAGCAATAGTTCCCTGTGGGATAAATAAATAAACTCTAATTTAGGCTGACAATGCTAAAGTTTAAATTTAGAAACTTTGTATCCTCCCTCTGTCAGCCTCTGGAGGATTTTTATGGAGTCCTGATGAAAAGCCTCCAGAGTTGGTGAGCATAGTAAAAGATCATCTACATAGCGTAATAGTGACACACATGCGGGCTGTGTTTAAAACCTTGGGGAAGTCTGGTGTAAGTGTACTTCTTACCTCTATATGTGAATACAAACAAATACTGAGATTCTTCTGCCAGAGAAACGCCATCGACCTGCCGGGCCACTTGCTCCACCCCGCAGGAACTTTCCTAGTGCTCTCGGACATCTGTCAGCAAAGTGTCCCCATTCGCCACAAGCCCAACATGCTCCCTTGGACTTTCGTCCTCCAGGTGCACCTCCTCTTAACCTTCGACAGGGTCGATGATGGACTTGCCCCTGTGAACGTTGTGTGTGTGATGGCTGTTCAGCGGCCCCCGCTGTCATGGCCTCATTTTGTACTCTTTGCTTCTCTTGTAATTCTTCTAACTGCAATTGTGCAAGTTTCCTTTGAATATTCTTCTCCTGCTCCTTCAGTTTTAGTTAATATTTTCTGTATTTTTCTACTGCATTCACCACGTAGTCCCGGAATTGCCTATGTGACATTGAATTCAAACCCACCACATCCTCCAGCCTCCCATGAACTGGGGTAGGCAGAGCCTCTATAATGGAAACTCTGAACAATGTCACCTAAGCTGGGCTCTTTTCAATTTCTTCCTCAGTCTCTTGTGTCCATTTCTTCAATTTTCGTGCAATATACACAGCTGGACTCTCTGTTTTTGACAGTGGCTCCCACTTTAATGCTCCTAGGTCCACTCTTACAGGAAACTCAGCTCGTAACACTCTCCAGAGTGCAGCTCGATATGCATTAAAATCAGTTCCATCCGCTCGGTGGCTTAACATCCAGTCATTTTTACTGTGTCTCAAAATGCTCTCCATGGTAGAAGTTCCAAAACAAAGTGCCCACACTGCCTTAATGTGTCCCACAGCCAACAGTTTACCCATAGTTTCTTGTTCAAAAGCTCTTATCCATTTACTTGCACCTATGAGAACATCAGGCAATCGAGCAACCAGCCCTGCAAGGTCGAACATCTGCCACGGCACATTATGACCCTGCTTCCCTTCTATCAAAATCGGATACTGTCCTGGATCAGTATATCTATCTGGTGGATGAATATTGGGTCTGTATCTCAGATCATAAACTTTCTCTTCACTGGTTTTGACATCTTCCTGTTGAACTGGTGATTTTTGATATTGTGGGGGCTGTTCCCTTGCATCCTGATCTGAATTACAGATGGCGTCTGGTTCAGGGGCTTCATGACTGCTTGATGTAGCTATTTGTGGTTCTGGACATTCATGAGATATTTTGTGATCTTTCATTTCAAAATCTCCTTGTATGTTTACTACTCCTGACAGTGTTGGATGTAGCCCTGCAGGCTCATGCTGCCCGATCTTATCCACTTCTACCTGTTCCCTCTTCAGTACTGCTACACCCTCCTTCAAATTCCTTCTATAGCGAAGTCCTTCATTTTCAAAGAAGTGTAAAACTTTTAATTCAAGCTCTCTCTTTTTCTGTCTCTTTTTGCTTTTGTCCTTTGGTTTGTAATCTTCAATTCTTTGTTCCATAATCTCACAGATAGCTACATCGAAAGTGCCACCTTTTGGCCAGGGTGAGAACATATTTTTTGTTAGTTTTTCCCATTTTTGAGAAATATTTTTTAATATCTTTGGAATGTTCTGGATGCTTGGCATTGATGGTTATTGTTGGTGATTGTGGTTATCCATTGTTTCACCTAGTTAATTCCTCCTTTTGACCGTTTTTTTTTTTTAAACAACACTTGGAAGTAAATTTAAACTAAACTAACGCAAAACAATGCTAATTTAATGCTCGGCTAAATTTAGCTTCGATGCTGCTAATTATGCTAATTGTTGGCTTGGATACTGTCGATGCTAATGTTAATGTTAGCCTTGAAGTTAGCTTTGAAGGCTTATGCTCTAGGTTGGGTTAAACATTAAACCAAATGCTAATTCAATGTTAGACTAATTTAGCTTGTTGCTATTGTGATTTCTAGTTTGTAGTTAGGTTAATATTAGCTTATTGCTAATGCTAATACTTGCTAACCTAATGCAAATTGATGTTAGCTTTCTAGCTGTTGCTAATCAATGCTAATTGTATTGCTAATTTAGAACTAAATCAATACTAGCTTTATTGCTATTGCTAATCAATGCTAATTGTATTGCTAAATCAATATTATCTTCCTTGCTATTGCTAATCAATGCTAATTGTATTGCTAATTTAGAACTAAATCAATACTAGCTTTATTGCTATTGCTAATCAAAGGCTAGGTTAATGCTCAACCTGCTTTAATGTGACTCAGGCTAAGGGCCTTGCCCTAACTTTTGCCCTACCCAGATGCTTCCAATCGGATCTACACACAATGACCTTTCACCAATCCAAATGAAACAACAATGCACATCGCAGCTACGTTAATTCTGACCAATGAAATATGTAAATTCTGACCAATGAACTATGAAAATTCTGACCAATGAAATATGAAGGCAAGGCAAGGCAAGGCAAGGCAATTTTATTTATAGAGCACAATTCATACACAGGGCAATTCAAAGTGCTTTACAGCTACATAAAATCACAAGAAGGCAATAAAACCATTAAAAAGGAATAAAAAAATAAAAAATAAAAGAAAGAAATTAAAAAAGAAAGAAATTTAAAACCCATTAAAATAATCATTAAGTAATTAAAAAGTGAAGAGTGCAGATAAAATACTTTCAGGTGTCATATGCACAGCTAAATAGAACTGTTTTCAGCCTGGATTTAAACATTGTCAGAGTTGAGGCCTGTCTCACATCTTCTGGAAGACTGTTCCAGATTTTAGGGGCATAAAACTGAAACGCAGCCTCACCTTGTTTAGTCCTGACTCTGGGCACCAGCAGGAGACCCCTCCCTGAGGTTCTCAGAGCCCGAGTTGGTTCATATGGCTCTAACATGTCAGAGATGTACTTTGGCGCTTGACCGTGAAGAGACTTGTACACAAGCAGAGCTGTTTTAAAGTCTATTCTCTGAGCGACAGGAAGCCAGTGCAGAGACCTGAGCACTGGACTAATATGGTCGTATTTCCTGGTTCTAGTCAGGACTCGAGCAGCAGCGTTCTGGATGTACTGCAGCTGTCTTATAGCCCGTTTAGAGAGCCCAGTGAGCAGGCCGTTACAGTAGTCTAACCTGCTGGAGACAAACGCATGGATCAGTCTCTCTAAGTCTGGTTTAGACACTATTCCTTTGATTCTGGCAATGTTTTTTAGATGGTAAAAAGCTGCTGATGTTACAGATTTAATGTGGCTGTTAAAGTTCAGGTCTGAGTCCAATATTACCCCGAGATTTCTAACTTGATAGTTAGGTTTTAGAGAGAGAGTCTCAAGGTGACTGATAACACTTTCTCTTTGTTTCTGTGGGCCACAGACAATGATTTCAGTTTTGTCTGAGTTTAGCTGGAGGAAATTGTTTTGCATCCACACACTGATCTGTTCGATGCAGCGACACAGTGTATCTACAGGCCCGTGTTCTCCTGCCGTCAGTGACACGTAGATCTGAGTGTCATCTGCATAATTGTGGTAGGACACATTATAGCTGCGTATTAGCTGGCCTAGTGGAAGCATGTACAGATTGAACAATACGGGTCCCAGGATTGACCCCTGGGGAACCCCACAGGTCATAGCCATTTGGTCTGAGACACAGTTACCAATTTCAACAAAATATTTCCTGTCCTCCAGATAGGACTTGAACCAGTTTAAAGCACGACCAGAGATTCCCACCCAGTCTTCTAACCTCTGTAATAAGATCGCATGGTCAACTGTGTCAAAGGCAGCACTCAGGTCCAGCAGAACTAAGACTGTGACTCTACTTGCATCTGTGTTCAGGCGGATGTCATTTGTCACCTTGATCAGAGCTGTCTCAGTGCTGTGGTGGGGTCTAAAGCCTGATTGGAAAGTATCAAAAGCATTGTTAGACAGGAGAAAGTCACTAAGCTGTTGGTATACAACTTTTTCTAGGACTTTGCCTAAGAATGGCAGGTTTGATATGGGCCGGTAGTTGTTCAGTACTGTGGCATCAAGATTGCTCTTCTTTAGAAGAGGCTTAATGACAGCAGTTTTTAAGGCCTTTGGAAATGTTCCAGTCTGGAGTGAGATGTTGACTAGATGAGCAAGTTGTGGTAACAAACTGCTCAGCACAGACTTTAGGAATCTAGTGGGCAACTCATCAAGGCAGCACGTTGATGAACTCAGACTGCAGATGGTCTCTTCGACTGTTTTGTCAGTAACAGGTGTGAAATGTGTCAGCTCTAGGTGTCTAGCTGGCTGCAGAGTAGTTATTTGTGTTGTGGAAATTATTGCATTTTTAATGCCTTGAACTTTGTCATTAAAGAATATTGCAAACTCATTACACTTGGATGTAGAAATGAGTTCTAAAGGCAGTGAAACTGGAGGGTTTGTTAATCTGTTTACTGTAGCAAACAGGACACGAGAGTTGTTACTGCAGTTTTTGATGATTTCAGAAAAATAACTCTCCCTTGTTCTACGCAAAGTCTGGTTGAACACACATAGCTTTTCTTTGTAAGTCTCATAATGAACCTGGAGCTTTGACTTGCGCCATTTCCGTTCGGCTCTCCGGCACTCCCTTTTCTGTGCCCTGACCGACTCTTCTTTCCTCCATGGCGCCCTTTGCCTACTTTTAACCATTCTAACCTTGACAGGAGCAATGGTATCCAAAACATTTAAGAGACTTGATGTGTAAGAGTTCAACAGATCATCAACATCAGAACACAGGGTTTTCTCAAACCTAATCATTTCCATAAACTGTGTCCCTGTTCTGTCATTTATGAGTCTTCCCCGAACAACTGCAGACCCAGCTGGTGTTTTGGGTAAAGTAGATAGGTCGAAGAAAACACAGAAATGATCAGATAAAGCAACATCCACGACATTCACGTTTGAAATAACAACACCCCTTGAAATGAGCACATCTAGAGTGTGCCCTCTGTTGTGCTCTAAGCCTACCTCCCAGGATCTTATTAACCTCCCAATCTGTAATCTTGTAAGCAAAAAATAACAATTGAACCACACCCTATTCTTCAACTCAAAATGGCGTTTGTAACACTTTTGTAACAAATTAAGAAAGAGAAAGAAATACAATTTAACAAGCTGCGGACACAGAGAAATTACAAAAACAAAACAAAAACAAAAAAACAATTCTATTGCATAAGCGAAACCTTTGATATCAGGAGTGCCCCCATGGTGCTAGGAACAGAGACTCTTCCCTAGAATAGTAAAACCCTCATTTACTCAACTGATCATAACTCTGCAATCAGCACATTTCTTAAAAAGCTAATAAGTATCACAGTTCAATCATAATTGTTGTACTCTGGAAAATAAAAAAAGAATTATAAAAAAGATTAAACAAAAAAGATTATAACAAGAGCATTTGCGAGTGTGGACACAGCATAAGAATGTCAAAGCTTTCAAGGACAACCATGCATATGGTGTAAGCAATGGGCCAAAAAGATTTGTCCATCTGTGCAAGTAATCCGTGCATATTTGGGAAATGTGTGCGTCTTTGGTTGTAGTTGAGCATAAAACAAAATATTTGTGATCTCTAAAAATGAGTCCATCTGTGTTTTTACTGGGTTGTGTTTAATATTTGTCAGAATACAAATTGAAAAGTTACGAGTTGGAAAGTTACGAATGCAAAAGTTACACATTCAAAAGTTACGAATACGAATTTCTCAAGTGCAAGGAAAGGGGACACATATACGTCATCGCTGACGTCATCACGCCACAGGCATCACCCAGAGCTATAGAGTTACAGAGTTGCGACACGCTTTGAAGTCGCCGCTTGGGCTGTCACGTGGTTCATGTGAGCCTCCGGAGTTCCAAACATCACAGCGCTGTCAGTCAGTTTGAACGGGTCTTGGCGGAACGGAGCACAAAAACGATAACTTTAACATTTACGACGCAATTTTCGGTAAATATTGACCCATAATGTGCATTGATCACTTCACCGACGATGTATTTTATCAAGGTTTTTCTTTTTTGGAGCGTAGAGACACATTTATCACCATTTTAAATCGTAGAGGGTACCCCTGCATGCTAGCAGGGGGCAGCTACCTCGTCCTACTTTATTCAATATAAACACAAGAAACTTGTGCTAAAGAAATACTGAATCATGCCAGCTCAACAGAGCCTGATGTTACTGTCTGTTCCCAGGACTTACTCCTGTTGTCCCAAACACTCTATCTGTAGAAGATGTCATTCAGTCTGTCTGTTCTTTCTGGTGTCAGATAGACAATGCCCCCCCCCGCGACCCGACCGACGGATTCAGCGGGTATAATGGATGGATTAAAATAGGAATTTAACTTTTTTCTGGTTAAAACCATATTAACGACAAAATAAATGTGTCAGTTGTGAAAAAAATAAACAAAACAGATTTAAACCAAACATTTTATTATAAAATGTCATCATGGAAAATGTCAAACAAGCCTTAATAAAGAAGTTATTTTATTGCTATTTATACTGTTGGGTAGATTAATCTGCAGTAATTAAATATTGTAACGACCCAGAATGAAGGTATAAGCACACGGACTGGCTTGTTTCCTCCTCTCCCTGTCAATCACTGGACCGCAGGTCATGTCATGTCACTCAGGTGTGGGCTGGTGATTGGGGGAGAAGAGTGGGGGTGGGCCAGTCTGTGTGCAGGTTTGGTGTTCTCCTGGGGTTGGTTGCGGCGCAGGACAGAGCGAGTCGCCAGTGTTCGGCAATTGTGCTGCTTGTACTTACTGTAACACTAACGTAATAAAGAGCCGTTCGGCAACCGCCAGTCTCAGAGCCTCCGTGAGGTCATTACAATATATTTGATCAAATTTAAGCGTTTGGACATTGTATAAATCGGCTGAAGCCCTAATGAGGGTTGATCCATGGCAGGATGACAGCAGCGACCACCACAACTGCTGACCTCCCTGACAACAACAACAGAGAAATTCATAAATTCATTATCACAGCTGCAAAGTCATGCTGAAAAAAACTTACTTAATTAAAGACCAGTCAGCTAATGCCTCACTATGCCAAAAATGTTGTAATTTAATCAATTTACTGGAGAAAATACGTCTGAAATACCAAAAATGTATTAAATGTATTTTGGTGATGTTTTAAAACCTAACAATCAAAACAACTTTACATTATGTCACCTGACAATAAAAAGTTAACGGACTTTAGTGAAATGATCACGTTAATTACCTCACGTTAGCCTCCGTTACCAAGCTTTAAGCTAGGTCCCTAAATCCATTCCATTTTTAACATCAACATCGACATTTCATGCTAACCAAATGTAAAAATAACGATATCTAAGAGTATACTTCTGATAGATAATGCTTAAAAATGTAAAAAACTTACCAGTAATTGTTCTTGACGAGTAATTGAGGTTAACGGAGCTGACAGCGCTGACTGACAGCGCTGTGATGTTTGGAACTCCGGAGGCTCACATGAACCACGTGACAGCCCAAGCGGCGACTTCAAAGCGTGTCGCAACTCTGTAACTCTATAGCTCTGGGTGATGCCTGTGGCGTGATGACGTCAGCGATGACGTATATGTGTCCCCTTTCCTTGCACTTGAGAAATTCGTATTCGTAACTTTTGAATGTGTAACTTTTGCATTCGTAACTTTCCAACTCGTAACTTTTCAATTTGTATTCTGACAAATATTACAACACAACCCAGTAAAAACACAGATGGACTCATTTTTAGAGATCACAAATATTTTGTTTTATGCTCAACTACAACCAAAGACACACACATTTCCCAAATATGCACGGATTACTTGCACAGATGGACAAATCTTTTTGGCCCATTGCTTACACCATACATGCACTGCAGCTCCAACCCGCACCATGAACTATAAACAAATCTAACTAGACTGTTAAAAACAGAATTTAGAAACACAAAACATATCACAGCAGTCCTGGAAAGAATTCAATAATAATAGCTCAATAGAACTTCACAAATGTTCAAAGAAATCCACATGCAGCATCTAAAACTCACAGCTCATCATTGTAACAACACCTTATTTCAACAAATTACCAATGCAGCTCAATTATAACAATAAAGAAAATCTAAGTGGCTCTGCATTCACTTTATCTTTTATTTAGAATAAGACTATATATGTAAGAAGTTGTGTTAAAGGTGCAGTCGGCAGGTTTTCAAAATTGCGAGTCTAAAGTCGGAAAATTCGAACTGATACAACTCTCAGGTCCCTCCCCCAACCTCTAACAAGCTCCGAATCGCCCCCCAAACCCCTCCTCCTCTGTGGACGAGGTTGTGCACGTGAGTTCACACCAGTGTGAGCGCACACAAGCTGGGGCACTCACGCTCAGCAGCGTGTGCACAAGCTGTGATTGACAGGTAGAATTCCTCCACCCTAACTTGATTGGTTAAAAACAGCCGGGAGCGCTCGATATTTGCAAGCATGATTACAGGCTTCATAGGGAGCTACAGATTTCGTTATTTTTCCTAAACAGCCTATTTGATATTCTACTTCCAGAATCCCATGACAGTTCAAGCTAATATGACTAAAAAAAAAGTTGCTGACCGCAGCTTTAACTCTATGTGAGAGTGTGTCTGTAAATTCTATTGTATTCACCAACTCTATGTGTGTGTTTTTAATCATATAATAATAGGTACTCAAAATGAAGAGAGTCAGGGATGAGATGAGTTGGAACCTTGATTTTTCACACAAAAGACCTTTTTCAGATTCACATAAAACAGTAGGATTTCACACACAGTGACACACATTGACAAAGACAAACCGGTTTACACACACACCAAGTCAGTCAGTCACAGTTTGTCAGTCACCATTCAATTCTTCAGTTTTAAATTATCAATTTCTTTCATTTAGACTTTTAATTTTCAGGATATATTGATGTAGGCAATATATGAGATACAAAATATGTCTTCTCTACAAGCCTTGTGGTTTATTCACGGAATTGGGGCTTTGGTCTCTGGGGACCAAAGCAAAAGAAGCTGACATGTACTTTATCAGCCTCACTTGTGACCTCTCATGGTATCTCCTGTGGCCAATTCATGATCAAATTTGAATTTTCTTCTTAAAATGTTTTTATACTGAGGTCTAAGATAACTCCAAAGAGTTCTAAGCAGATATAAAATGATATAAACACATATATTAAAAAAAATGCCCCAATAGAACTGGAATGAATTTTCTGAGTTTTCTTGAAATACTTATTGATTCCACCTTCAAACTTTTTCTGTTCGCAAGTCAATCAATCATCAGCATTCGTCTACTCCTTGACTAGTGAAAATAATTTCCACATATAATTAATAGCTAGTGTCTGCCTTGACTGGGTAATCGCTCTTTTATGCATTAAAGGTTGGCCGTTGGCACCAAGACATCACTATGAGCGAATGATTTACGTACTCTGACGACACCCTGCCCGCTCCGAAAGCGTATCCACAATTCCACCTTAAGCTCATCGACTTATTCACGGCCGGGGCTGAGCGACTAGTCCTTCACAATTTCTACCCTATACAACCTAGAACGGCTGGCTTTCTTCACAACCACCTGCTTCACAACACATCACACAAGCTGCTGTTCGCCCAATTTTATCTTAATTCAAACACTCAGCACTTCTATGCTCAACAGTTAGGAAACAAAAAGAGGAAACAAAAAGAGACTTACGAGGCAGGTCCCGCACCCTCTCCTGTATTCTTTTAATTTGGGGAAAAACTCAGAAAAGCTGTCACACTGTACACCAACCAGCAGACATCTGCCGCTTTAATGGTTAGGAAAAAGATATCCCACCTGCCGGCGTTCACGACTGATCTGCCAGGGCACAGAGGACTCGCTCAGCGGGGCTCCAGACACCAAATTCGCGAAGTCGGGGTCACCATTATGTTGTGGAGAAAAAGGAGTCGGACGCGCCGTGGTCAGCCTCTTATGGGGAACTTATTGAACAGACTGTCACAAAGACATGTACATTTCAGAATACCGGAAATTCCCTTTGACCTCAGTTTGTGACAATCTTTTATACCCTCCTGAATCATTCAATGCGTACATGGCCCAAACCCAATCTCTTTTCGGCGCCTCGTTTTCGCCATTATCTAGACAGAGCTCATCCTAACCTCAAACAATATGCATGATCTGGACAACAAGGCACAATGTGTAATTAGGACAAAGTGTCATGGCTCTGCTCTCCCACAGTGGGAGCCTGTTGCATCCTACACGACATCTGCGTAGCAGCAAATGACATCTGGGATCCAGAAGTGGAGGAAGAGGAGAACAGAGGTGATGATGATGGAGGGGAGGATCGAAATGAAGATGCTGGCCACCAGCACGTGTCAGGCAATTTCTTCCGAGCCAGGCTTGTAGCCCAAGTCTCTGCCCCTGCAGGGGTGCCTTTGTGTCTCAATCAACATGACTACATCTAAGATAAAAATGTTGGTATATATTTGTTATATTCTGTTTCTTGTTCATTGTTTAAAATAGTTAATAACACTACTCTGTCTTATGTGTAATATGTATATATATGTATTTGTATGACTTGATATAAAGACAATTTATAAAATACTTTATACATAGAACCTCCACACGAAGATGTGAATTTATAAAAATTGATTAAAAATTTTTCGACAAGCTTTTGAAACAAGGAGAGATATCTCTCTGCCCTCTCTTCGGCTGCTCTCTCTCTCCTCCTGCCTTGCCATAGCTTCTATTTCTCTTTTACTCTCCTCCCTCAAAAACTCCAACACCTTGCCTTCCCTGGATCTCTTCCTGCTCTTTTCCCTGCCTGCAGAGGTGGGTAGTAACGAGTTACCTTTACTCCGTTACATTTACTTGAGTAAGTTTTTGAAAAAATTATACTTCTGGGAGTATTTTTAAATCACTATACTTTTTTCTTTTTTACTTGAGTAGATTTGTGAAGAAGAAACTGTACTCTTACTCCGCTACATTAGGCTACAATGAGCTTGTTACTTTTCTTTTTACCTCTTTGGTATTCTACGCATCATTATTTTCATCCCCCCGAGTACGCCTCATTTTAATGTTTTATTTTGATAGAGAGAGAGACTTCTGCCAAAGGCTCTACCACGTGACTGTGTTTCACCAATCAAACGTAGCCGTGTAGTCTCGTCACGTGACCATACTCAATCTCAGCGGCGGGGCAGTTAGCTTAGTAAAAAAGATAAACGAATGAAAAATGTCAGAATCAACGGTCGGAAATGCAGACACAGACGAGGAGGAACACCCTTGGCCTCATATTGAAAGCATGTTTACCTTACAAAAAGTGCAAAACAACAGCAACATTATGTGTCTTCTGTGTCAACCAAAACAAACAGACATTTCAGGATTCAAAAACTCAACATCTAACTTGAGGAAACATGTAGCGGTATGTTTCCTAAATTTGCATTTTTTTCTTCCTGTGCATAGGTGAATGTTTGATTTTTAGGTTATATATGGGTTACAAAGTTTTAAACATTTTTTGTTGAAGTTCTTGAATTTATATGGATTATTTTAATTTAAGCTATTTTGTAATTAATTAATTAATTTTAATTAATTTTATTGATTGGATGAACTCTAATGTGCTTAAAGATGATAATTTTGTATTTATGTCTGTGATTGAACGCTTGTGTTAACAAATAAGTCAGACGTTACTCAACAGTTACTCAGTACTTGAGTAGTTTTTTCACCAAGCACTTTTTTTACTCTTACTCAAGTAATTATTTGGATGACTACTTTTTACTTGAGTCATATTATTCTGAAGTAATAGTACTTTTACTTGAGTACAATTTTTGGCTACTCTACCCACCTCTGCCTGCCTGGACTCACAGCCACAGAGGAGCAGCTGGATGATGGGGAAGTGGCCAGGGTAGTGACTGTGCCACCTGACGTGGAAGTCAGATTTGCTGCCACAACCAGAGGCGGACTGATTGAGTGCTGCCCCTGGAGTGCAGCATCACACTATACCACTGCCAGTTGGCAGCAGTCACACCACTGGACTCTACTCCTCTGCCTGTTAGTGGGTCCCTAAGTTCCTGAAAAAATATTGCAACATGAAAATGACTAAGCCTGTGAAAACAGCTTTAATATACTGGCTGTAAAAAAGAAGATGAAGATTCTGTAGACAGAATAAGATAATTGAATTAACCAGATTACCTTGTATTTATTTTTTAAGATTGTTCCATTTATTTTTGGCTTGTTTGCAGGTCACTGTAAGCCCACTGTTAGCAACAAAGTCCCTGAAAGACAAAAGAATATTCAAACGAACAGCAATTTCAGTAAAGCATTCATCATTTGACATGTAAAAAGTGCTTCCAGGCCCCCTGTAAAGATACAGATACACTAAGATAAATACTCACTCCCACCCGCCTTTACTGGAGTTGCAGCGGCCCGTGAAAAGGCTCTCGTTGGCCGTACGCCACTCGATGAGGGCCCGAGTTTCTTCATTTGTCCCTTGAGAAAAAAAATGCGTTCAATTGAATTCTTATCCACAGAAAAAAATTAAAAAGTGTATTGTTTATGTATATATTGTATGCACCCCTGCATCTAACATCTAAATCTAATAATTTAAATATAACTGTTAGCTGTTCAGCTAATGTTTAGGTCGTATTTCTGAAAACACTGAAGCCGTTTTTACAAACGGCTTAAACTTCATTGAGCGACCACAAAATTTAAGTAAAACACCAAACAAAACACATTTTTGTGTAAATAAATAAGAAATAAGAGTAACGTTTCCAAACAGAACTTATGTGCTTTCTCCTCTGCCATCTTCGCTTGACCCACGCTGCTTTCTGGGATAGCAAGCTGTCTGAAGTCTACACAAGTCACCACAGAAGTATACTCGATAAAATGTGCGGAGCAAGTACACATCTGGGAATGTGGAGCGTACTTGTCTGTGTGCGTACTTTGAATTGGAACAGTACTTGATCCTTTAGTGATGACGTTTCAGAAATACACGAGAACACAAGTACAGACAAGTACGCATATTGAGAAACGGCCATGCCATAGTCTGTGGTGGAAAAATTTCAGAATTTCTGTCAGATGCATATTTTTCATGCATGCATGTATTAGCCACATCGTGATACCGAAACAGCTCTGGTCTTTTAACTTTTGAATGACATCTGACTTGCTCCAATAGATGACTGTTTACCCTGTCTGCTGGGGTACAATAGTCAATTACTCACTGATGCGTCAAAAGTATCTGTACCTATTCTTATGTGTGCGGCTCGAAGCAGTTGTGATGGATTTTACTTTGATATGTCAAGGTGTTGCACAAAACACAGAATTAGACTTTCTTCTACCACTTCATGGACATTGCCTTTGTGAATGCATTTTGCACAAATAACATGGCAGAAACACAGGTGAGGTTCCTTTGCACCAGAAGGCATTCAGGGAGACCTTAGCCTTGGAGTTAGCAGAGACGGGGTCTATCACCTCAGTTGAGCCTGGGTCATTTCTTGTCAGTCATCACAAACCTGTGCACAAATCAGGACACAGCACAACTGCATGCTTGAAGTGCAGACACTGCCAGACCAAGACTCCTGTGAAGTGTGCCACTTGTGATGTGTCCCTTTGCTTTGTGCCAGGCAGAGACTGCTACAATAATTGGCATGTTGCCAACAGCAAAAAATATCAATAGAAATTGTGAATACTGTTCAGTGTTGTTTGCTATGTCATTATTTATGTATATAAACTAATTGCATTTATACCTACTATTTGTTTGGACATATATTGTATGGCATTTATTGAATGGCAGCTTTTTTTCCCAAGGCTCTCCAAATGGCACAGTTTTGGCACAGCTTTGGCACGCATGGTCCTATCCTTAGAAAAACCTGAACAAAATATACATTTTCTGTTGTCCATCCATCCATCCATCCATCCATCCATCCATCCATCCATCCATTATCTTCCGCTTGTCCGGGGGTCGGGCAGCAGCTTGAGCAGAGAAACCCAGACGTCCCTGTCCCCGGCCACTTCCTCCAGCTCTTTTGGGGGGACCCCGAGGCGTTCCCAGGCCAGCCGAGAAACATAGTCTCTCCAATGTGTCCTGGGTCTTCCCCGGGGCCTCCTCCCAGTGGGACGGGCCCAGAAAAACTCACCAGGGAGGCGTTCCAGGAGGCATCCTAACCAGATGCCCGAGCCACCTCATCTGACTCCTCTTGATGCGGAGGAGCAGCGGTTCTACTCCGAGCCCCTCCCGGATAACTGAGCTTCTCACCCTATCTCTAAGGGAGAGCCCAGACACCCTGCGGAGGAAACTCATTTCGGCCGTTTGTATTCGCGATCTCGTTCTTTCGGTCACTACCCACAGCTCCTGACCATAGGTGAGGGTAGGAAGATAGATTGACCTAGAGTCGGGAATGAGACCCATTCAAATTCATTCTAAATTTTCTGTTGTATTACGGTCAAATTTGAAGTTTTTTTTATTTGAAGTTTTTATTTTTGGTCCAGCCATAGAATGACTCCATTTGGTCCCTGTACTCCTTCTCCCTTCCACCAAGCACACATGCCACAACAGCCATATCATCAGAATACTTCTATATGTGGCAGGACTCTGAGTTGTACCTTACGTCCGATGTGTACAGGGTGAAAAGAAAAGGAGCCATAACAGTACCCTGCGGAGCCCCAGTACTGCATTCCAGTGTTTCAGAAACACATCTCCCCATCCTGACATACTGTGGTCTGGCAGACAAATAGTCTATAATCCACGATATCAGGGAGGGGGCCACACCCATACCTAGAAGCTTATCTTTCAGTATGGGAGGCCGTATGGTGTTGAAGGTACTGGAGAAGTCAAAGAACATGATTCTCACATATGAACCAGGTACAGCCAGATAAGCATATGCCCAAGGCAACATGTACAGAATCGCGTCTTCCACTCCTATGTCTTTCTGGTAGGCAAACTGAAGGGGGTCAAGAGCCTCAGCAACCTGCAATCTCATGCGATGAACAAGGAGTCTCTCCAAGGTCTTCATGATATGAGATGTCAAAGCCACTGGTCTGTAACTCCACCGGTTGCCCTAATTTGGGCACTGTTATGCAGGCCCGCCGATAGGGGGGGACAAACGGGTATTTTGTCCCAGGCCCAGGAATGGGGCCGGTATGCGCATTAGTCCGCAAATATGTCCAAATGTTTCAGGCACGCACGCCAATCAGGCTGAATTGATTTGAGAATCATCCCTGGTCAGCTGAATGACAGCCAGTGTAATGCGGCTCTGGTTTAACCTTATTTTGTTTAAAATAAGCCAGAATAGACATGGCAATGTGTGAAATTGCCATTTAGATAGAGTTGAATGTAACGAAGGGGTTATAAACGTGACGTTTTGGGGTATTTTGAAAGCCATAACTCCACTCAGTCCATATCCATATCCAGGCAAAGTGGTAAATAATCCTTTTGGTTTATCCACAATAAATGAGAGACTGGGAAAGTAGAGGTGGGTGTGGATGGGTTGCTACGGGGGGGGGGGGGGGCGCATTCAGAGAACTTTGTCCCGGGCCCAGCCAAACCTGTCAGCGGCCCTGCTGGTATGAGACAAGAAGTTTTCCACAGCACCAGGACTTTTTCCATCTGAATGCTCATATTGAAGGGACAGCTAGTTGACCAGCACAGTCGCTCAGAAACCTTGGACAGACTCCATCTGGGCCTGAAGCCCTCCCTGACTCAGCTCCAACCTCCTCTATAGTTAGACACAGAGGTTGTAGTGGAGGGATGGCGACAGGAGAGATGTTGATATCAATCATAGAGATGGGGGTGGGGGTGCAGCTGGACAGAAGAGGGCTAGTAGTGGAAGTTGCTGCAGAGGTGAAGGTGCAGCTGTGCTCAGGATGCCTGGTGATGGAAGCTGCTGCAGAAGTGGAGGTGTTGCTGGGTTCTGGAGGCCTGGTGGTGTAAGCTGCCGCACAGGAGGATGTGCAGCTGTCAGCCAGTCAGGCAGGAGGATAGAGAGACGTGGTTGAAATCCCGTGATTGCAATGAATGCCTCAGGATGCTGGGTCTGTATCCTAGCAATGGCTTAATGGATGATGTCACGCGCCGTTGTAGGTGCCACCCTCGGTGGAATGTAAATAACGATGACAACACTGTATGGGAACTCTCTGGGCGCATAGAACACACGGAAACCAACTGACAGCAGTTCAATGTCTGGACAACAAACCCTCTCCTTAACGGTCACATTGCAGGGGTTTACCCATCTCTAATTAAAGAACAGTATAACACCCCCGCCTTTCCGCTTACCACCGCTCGTACTCAGGTCACGATCCGCTCGTACGGCTGTGAAGTCGGGAATGTCCAAACATGAGTCTGGTGTGCTGTTGTTCAGCCAGGACTCAGACAGACAGATCAAACTGCTCTCCTTATACAGCCGTTGGTTCCGCATAAGCGCCTCTAGCTCATCACACTTGTTTGATAGTGAGTTAGCGTTTCCCATATTCACCGAGGGCAGAAAAGGTTTGTACCTCCACCTCCTGTTGTGCCTCTTTGCCTTTAGTTTCACTCCAGCTCTGCATCCACGGTACAGCTTTTTAAGCTCAGTCGGAATTGGATGTTTAATTCCGCGTCCAATCATTGACAGTGCCAACAGTTCTTCTCTTGTGTACACTGCTCTAGAAGTAGTGCACATTGTCAAAAAATTCAAATAAAACAAAAAAGCAGATCAATAAAAATAACTAAAAATGTTTAGATAAAAACTAAAAATTAAAAACGACATATAATCATATAAACGACAAGAAAAATTGAGAGCTACACAGACTTGCTGCCAATAAGGCCGGCGCATAGCAACCAAAGGATGCATGCTGTATTTAAGATCTGGGCTTTCATCAGATTCATGTGTCATTTCCCTCAGTGGTTTTGAGGTGGAAAGAATGTTTTTTTCTGTGTAGACAGAAGTGGGACGTGCCCAGAACACCTCACCAGGGAGGCGTCCAGGAGGCATCCTAACCAGATGCCCGAGCCACCTCATCCAGCTCCTCTCAATGCAGAGGAGCAGCAGCTCTACTCCGAGCCCCTCCCGGATTAATGAGGATCTCACCCTATCACTAAGGGAGAGCCCAAATACCCTGTAGAGGAAGCCCATTTCAGCCGCTAGTATTCGCAATCTCGTTCTTTTGGTCACTACCCACGGCTTGTGACTAAAGGTGACGGTAGGAACCTAGATTGACTGGTAAATTGAGAGCTTCGCCTTCTGGCTCAGCTCCTCCTTCACCACGACAGGCCGATGCATAGCCTGCATCACTGCTGATGCTGCATCCGATCCGCATGTCAATCCAAACTTCATTCGTCCCTCACTCGTAAAGACCCTGAGATACTTGAACTCCTCCAGTTGGGGAAGGATCTCATCCCCAACCCGGAGAGGGCATTCCACCCTTTTCCGGCTGAGGACCATGGTCTCGGATTTCGAGGTGTTCATTCTCATCCCAGCCGCTTCACACTCAGCTGTGAACTGGTCCAGTGAGAGCTGAAGATCACGGCCCGACGACGCTAACAGAACCACATCATCCGCAAAAAGCAGGGACCCGATTTTAAGGACCCCCTCAATGTCCTGGCTGCACCTAGAAATTCTCTCCATAAAAACTATGAACAGAATCGGTGACAAAGGGTTCGCTACGACACTGACCAGTTCATCATACGGGATATCCCCCGGTTTCCACGGTGTGGCCAAGTTCCTTATCAGCTTATAAGTCTTTGCTCCATACGCACTCAGGAGAATAGAGCGCTTTTTAGCCTCCTCAGTAATCTCATTAGCAGAAAAAAAGGGTCCCAACCTTTCTTCATACTCTGTCCAGTCCTTGTTTCTCTCCACAAATTCACCGATCGAGTGCGAGGCTCCCTGTCCCCACGCAGCTCCTCTACAGCCACAGATGCTTCTCTCTCCTCCTCGAGCTGCTCCCCTGCGCTGCACCTCTGCAACGGATCGTGTCTCCCCTCCAGTCGCTCGTAACAGCCGCCTAGCCAGCTAACCAGCACACTTTAGCTTAGCTCAGCTAAAAACACAACAAAACGGAGACGACACGTCCAAAAAAAGAACATGTTTCTCCTTGTCGCCAAAAATATGGGGTAACTTCAGGTGGAAAAGAACCACTCGACAATGTCTTGGCCGTAGTTGCACTTTGTATAAGGATGGCAAAATAAACATTACATCCAGAACTCATCTGTAGACATCTCTGTCGGCTGGAGGTCAAGCATACAACTACACACGGGGTGGGGGAGTCCTTCAAAATAAATGCAACGTCAACCCCAAGTGGACACATGGCTCTTGTGCTCTTAGTCTGAAAAGAGTAACCTAATAATGTTCACATCACAACAAAGTCCTTTGAGCACCTTGTGCTTTCACACCTCAAAGAGATCACCGTAACCCTCCTGGACCCCCTGCAGTTTGCCTACAGAGGCAACAGGTCTATAGACGACGTAGTCAACTTGGCCCTCCACTACATCCTCCAGCACCTGGACTCCGCAGGTACCTACACCAGGATCCTGTTTGTGGATTTCAACACAATCATCCTGTCTCTGCTTCGGGAGAAGCTCTCCCAGCTGAGTGTGCCTAACTCCACCTGCAGGTGAATTACAGACTTCCTGTCTGACAAGAAGCAGTATGTGAAGCTGGGAAAACACAACTCCGACTCACAGCCCATCAGCACTGGTTCCCTCTGTGTTCTTTCTTCTCTGCTCTTCTCCCTGTACACCAACAGCTGCACCTCCAGTCACCAGTTCGTCAAGCTCTTGAAGTTTGCGGACGACACCACTCTCATCGGACTTATCTCTGATGGTGACGAGTCTGCTTACAGGTGGGAGGCTGACCATCGAGTAACCTGATGCAAACAAAACAAACTGGAGCTCAACGCTCTAAAGACAGTGGAGATGGTTGTGGACTTCAGGAACAACTCTGCCTCACCTACCCCCATCACCCTCTGTGATTCCACAATTGACACTGTGGAGTCTTTCCGCTTCCTGGGAACTATCATCTCCCAGGACCTCAAGTGGGAGCTGAAGATCAGCTCCCTCATCAAGAAAGTCCAGCAGAGGATGTACTTCCTGCGGCAGCTGAAGAAATTCAACCTGCCAAGGACAATGATTGTGTACTTCTACTCCTCCACCATTGAGTCCATCCTCACCTCTTCCATAACCATCTGGTAATGCCACTGCCACTGCCAAGGACGAGGGCAGACTGCAGCGTGTCATTCGGTCTGCAGAGAAGGTGATTGGCTGCAATCTTCCATCTCTCCAGGACCTGTACGCCTCCAGGACTCTGATTTTTTTCCTAAATGGTAAATGGTTATTTCAGCAGACAATATGACTGATGTTTTTTTGCACAACCTTTATTTCATAGATACAGTGTGTTGTGTAACTGTGTCCATGTGCTGGCCCGCCTGCAAAAAACAATAACCACAGATTGCTGGTCAACTGAAATTTTGTAATTGACACAAATGGTTATAATCTCTTGCAACATTCCAAAAATCTGTGTGCTAAATTCCCAAATTTTTGTAAAGTGTAATTAAAAGACAGGGTGATGTAACACAAGGGTAAACTTAGATTTTAAGAAAGTTGATTTGATTTGATTATAACTGGCTTGAATTGGACTGTATTTTTTAATTGCCTTGAGATGATAGTTGCTATGATTTGGCACTATATGAACAAGAATGAATTGAATTTGATTTAATAAAAGATAACTCTATATTCCCACCTTTTTCATATTTTTTTTTCTTTTGAATAAAAAAACAAACATGAGTGTCTCACTCACATCTTGTTTTTAATTGCTCTAATCAATATTTTCTTTAAAATACAATGAAATGGTCAGTGGAAACACTGAAAATAATTTATTTGGAACTTGTCTGTCAAATAAAGGTTTAAAGAAGTTAATAGATTTCAGATTTACATTTTTATTACATTTAATATTATTATTATTATATTATAATTTCCTTAGTTTTTTCTGGAGATTTTGGTACTTTTTGTAGTTGACCAAGGCTCAGTAACCAAATAAGATTAAGATCACAATCTGAGCCAGTGTTGTATTTAAAAAATACAAGGCTAATGAGAGTGGCCTGAACTTTCAACCGTTAATCAACAATAAGAGACTCTATGAATAAAAGAGAATTGTCTTATTTTTATGCTATTTTATCAATAATGCTATCAAGATTACATGTGCAAACTGTGTCAAAATATATCCAGTATTACTTTTTGTTAAAAACAACAACAACATCTTGTGTAATCATCATATTTACCTATTTTCACTGTCTTGGGTTTTCCTATCCTTGCCAAAAAATATCTCAGGGATAACAACTTTCATACAAAGTTAAATTCTCCCAGTAGCCTCACAGATACAGCTTTAAAACCCTTGCTGTGTTTTTGTTGTACATTTTTTTTCTGTTTGCTTTAGATAACAAATCTTTGGTTGACCCCAAGGGTTAGGGGAGCATTACAAATTAATCCCACTTTTAATAAGTCTGTCTAAAGCCTGAGATCCTTACTCATAAAGGAGGAAAGAAAGAAAAGGGGAGGAAGAGAATAAAGGGATCTGAGAGGAAAAGAAATATATTAAACCCTGTGATCACAGGCAGCTTTCTTGTTTGTTATCCCTCCGTTTTACCTTTAATCCAATACTTACTAATCCAATTTGTCTTTCAGGCTCTGAACCTAACTTCTCCTCGTCTTACAGCTTTTGTAGAAATATGCCTATGCCTCAAGCGTTGGTGACCACTCCTCCCTACACAGTTCTGCTCAAACATACTGTCGATTCAGGGACATACGTGATCATTTAGAAAAAAGAAAGAATAACAAAGAAAAGTTTAGGGCATTATGAAAAAAGAGAAAATTGTGAGTTGGACTGCTCATGAAGCAAGTATAAAGAGTGGGAGATTGTTCCAGACAAGTTGTAGCTTCAGTCTGAATATGCATGAAGAGCCATAATCAGATCTTGGGCAGTCACCCACTGAAGGAGAATATTGGGCAACACAAAGGGATTGATTTAATTACTTGGAGTGGGTCTTTGCTGTGGAGCTGCCTTGTTAGGGGGAGTGAAAAGGCTGGCGGTATCCTCGTGATATTTTATGAGGGCGTCTGGAGGAGGTGAGGGGGGTGCAGTTGCAGATGGTGGGGGTATGGAGGTAGTCTAGCTTCCTAAGTCACCAAAACTAATCCTGAGTATAAAGCTCTCCTGATTGAAAAGACCTGCATTGATTGCAAAAAATGGACATAGAGCATTCTCTGTTTAACGTCAATCAGGCCAACGTCCATCTTTTCAGTCACCTTCTCTTAGTGAAAATACTTATCAGCTTTAGCATGATCCTGTCAAAGTATCAGTAAAAATTCAGTGAATTAGTTCTTTTTATGAAGATTGTGTGATATGCACAATCTTCATAAAAATAACTAATTCACTGAATTTTTACTGATACTTTGACAGGATCATGCTAAAGCTGATAAATATTTTCAATTCACTGAGTCTGTTGCAGCAACTAATGGTCTTCTCAGTGAGCAATTTAGACTTGTAAACCTCTTTTTAAAAATTGTGTTTCCTTTACATAATACCTAAACTGTTGTCAGAACTATAAAATGAGGCGTTCAAGCTGAATTCTGTTGGATGAATGGAGGAAAAATGTAAAAGAAAAAATATATGTACATATCTACACATATATTGGTTTGGACGGCTCTCATTTCAGTATTCGTTTTTGTCCGAAGATGATGAGACATTCAATGGTCTTTAGGGGAAAACAAGCTCTTGAGATTTTCTAAAGGGGGTATAGATGTGAGATCCAAAGAAGAGCTCACCTGATAGATTCCTGAGAGGTGTTTCCCCCCTAGGACAACTTTCTATCTCATAGATACAGACAATAAGCCAGTCAGAGTGTATCTTAGTGCCTTGTTCTCTATAGGCACCAGTGACAACGAAGCCCTTAATTATCTCATGACAAAAGCCAAAAGGCATCATCCTATTAAGCAGTGTGCTTCACTGCTAATATGAGCTACTGCCAAGGAACCTTTCATTGGGTGCTGTGCTATTAAAGTCCTTCTGAACCAGCCAGCGTGAACCTAGGCTCATTCACCTTTCATCTGGTGGCCTGTTGTTTGGTGACTATGGGCCGGCCCAAGATGTTAGTGATCTCATTACAGCAGTTGTGAGAAACAGCATCCAAATTCGAGCATCTCTCTTCTCACCTCTCTTCTAGTTTTCCCAACCAACAATTCTTCCAATGTCCTTGCATGGCCATAAATTAATTATTACTTCAGGTTCATAGTTATATAATTTTCCTGAAAGAAATATACTCATCCCAACCCCTGTAGCACCCTTATCTTCTCTTCTTTTAGGGCGTACACTGAATGGACAGCCAGGTTGAAAAGCAAAGAGGCCCCCGGCATTACAAAAAAACTTTCAGATTTCTCATTTAGTTGTCTTTATGCTGCTGGGGCCATGTGGCCCTTGAAGGTGTTGAAAACATGGGAAGCACCAGAGGGATCAGAGCAATCTCATTAGCATTTGCTCAGAATTGGAGTGGACCGGCTGTATGGCAAGCTTGAGTTCTCTGTCGGGCCTGAGACGGCTGCCTCTGCCACTGTGCCCTCTTTTTCTTTGCGCCTTTGTGCTCTTGAAGAATTTTCTGTCATGACAGCCTATTTTTCTTGGTGGAATATTGCCAAGTTGATCATGGGAAAATAATATACCATAGCTGTATTGGACTCGTAAAAATAAAAAAAATCAATTACAAAATCAAAACTGAGGAGGGCATGTTATTCCTTTTGTGTCTTAAAGTAATACCTCATAAAAGCTTCAAAATCCTCTCTCAAATCAATAACCAAGTTTTACTTACTTACCAATTGAGACAGTTAGCAAGATAGTCACAGCATTTTAGAGATTTGCAGTTGATGTGAAGATACATACTATCTTCTATACTATACTACTATATCTAAACTGCAGAATTGTCAATGTTTATCAGCAGCAAACCAAGATAACCAACTGGTTCTTAATCACAGGATGCCATACTCCTGAACTTTCAAAACTGGACTGTGTATGGAGCACATGGTGTGCTATCACATCAATCCCAAGATGCGCCAGCTGCAGGAGGAGGAGTAGATTGTAAAATAAGTTGACTTTCAGAACACATATGCATGGGAGTCAAGTTAAGGTCCGGGACTGCTGTGTTCCCATTTCCTTCTTTTATCATTATCTCTTCGTTTTCATTTATTTCTTTTATTTGCTGTAGTACTGCTTTGTTACGTATTAAAAGTACTGAGGTCAGGTATTAAATGTAAAGTTTAAAAGACATTTAAAGTGCAACTGCAGAGTTGGGACTAAGAGGTCTCTAAATTTTGAGGTGTTCTTTAGTGAGGAACTGAACCCCATCATGACCCCTAATATACTCAAAAGTCTCTGACTGTAGAGACTAAAGCTCCACATATATAGAAATAATATATCATATATGTATATATATATATATCATCCATCCATCCATTTTCTATACCCGCTTAATCCGTCGGTCGGGTCACGTGGGGGGCTGGAGCCTATCCCAGATCGGGCGAGAGGCTGGGTATATATATATCAAAATAGTGCAAATATATTTAATATATACTAATTTGAAGCACTGTATTTACAGCTCTGTTCTTGTTCCTGTGAATGGGTAAATGAGAAATACATTTGAAAGCACTCTGTAGAACCAAGATAAGGTTAAGAGGTGCTACAGAAATGCGTGCCATTCACCTTTTAAAAACACTTGATTAAGGTTAGTACTTTGTCAGGATTCTGAAAACATTATAGTTGGCCATAGAAATTAAACATTGTGACACCATTGAGCTTCATTAATATTGTCAATATTACTATGTTAACACATGCTCTTAACAGTTAGGTCTCAACCTTGTACATAGTCTGCAGATGAAAAAAATTACGCTAGGAGGTAAACTTTACATTAAAACCAACCCAAATGGTCTCTGACCAAGCATGAGTATTCAAAAAGTTGGGAGAGAGGTTGATTTGGGTGCATAGTTGGGCACACATATTTAGAAAATATGTTTTTTGCATGTCATGTATTAACCTTCCTTATGTCTGCCATTTTGACTTAAAAAACAGGTCTGAATTAAAATGATGAATAAAAAATCAAATGAATGAAAACTACATTTTCATGGGATAAATGGGTAATTATATAGTCAATTTTATTGCTTGCACTTGATGTCAGTATTTTAATTGTTATTTCTTTATCATTTTCGACTAATTTTTAAAATGACATAGATTTCCTTTTCCCAAAACTGATATATGTGTATTTTATTTACGAATTAACAGTAAAACAAATTGTTAAATAAATAGTTAAATTAAATAGTTTAAAGAAATGTGCCATCATTATTATTTTTGAGAATATAAATAAATTCAGAAGGGATCTTACTAAATTATTTAAATTATGGATATGTTTATGTTTCTTGAAACAGAAAATTTATAATGTTATGTACTGTTTGTCTTGGCACGCAAGAAGCTAAATAACTACATAACTTGTAATTAAGGGTATTATGGATGAATTTCCTGTTGAAGTTGAGTTCTTTGCATCTGTTACTGTGTGTTGATGCTTGTTTTTGCTCTTGTGGGCTGCCAAAAGTGAGGTTCACCTAAGACTAAACGTGAGCTTTGAAAACCTATGAGTGAAGATAGTCTCTTTAGGTCTAAAACTTAATTCCTCCCTATGAAAAAGTGACAAATTTTCTGTTACACCATGTTTTGACATTTTATTTAACTTTCCCTGTGACTGTAAGAGCTAATCTCTGGCTACTCATTATAAAAGCTAAACCAGCCTACCTGCAATGACCAGAGTTTTTTTTAGCCTCTTAAGCTTTACATTTTCCTTTGATCTGACAAAGGGATTTAACTCAAACACAGAATATTTCCCTCATGCTTGATTTATCGGCAATCTGTAATTGACCTTGCAATAAGATAACTGTGGTTTTGGTATTCACAATTAAATGCCACTATTGTTAAAAACTAAGGTGCATTTAATTTTTTTTCCTACCACCAAGGGAAGGTGACCTGAGTGCTCTATGTCTGCTTTTGAGCTTAAATTACCCCGAATGACACCTTGGACATGCCTGGCACATCAGGCCAAGGTCACCCTAGTAAAAGACTGTCCTCACTCCTTTTTTTTTCTACTTCTCTTCCCAGTCATGGGAATATTTCATGTGATATTCAGCAGCAATCATGTCCATGTTTGATTTATTACAAACCCTCCATCCACATTTGACCAAATATTTTCTAGTAGAATGTGGAATTAAATTGGGCAATAGCAACTGTCTTACTGATATAGTGAAATGTGTAATATGTGTAAGTCTCACTGAAGGGGGTTTATCTGCTAAATCCCAGCAATTGGCTCCACTATCATGGACAATGAACCAAAATAATGTCAACAGCTCATTTCCACCAGAGCTGGGTTTATAAATGTGAGTTTGCATGTGTGGGTGGGTGGATGAGTGGTTGTGAGTGTATTGGGCATTGAGAGATTGAGCTTATTTTTAATATGTATATATATATATATATATATGTGTGTGTGTGTGAGCTTGTGGTAGTGGTGTAGCTCAACAGCAAATTCGACAGCAAATTGATGTGACTGATAAATATTGAATAAAGCAGTCATTGATGGGATTTTATTATTGTAAAGCTTCAGCATTTGCAAACATTACTTTTGTTTAGGGATTTGAGATTGCTGATCTTCAGTTTTGATAAAATAGAATCTGTAATAAATGAATAATTCAAATCATGAATGATAAAGAACCAGCCTAATTTACTGCATCAATGTGGATACATTGATTTAATTCAAGCTTCTTCTCATTCCATCTATATGAAATTTAACATTTTTGGCAGGTAGTTTACAAAGTGATGTCTTAATATTTTATAAAAAAAAAAAAAATACTAAAGAAGTGATGGTTTGAGCTTCTCAAGAACAAGAATTTGGTGCTTTTTAAAAAGTCACTTTGCAATTCTATCAAACCAATCCTTACAGCAATGACTTGAGAAAAAGAGTTGTCAGATTATTGGTTGTTAGCAACCTTAAAATTTGACCTGTTATGTTTGACCAGCATTTTTGGCTATTGTGACATTTGCCAGCAATGCTGAACCTATAACACTTGTAGATGTTAATATTCGGCTGCCGTCCTTGTTGATGTGTTACTTTTATTTTTATTTTTTAATTAACAAAATAACCAGTTCTCCAAGAAAGTAGGTTGTTTGTTTATATTGTAAAATATGATCCACATCAGTGGGTTCTTTCACACCTGAGCTGTTTGGTCGGCTTTAAACGAACCAGATTTGTTTCCAGGGATAGTGCGCTTCATTAGGACAGGTATGAAAGCTCATCCAAACTTTGCTGCGGATCAAACAAGCGAATTCTGATTTGCCTGAAAATGTGGGTCTTGGTTCGCTTGCAAGTGAACTCTGGTGTGGTTTGCTTACAGTGGGAAATGCAAACAAACTATCCAGCAAACCAAAGAGAGGAAGTGACGTAGAGCACAGCAGCACACTGTAGTCTCTCGCTCTTCGCTGTCGTTTTTGGCAAAGCTGCATTTGTCTCATGTCCCCCAAACTATCCTGGTGTGAAAGCGCTCTTAGATTCTGTCACAAACAGCAGGAGGGAAATACTCATATAAGTGTTTTCCCATTGGAGTGAAGCTTATTCTCAACTGTTTCCTTAAATGAGCCTAAAAGTCTTCATCAGGAAGAAGGAGAGGATGGCAGGTAGAAAACGCAGTTTCACACATTTTTTTCCTCTGTTTTGACGAATGATGATCTTAGTCATGTGTTGTGCCAAACTGTGCCAAAAGCTTTATATATTTAAGATATATAGAGCCTTGTAAATTTTATTGATGCTTGAGTACTATTTATATAATTAGTTTATTGTCAAGATTATATATATATCAATGCTGAATTTGACATGGGGAAGAAAAGAAGGGGCAGAGTGAAAAAGAAAAAGGAGACAGAGAAACAAAAGAGAGAAATAACACCACAGGACAACACATTACTGTATAATAAGTATGTGAGTGAATGCGTGTGTGTGTGTGTGTGTGTGTGCGTGGGTTTATAGGTGTGAGTGCGAGTGCATCAAAATATATGGCATGGGTCTTATATGAATTGTGTTTAATAATGGTTGCAGAGTGCTTTCATCCAGGAATGAGAAACAGGCAGAAAGGGCCCCAAGACCTGGGGAACTAGCAGCCCTGATGGAGCAAGAAACCCTTTCAAGTGCGGGAACCAGCCGGAGAACCACACAGCCCCTTGGCTGAGGCCCAACACCTGTACATCGGTATGTGTAGTAAATTTAGTAAAACACATTAAAATGCTGACCTGATGGTGTAAATGGTAAAAAGTTGCTTTTAGTTTTTAAAAATGTATGCATTCTTTTAAAAGTAAATTAGTTTACAGCTCTCATAGCATACTTTCCCATGGTTTGTGGATTATCTGCAGTGTTAAAAGTATGTTTTTTGAAAAAATTGTGAATCTGTCAGAG
This sequence comes from Odontesthes bonariensis, assembly GCF_027942865.1. Lineage (NCBI taxonomy): Eukaryota > Metazoa > Chordata > Actinopteri > Atheriniformes > Atherinopsidae > Odontesthes > Odontesthes bonariensis. Next base: position 35,858,959 of record NC_134509.1, on the reverse strand, counting down.
GTTTTATTTTTTTATTTTCCAGATTTTCCTGTATTTTTTAAATAAGCAAAAATATCAGTGCAATTACAGAAATAGACTGTGATTTTATATGTCTAATATAAATTATGAAGAACAGTTTTATCTTAGTCTTACTGTATCTTATTTTACAAAGACAGTTACAGTACATTAATAGTACACATTTTTTACAGTGTAATAATACTTTGTTTATGACTGCTTGAATAAACAACCATAGGTTGTTTTTGGAAGGAAGACAGTTTGAAAAATGAGGTTTATCAGTTAATTGTACAACATATTTTTAAGCACTTCTTTGTGGCTCTTGTTTCCCAGCACCTGCTTAAAAAGCTGTTATAAGAGTCAGCAATAGCTGAGAACAGGAGGTAGAGCAAAACACTTAAAAGATTTTAAAAATTTGTCATTAGTGTGGTGGTACATACTTTCATTTCCAAGTTTATCGAGGCGACCAGCCATAAGGCAAAGGTTCATGCACCCTTGAGCACAAAGACTCAAGTTGTTCTACATTTACAGAATCATTTAACTTCTTTAATTATTCCTTAAATTACAATTGCAAATAAAGGCCCTGTCCGTGGTGGATATGCATGGCCTGCAAAAAGAGCAACATTTTTAATGATTACTTTTAAAACCGTACCAAACTAATCTCCCATGGACAAGAAATGAATAAAAAAGGGAAGATTTTCTCTGCCATTCTATTATAATGGAGGCGTATCCATCACCAGGCAAAGTGGCTGTTCTGGACCAGATGTTTCAGAACTAACCAACAATTGGACTAAGAATAGAAAAGGTGCAGGAAGAGTAAGGCTGGAATAAATTAATTGCTAATTTCTCAGTCTTTGAAGGAATTAGGCTCACTACTTTTCCCTTATGTTCTGTGAGAATGTCCATGCGTTAAATGTTTTTCTTCTCTTGCCAACCCCTCTCCCCTCTGTTTTCCTGACAGTTAAGGGCCACCCAGAGGAGAGTGAGTGATGCAAAACCAAGGAGTAATCCCTCTGTTTATCTCGGCTTCGAGGCTCAGCCCCAACCTCTGCCTCTATTATCCTGAGGATTTAAGGCAAACTTTCATTTATTGGCTGGCCTCCCTTTTCTATCTCGGCTCCTGAGCTCAGGATACCCCCTCCCCAAGCCTCTGTCCCAGTGTGAGCAGATTTGCATAGAGCAACAATGCATGTTGCCAAGGCAGTGACCAGTCAGTAGTGGGACAAGCCTACTTAGAAGCGCGGTTTGATCAGGGAGCACATGGATATAGAATGATGTGGCATTCAGGGGGGAGGGAGCAGCACCTGCATGGCGTGGTAGCCTAGCTTAACTACGCCATCGAAAACAGCAGATGTACGACAGTATGGACTCCCCTCTTTTTTTTTTCACTCCTCATCAACACAAATTAAAAACACAGGCAACGTTTTAAAAATTTGCTATTGGAGGATGGTGGAGCGCTTGAACTGGGGCTGTACCTGCTAAAGAGGTTTGACTACTATCTTAGCTTGAGGATTGTTTCCTCAGATTTCCCTGAATTCTCATTGCATTGAGTAACTGCTTCAGTCTCAATCAGCACGGTTACATGCATAGTTGAGTCAAGCAACAGTTACAGCTTGACTTAACAATTTGATTAGACCACTGTCCTTATTTTAATATATATGCACAGGAGGGCAATTAAGTTATTAAATCAAGTGTGTCCAACGACGTGAGCTTGTGGACTTTGGGAAAAAACATTGAAGAGATTCTGCTGCTTTTAACTTTCTCTGTTGGAGAGAATACTTGCAAGTGTTCTCCTTCTTCAAATTCTTTGCGCATATGTGGTCTTTAAGTGTCTTGAATGGTGATTTTTGTCTGTTTTTTTGTCTGGATCATTTTCAATCCCAATTTCTAATGCGTTTTATCGTCTCATAAAAGAAAGAAAAAAATGAGTTGATTCATTGGTAATTCAGCTTTATTAATATACACTTACCTTAACTGTTTTTACAAAAAGATGCAAAAGGTGGAACTTTGGAGCATGTGGAGAGTGCCCAGGCCCATTTGGGTCCAGTGGAGCATATACACATAAGAGTAATTCAAGCCCCAACTGTATTATCTAACGTAGGTGTAAATCTTGTTTTAAGAAGCTCTATTTTGTTCATTTTCAGTTGATTTAACAAGTTTACCATGTCAGTTTCTGTGTTTTTGTCAGCATTATTTTCCTTGGTCTGTCTCCGTAGTACTTTCAGAGTGACCTTAACCGTTGCAGGATCTGGAGGGAGACCCATGCAGCCCCGTTGAGATCTGTGGAAAAATCAAAAGAGTATTCAATTCAATTCATTTTTATTTATATAGCGACAAATACAACAAATGTCATCTCAAGGCACTTGGATAATAAAGTCCAATTCAAGCCAATTGGAATTCAATTAATTGTAATAATAATTATTCATAAAATAATCCAATTCGTTCATATAGAGCCAATTCAAAAACAATTTCCTAGCTAAGAAAACCAACAGATTGCACTGAAACTTTTTTTTTTTTCGGTCCGATCTCCCGTCCTGAGCGTGCCTGAGGCGACTGTGGAGAGAAACGACTCCCTTTTAACAGGAAGAAACCTCTGGCAGAACCAGACTCAGGAAGGGTGGCCATCCGCCTCAACCAGCTGGGGTTTGAGAAGACAGAAAGGGGGGGCGGGGGCACTGTAACACCACTTAAAGGATATCTCTTGGAACAGGGAAACACGAGTTAATGACCACAATATTGTTACATATACATAATGTCATTTGAGAAATTGAACTGGGGAAAAAGAGAGTAAAGTGAGGAAAGGTGTGACAGATGAGTTCCCCCAGCAGTCTAGGCCTATAGCAGCTTAACTATGGGATTTTTCAGGATCACCTGAGCCATCCCTAACTATGAGCTTTATCAAAAAGGAAAGTTTTAAGCCTGGTTGTGGAAAGGGTGTCTGCTTCCTGGACATTTACTGGCAGCTTATTCCACAAGAGAGGGGCCTGATAACTGAAGGCTTGGCCTCCCATTCTACTTTTAGAAACTCTGGGAACCTCAAGTAAACCTGCAGTTTGGGAACGAAGTGCTCTGTTTGGAAAATATCTCACAATGAGATCTTTAAGATATGATGGAGCTCGGTCATTAAGAGCTTTATATCTAATGAGAAGAATCTTAAATTCTATTCTGAATTTAACAGAGAGCCAATGAAGAGAAGCTAAAACTGGAGAAATATGATCTCTCCTGTTAGTTCTCATAATGTCACAGCTCCTGACGAGCTGTAACCACTCTCACCTGTCCTTCATTCCATCATCACCAGCTGCTGCTACATAAGGGCGGAGTTCCATCTACTCATCGTCAGATTGTGGTGAAACCCAATGTGGTAACACCTTCAGGCCTCTGTAAACACTTTGATATCACAACCTTGTCGCTAACCAGTCTGTTTCCCCCTCTCGACCAGTTCGACCCTCTCCTCCAGCCAGTTCCTCTCTGCTTGACGCCTACCCCCCTTGGACTCGGATTCCCGGATCTTGGACCTGTCTGTTTCCTAACCCAGTTAACTGGACCACGGCTTCTGGATCTCTTCACCCGGCTCTGTTCCCCAGTCTGTCCGACCCCGTGCACCTCTGGCCCGTTGGCCCCGAACGTTGCAGTCTATAATAAAAGACTCTTTGATTCTGAATCTGTCGCTCAGTCCCAGTGTCCTTCTGTGCCTGAACCGTGACAGAACAATCTGACCATCATCATGGATCGGACTGAGCAGGATTTCGCTTCGGCTGATAACCGCTCCATCAGGGACATCATTACTCACCAAGGAAGAGAGCTTGGACAGACTGATCACAGACTTACTGGACTGGAAACAGCCAGCCAGACCATTCATGTGGAACTAGCACAGCTATCTGTACAAATGGCTCAAGTAACCTCTATGCTTACCTCTTTTTCAGTCGCTCCGGCGGTTCCTGCAGCATCAGCAGCTCCACCTTCTGCCACCCCAGCTCCAGTAACATCCCGAGGCTCTTATGTCCCAGACCCCCCTCCATTTTCAGGTGAACTGTCAAAATGTCGGGGGTTCCTGTTACACTGTCGGATGGTTTTCAGCCAACAACCCATAGCTTTTGCCTCCAGCTTATCCAGGATATATTATATCATGGGCTTACTAAGAGACCAGGCTTTAGCCTGGGCTCTGGCGTTTGACTCAGCTTCACCCTTAACCTCTCTCACTTTTGATCAATTCTCGTCTGAACTAAGTGTTGGACCATCCAGATCATGTCGGCGGCGCGCCCAAACGCCTACTTAAGCTTCGTCAGGGATCCCGCAGTGCAGCCGAGTTCTCTGTTGAATTTCGCACAGTAGCCGCCAATACCAGATGGAATGACGAGGCGCTCAAGGGAGTGTATTATGATGCCTTAAATGACTCCTTGAAGGACGGATTGGCTAAAGACTTGAACTCACTTATAAAAATGTCTACTCGTCTTGACAACAGGCTCCGTGAGCGTCGCCGGGAGCGTCCCAGCCAGTCTGTCCCAGCCAGTCCGTCTCAGCTCTAGCAGCCCAAGCGGGCTCTTTCTCCCTTTCTCTCTCTCTCCTCTGGCAGCCCAAGCGGGCTCTTTCTCCCTTTATCTCTCTCTCTTCTGGCAGCCCAAGCGGGCTCTTTCTCCCTTTCTCTCTCTCCTCTAGCAGCCCAAGCGGGCTCTCTCTCCCTTTTTCTCTCTCTTCTCTGGCAGCCCAAGCAGGCTCATTCTCCCTTTCTCTCTTTCCTCTGGCAGCCCAAACGGGCTCACTCTCCCTTTCTATATCTCCTCTGGCAGCCCAAGTGGGCTCACTCTCCCTTTCTCTCTCTCCTCTGGCAGCCCAGACGGGCTCACTTCCCCTGCAGCCAAGCTGGCTCACTTCCCCTGCAGCCCAGGCGGGCTCACTTCCCTGGCAGCCCAGGCAGGCTCAATCCCCGGCAGCCCAGGCGGGCTCACACTCCCTTTCTCTCTCTTTCTCTCTTAAAATGATATTTCAGAATGGAAGCCTGTCGTGAGGGTTTTTTTTGGGGGTGGGGTGGGGGAAAACCTTCTCACAGGCTCCTTCCTCACCTTCCAGCCAGTCCCTCGCCAGCTCAGCCTCGGCTATCTTTTTGGGGGGAAGATATCCAGCATCTATCTCCCTATGCCGGACTTTCAAGCTCACAGCGGTTCAGCTTGCATGTCCTCAGCCGGGGCCAGAGCGCCAAAGAAATATTGACAATAAACCTTGCAATTGTCTCCCTCTCTCTCCGTGTGAGTCTCTCCAGGTTGAAATGAAGGCTAGCCGCAAATTATAAGCTGGAGTCTATCGTGTTCCAATAACTGCCTTCGTGCAGCCCAACCCAGTGGTGGATCTTCCCGCGTTAATCCTGAACCCCCCAACCTGTCATCAGTATCACCTGATTATCACAACCTAGCCGAGGTTTTTAACAGAACCCGTGCGCTTTCTTTGCCCCCGCACAGACCTTATGACTGTGCGATAGATCTTGTGCCTAATGCACCCCTGCCTACCAGTCGTTTGTATAGCTTGTCTAAACAGGAATATGGAGTCATGGAAACCTACATTAATGATTCCATGGCTGCTGGGTTAATTCGCCGCTCCTCATCCCCGTTGGGAGCCGGCTTCTTTTTTGTCGGGAAAAAAGATGGTACGTTACGCCCATGCATTGACTATAGAGGGCTTAATGAGATTACCATCAAGAATAAATACCCATTACCTGGTTCGGATACGGGAGGGAGATGAATGGAAGACGGCCTTCAAGACTCCTATAGGCCATTTTGAGTACCTTGTGATGCCATTCGGTCTGTCTAATGCTCCTGCCATCTTCCAAGCCTTAGTTAACGACCTGCTGAGAGACTTCCTGAATCATTTTGTGTTTTATCTGGACGACATCCTCATCTTTTCTAAGACCAAGGAGGAACATGTTGGCCATGTCCGTCAGGTTCTCCAATGTTTACTGGAGAACAAGTTATTTGTCAAGGCTGAGAAGTGTAGTTTCCATCTCTACACAGTGAGCTTCCTGGGATTCGTGGTGGAGGACGGATGCATTAGATCTGATCCCGCCAAGAGCAGTGGTGGAGTGGCCTGAGCCCAGCACACGTAAGCAACTCCAACGTTTCCTGGGTTTTGCAAATTTCTATAGTAAATTTATCAAGAACTTCAGTCTAGTGGTCCAGCCACTGACTAAACTCACCTCAACTAAACAACCATTTACATCAGAACTCTGGCTGCAGCATTTTGGATCAACTGAAGGCTTTTCAGAGAATATGTGGGACAGCCCAATAATAAAGAATTACAGTAGTCCAATCTTGAAGTAACAAATGCATGGACTAGTTTTTCTGCATCACTCTGAGACAAGATGTTCCTGATTTTAACAATATTACGAAGATGAAAGAAGGCAGTCCTAGAAACCGGTTTTATATGCGAGTCAAATGATAAATTCTGGTCAAAAATAACTCCAAGGTTCCTCACTGTAGAACTAGAAGCCAAGGAAATATCATCTAGAGTAACTATATAGCTAGACAATTTCTCCCTGAAGCGCTCAGGTCCAAAGATAACGACTTCAGTTTTGTCTGAATTTAGAAGCAGACAGTTCTGAGTCATCCAGGTCTTTATGTCTTTAAAGCTGCCGTCGGCAGGTTTTCAAAATTCCGAGTCTAAAGTCGGAAAATTCGAACTGATACAACTTTCAGGTCCCTCCCCCTTCTGTGGACGAGGTTGTGCACGTGAGTTCACACCAGTGTGCGTGCACACAAGCTGGGGGCAGACTCACGCTCAGCATGGAAGACGTGGTTGGTGACTGTTCTGCTCAGATAATAGATAAATAATAAACCTAACGTGATTGGTTAAAAACAGCCGGGAGCGCTCGATTTTTGCGAGCACGATTACAGGCTTTAGAGGGAGCTACATAATTCGGGATTTTTCCTAAACAGCCTATTTAATATTCTACTTCCAGAATCCCATGACAGTTCAAGCTAATATGACTAAAAAATAGTTGCCGACGGCAGCTTTAAGACATGCTTGTAGTCTGACCAACCTATTCGGTTCATCTGGTTTTATACATAAGTACAACTGGGTTCATCAGCATAGCAATGGAAATTTATGCCATGCTGTCTAATAATGTTACTTAATGGAAGCATGTATAAAGTGAAAACAATCGGTCCAAGCACAGAACCCTGAGGAACTCCATGACTTACTCTGGTGTGTGAGGAAGATTCTTCATTTACAAGAACAAACTTAAATCTATCAGATAAATATGACTTAAACCAGCCTAATGCACTTCCTTTAATCCCAATAACATGTTCAAGTCTCTGTAATAAGATACTGTGATCGACCGTATCAAATGCAGCAGGACAAGTACAGACACAAGTCCACTATCAGAGGCTAAGAGGAGATCATTGGTAACTTTCAGCAGTGCAGTTTCTGTGCTATGATGCACTCTGAATCTTGACTGAAACTCTTCAAACAGATTATTTGTGTGTAAATGATCACAAAGCTGAGCTGCAACTATTTTTTCAAGAACTTTAGACATAAAAGGGAGATTGGCTATAGGTCTATAATTAGCTAACACTTCTGAATCAAGAGTAGGTTTTTTAAGTAAAGGTTTAATTACAGCAACCTTAAAAGGCTGAGGTACATATCCTGTCAACAAAGACAGATTGATCAAATCCAATATGGAAGTGTGAATTAATGGGAAAACCTCCTTGAACAGTGTGGTTGGGATTGGGTCTAAAAGACAAGTTGATGGTTTAGAAGAGACTGTTGCTGTCACGCCCATGGACTTGTGTTCTTAATATCATGCTTTAAGTTACGTTTTTGTGTTCAGTTCATGTCCAGGTTTTGAGTTTCAGTCTTGTCATTGTTTTTCCCCCTCACTCTGGTTATTGGTTCATTCACATCATTCCCTCCGCCAAGGAGGTTATGTGATCGCCCGAGTTTGTCTGTTGCTTTGTCTGTCTGGATGTTCATTCGTTCGTCTGTTCGTGCTGCAATCTTGCGACCTGCCACAAGGTGGCGGGACCTCCACAAGGTGGCGCGCCCTCAAGGTACCAAAGCCAAACAGAGCCAAAGCCAGACAGAATGCATAGTGCGCGGATTGAATGCATATTGCGCGGAATTGCTGTAATTAGCACAACAAAAGATTGCAACGGCAAGCCAGTGTGCATAACTGCATATAGCGTGCCCAAAGCCAGACAGAATGCATAGTGCGCGGATTTACTTGCACGGCAAGCCAGTGTGCATAACTGCATATAGCGTAATAATAATGGCGAACACTGCTTCCCGACGTGGATTTGCTTGCACGGCAACCCAGTGTGCACGGCGAACATTGCTGTTCACTAATGAAAAGGGAGAAGGGAATGCCTCTTCTGCTGACAGCACCAAAGAACAAGTAGCCCACATCAGGAACGTATGTCCATACACGACTCGCTATCCACAGGTAGGCCACACCTTCGCAGCCATGATTGTTTCAGACCATTCACTACAATATATTGGTGGATAAAAAAAATGCGCTTATAAAACAAAGCTTCCTTGGCGGAGGTCTGCACTCTCTGAGTGCATTTCTAGTTAGTTCATTCACTGCACCCGTTAGTCATTGTCATCAGCTGCACTCACTCTCATATCACTCCCAGCCCTCTATTTAGTTTCCTGCCTCCCCTGTCAGTTTGTCGGATCTTTGTGTTTGTCACCTGCCCTTCATGCCATGCCACAACCTGTTCTGACCAAAGCAAGTATTTACTTATTCCATGCCATGAAAGCCTTTTGTTTGTTTTTTCCCAGTTATGTTTTCTGAATCCGGCTCAGCCGCGCTTTTGGTTTGAACTTGGTCATTGTTATTTTTGCCTTAATAAACCTACCTTTCTTCTTAAGTCCGCATCCGTGTCCTTCCCTCAACCAAAACCTAACAGAAAGATCCAACCAGAAGATGGACGCGGCGGACTCAGACCGTTTTTGGGGTCTCTACACAGAGTTTTGGCTGTGTTTGGAGCGGGACTCTCCGTTCCAGAGACTGCGGGTGGCTGGTGAGCTCCTGCTGTTCCTGTCGGCGAGGCGAGGGCTCCGGGGGTGGCATGCTGGCCTGGAGTCCGCGTGGAGCCACGCCGAAACTGTGCAGCACGATGCCTCACAGGATGTTTTTGGCTTGGAGCCTCATGAGGTAATTGAGCTGTACAGCTCCGCTTCCTCAGGCTCCCAGGACCCGCAGCCCCAGGCCCCAGCAGTGTCCGAGCTGGCCCCAGCATTGTCCGAGCTGGCCCCAGCAGTGCCCGAGCTGGCCCCAGCCGTCTCCGAGCTGGCCCCAGCATTGTCCGAGCTGGCCCCAGCAGTGCCCGAGCTGGCCCCAGAGCCTGACCACGAGGATCCTGACCACTAGGCCACAGGGTCTGACCAAGATCCTGACCACAAGCCTGACCAAGAGGCCACAAGGCCTGACCAAGAGCCTGACCAAGAGGCCACAGGGCCTGACATCAAACCTGACCAAGAGCCTGACATCGAACCTGACCACGAGCCCGACCACGAACCTGACCCAGCGCCTGACCCAGCGCCTGACCCAGAGGCCACAGGGCCTGACAAGACCTCAGAGCCCATGGGGCCCCGGCCCATGGACTCACTTTTCCGAGCCCCTCCCTCCCACCCCCAGACAATGGGGATGTCTGGGATCCATCCCTTAAAGGGGGGGCTCCCCCCTCGCCGGACGTCCAGCCGCCTGCTGGACGGTCTCCTGCTCCGACCCCTGCTGCCACGTCGCCGGGGGTCTGGGTGCCAACCAGACCATCGTCTCCTGCCGCCACGCCGACGGAGGTCTGGGCGTCCGTCGGACTGACGCCTCCTGCCGCCGCGCCAACGGAAGTCTGGGTGCCAACCAGACCACCGCCTACTGCCACGTCATCGGGGGCCCGGGCGTCCGCCGGACCACCGTCTGCTGCCACGTCATCAGAGGTCTGGGCGTCCGCCAGACCACCGCCTGTTCCTGCCACGCCGTCTGAGGTCTGGGCGTCCGCCAGACCACCGCCTGTTCCTGCCATGCCGTCAGAGGTCTGGGCGTCCGCCAGACCACCGCCTCCTACTGCCCGAAGCCGGTACCACATGCCTGTTTCTGGTCCCCCGCCTGACCGGCTTCGAGCCCCTCCCTCCCTCTCTTGGGCCGTCTGGGATCCGCCCCTTGAGGGGGGGGTTCTGTCATGCCCATGGACTTGTGTTCTTAATATCATGCTTTAAGTTACGTTTTTGTGTTCAGTTCATGTCCAGGTTTTGAGTTTCAGTCTTGTCATTGTTTTTCCCCCTCACTCTGGTTCTTGGTTCATTCACATCATTAGTTCATTCACTGCACCCGTTAGTCATTGTCACCAGCTGCACTCTCATATCACTCCCAGCCCTCTATTTAGTTTCCTGCCTCCCCTGTTAGTTTGTCGGATCTTTGTGTTTGTCACCTGCCCTTCATTCCATGCCATGAAAGCCTTTTGTTTGTTTTTTTCCCAGTTATGTTTTCTGAATCCGGCTCAGCCGCGCTTTTAGTTTGAACTTGGTTATTGTTATTTTTGCCTTAATAAACCTACCTTTCTTCTTAAGTCCGCATCCGTGTCCTTCCCTCAACCAAAACCTGACAATTGCTGTTGTTAGTTCAGAGAGATCAACTGGACAGAAGCCGTCTAAATACAAATCAGGTTCTAAAGATACTTCTAAAGCTGCTGTACTTGATGATACATCACTGATAATAGTGGGAAGGACTCCATTAATCTTCTCTCTAATAGAAACAATTTTATTGATAAAGAAGCTCATGAAATCATCACTCATGCTGAGAGTTAAAGGAATACCTGACTCAACAGAGCTCTGACTCTTTGTCAGACTGGCTACAGTGCTGAAAAGAAACCTGGGATTGTTCTTATTCTCTTCTATCAATGATGAATAATAAGCAGTTCTAGCTTTACAAAGTGCTTTCTTATACGTTATTAAACTATCTTTCCAGGTGGATTCCCTTATTTAAAAGAGGTTTTAAGTATTTTGCACTAAAAAGAAAAAAGTAAGATGTGATATTGATGGACATCTGTATGTGTATGTTATAGTAAATTTAGATGATATTCAGCCAATTGATCTTTTAAGGAGTCAGACAATGGGCCTCATGCAAGAACATTTTCGTATTTTTATTCTAAATTTCTTTCACTTTTTTCGTAGGAAGGTCTCGTACAAACACTCGTTTGTTGTCAGATTCAACAAACGCTCTTTACTTGGGCAAACGACCTGCGTAAATGATGAATGCCCCCCGTGCGTATTTAAGGGCACGTGCACGAGGATAGTATATTTGCATACTCCACGCCCAAAATGATACCATATAAGGCTACGCTTCCTCTCTCCTGTGTCCTCTTCTGACTGATTACCTTTCTTCTCAGAGGGGCAACATTGTCCAGTGTTTTGATCAAGGTCTTTTTATTGAAGATTTTCACAATATACACAATACAAACATTATACTGTATCTAGTCTAATCCCCAGTATCCACCCATTTTACCCACCCCACCCGCCAGACCCACCAGAGAGACACTCAAACAAAAAAACAAAAAAAGCCCACAAAAAAACAACAACAAAAAAAAACAGACACAGCACAAAACAAGTCTATGGGGTTACATTCTCTGCTTCCATTTTTTCCATAAATGTCAAGAAAGGTTGCCAAACTGCATAGAATCTCTGAGTAGACCCTTGGAGAGAGTATCTGATCTTCTCTAGTTTAAGATATTGCATAATCTCTTTGACCCAATGAGAATGCGTAGGGGGGAGAGGGTCTTTCCACCTGAACAGTGTAAGTCTCCTGACCAACAAGTTGCACTTGTAATTACTGAGACGTACACAATGCGGTGCAACACCAAATAGGGCAATAAAGGGGGAAGGATCCAATGGCTCTTCTAGCACTTTAGAGAAAGTCTTGAAAATAGATTGCCAGAAATGACATAGTCTTGGACATGTCCAGAACATATGTAATAGACTTGCAGGAGCTTGCTTGCATCTATCGCATGTAGAGTCCAACTCTGGTCTAATTCTAGACAACCTAACCTTCGACCAGTGAAGTCGTTGTACTATCTTGAATTGCACAACAGCATGCCGTTGACAAATGGATGATGAGTGAATCCTTTGGATAATTTTCTGCCAGATTACATCTGGGATCTGCACAGTTCTAGAATGCGCCGCTGAGGGTGCTCTGAGAGTAGCTCTGTACCTCACATTGAGATTTTTCCTTTTTTCGAAATTTCATTCCTGTTTTTTCTTGGAAGAAATTGCATTTTTTGGACAACTGTTCCTTCCTGCCTTGGATGCTGTGCAGCTGGATTGATTTTTCCCAAAACTTTTGTATATTTTGCTCTTTTGTCATGATGCATAACCATAGTAACAAGGTGGTTTACAACAGGGAGCAGCTGATTAACATTGGAAAAGCAGAAATAATTGGACAACTGAAGCCAGAAATCCCACTGGAATTGAAATGGAGGCGTCGTGGATGCAGAGCAGGAGCAAAGAGGAGAGAGAGAAAGAAGAAGTTCAAACCATCTCTGCCATCCATCATCATGGGAAATGTGAGATTGTTAGCTAACAAGTTGGATGAACTTCTAGCCTTGACAAGGACTCAGCAAGAATATCGGGAATGTAGCATTATGTGTTTTACTGAGACATGGTTGCAGGATCATATCCCCGACTCCAGCGTCTCTCTGCCGGGCTTCCTGACTGTACGAGCAGATCGAGATTTAAAGAGTAGCAGGAAAAGGAAAGGGGGTGGATTGGCAGTGCTTGTCAACAACAGATGGTGTCACCCGGGACATGTTACTGTGAAGAGTCGTCTCTGCAGTCCTGACATTGAACTATTGGCAGTAAGTTTAATTGAATTCCAATTGGCTTGAATTGGACTTACTATCTAAGTGCCTTGAGATGACATTTGTTGTATTTGGCGCTATATAAATAAAAACAAAAAAAAAAATGAATTGAAAACTTTTCGTCCATATTATTTGCCAAGAGAGTTCACCAGTGTTGTTTTGGTGGCTGTTTACATTCCACCCTCAGCTATTGCGGACACTGCATGTGATGTCATCAGTTCCGTTGTTGCTAAGACACAGACACAACACCCCAATTCTTTTGTGGCAATATCTGGTGATTTTAATCATGCCTCACTCTCTGCTACACTGCCAACTTTTCAACAGTTTGTCAGCTGCTCTACCAGAGAAAACAAGACATTGGATTTGTTTTACACAAATGTCAAGGATTCATACATTTCCAAATCAAGACCTCCCCTGGGTAAATCAGATCACAACCTTGTTTTTTTCTGTTCAGCATATAAACCCCTTGTCCAGAGACTACCTGTCACAAAAAGGACTGTTAGAAAGTGGTCACAGGAAGCTGAAGAAGCCTTACAGGGTTGTTTTGATGCAACCGATTGGATTTCTCTTTGTAAGCCACATGGAGAGGACATTAATGCCATGACTGAGTGTGTGACTGACTATATAAACTTCTGTGTGGACAACACCATCCCCACCAGAACAGTGAGATGCTTCCCTAATAACAAACCCTGGATCACCAGTGAGCTAAAGGAACTATTGAACAAGAAAAAAAGAGCCTTTAGGGAGCGAGACAGGGAGTTACTGAGGAGTATACAGAAGCAGCTCAAAGTCAAGATGAGAGAGAGCAAGGAGGTGTATAGAAAGAAGCTTGAGAGTAAACTGCAGAGGAACAATATCAGAGATGTGTGGTCAGGAATGAAGAAGATCACAGGCCTCAAGCAGAGGGAGGATTGGATGGATGGAAGTCTGGACAGAGCAAATGAGCTGAAAACATTCTTCAGTTCAGGAACAAGCTCACCATCCTCCCCTCCTGTTCCCAGCCAAAGAGACACCCCACCCTCCTCTGACCCACAGGTTTCCTGTAACATCTCCACCTCCACCTCAGTCATGGATTCTTCTGCTTCCACTAGTTTGACTTCAACCAAATCAGGAGATGCTGCTGTCCCCTTCACTGTCATCTGGACAAAGCAGGCAGCACTGTGAGGATCATGTTCTTTGATTTCTCCAGTGCATTTAACACAATTCAGCCTGGATTAATGACTACCTGACAAACAGACCACAGTTTGTCAGACTGAAGAATTGTGTGTCTAACCAGGTGATCAGCAGCACAGGAGCACCACAGGGGACTGTACTCTCACCATTCCTTTTCACTCTGTACACTTCAGACTTCCAGTACAAGTCAGACTCCTGTCATCTACAGAAATATTCAGATGACTGCAGTTGTCGGGTGTATCAGAGATGGACAAGAAGCTGAGTACAGAGAGCTGGTGGATCGCTTTGTGGCATGGTGTGGGAACAATCATCTCATCTTGAATGTTAACAAAACAAAGGAGATGATTGTAGATTTCAGGAGAAACAGTGTCAGATCAAACCCTGTTTCCATCATGGGAGAAGAAGTGGAGGTGGTTGAGGAATATAAATACCTTGGTGTTCATCTGGACAACAGACTGGACTGGAGACACAACAGTGAAGCCATCTACAAGAAAGGACAGAGCAGACTGTACTTCTTGAGGAAGCTAAGGTCCTTCAAGGTTTGCAGCAAGATGTTGCAGATCTTCTACAAGTCTGTTGTTGAGAGCGTCATTTCCTCTGGCGTCATCTGTTGGGGCAGCAGCATCAGAACCAGGGCCCTAAAAAGACTCAACAACCTGATAAGGAAGGCTGGTTCTGTTCTGGGGACTACTGTGGAACCTCTGGAGACAATAATGCAAAGAAGGATTTTGCATAAAATCAAGAGAATTATGGACAACCCTGAACATCCTCTCCATGAGACTGTTATCGGAAAACAGAGTCTCTTCAGTCAAAGGCTTCTTCAGTTTGGATGCAAAACGGACCGCTACAGGAAATCTTTCCTCCCCACAGCCATCAGCATCTATAATAACTCCTTGATTTAATTGAGTTACATCAACATTTAATTTCCCTCTGGGATAAATAAAGTACATTTGAATTTGAATTGAATTGAATTCAAATCCTCTTCCCATTTGTGTTTGAGGTGATCTAGAGTTGTCAGATTATGTATATTGAGAAGGTTATATATCCTACCTATAATCTGCCTTAAATCTGTCCTTAACTTGAAAATAGAATCTAACAGAGATGTGGGGGGATATAAGGGGAAACAATTGGAGTGTGAGGTTATAAAGTTCCGCAATTGTAGATATCTATGAAAATGAGGCCTGGGGATACCAAATTTGTTTACCAGTTGCTCAAAAGATGCAAAATTATTGTCTACATAGAGGTCCTGCAATGATAGGATCCCACTCTTAAGCCAGATACCAAAGGCTCCGTCTAGTATTGAAGGGGTAAACATGTGGTTTTTAACTACTGGAGCAGAGAGGGAGAGATTCCGGAGAGCAAATGATCTCCTAAACTGATTCCAAATTCTTACTGACTGTGCAACTATGGGGTTAGTGGTATAATAAGAAATGGGTTTTATCAACGGGAGTTCCGAGCACAGTAGAGCTGGTAAGGAGGTGAGCCTACAAGATGTATTCTCCAGGATTAGCCATTTAGGGGTATCAGGGTTGTCCATGTCACTCATCCAGTACATCAGTGCCCTGATGTTGGCTGCCCAATAGTAGAATAAAAAAGGCCTCTGCAGTATCCATTTCCATATACGTGGGTTTTTATTATTCCAGATAAAGGCTGATATAAGTTTATCTATGGAGCTAAAGAAGAATTTGATCAGAAATATAGGAAGACTTTGAAAAAGATAAAGGAGTCTAGGTAATACATTCATCTTGATGGTATTGATCCTTCCACTCAGGGAAAGAGGCAGCAAATTGTAGTGAATATGAGAGAAGGTCGCCGAGCCGATGTAGAAATGAGTGGTGAAGAAGCCTGCTGACACGGACTTAGTCGAACAAAGAAATCTTTATTTCTGTCGTCAGGTCCATCTCAAATTTACAGAAAAGATGCATCTTCTGGGAGAGTATGTGTCAATTAGCCAGATGTACAACCCTCTCCTCTCTGGAGAGAAAGTCCCTACTTTTTAAGAGCTGTTCAAGGCCACTTGTCCAGGCCTTTAGCCAAGAGATATGCTCTAACTTAAGGATGTCTCCTTTCAAATCTATCCTTATTTGGTCATGTTAAGTGTTTATTTTCTCCGTCTTACACGGAGGCGCGTGGAGGCGCGCGCAACGGTTGTGCACCCCGTGAGCTTGTGCAGCTGTGTACCCAAATGAACTCAGTAAGGCCTGCTCCTCCATTTTTCCTGCTGGTCCATACACTTCAAAATCTTAATGTTTGATGTCCTGTTTCAGACAGTCTATCAAGGGCAGGAAGTTGGCTTTTTAGAGGTCTTTATAATTATGTGTAATCCAGATTCCTAGATATTTAAACTTTTTTGTGTTAATTTTAAAATTTTCACTTTTTTGAAGATTCGTTTTATAACCGGATATTTTGCCAAATCTCTTTAATAGGTCTAATATTCTAGGGAGGCTTTACAGGGGATCCGACAGGTAAAATAGCAAATCATCGGCGTAAAGCGATAGTTTACACTCTTGACCTCCTCTGTCAAGTCCTTTAATATGAATATCCTGTTGAATAGCTAGTGCTAACGGCTCAATAGCAACTGCGAACAGGAGTGGAGACATCGGACATCCCTGTCTCGTACCTCTTTTCAGGTTAAAATAAGCAGAGAGGTTATTGTTGGTACGCACCGTGGCCATTGGGGAGGAGTAGAGATCTTTAATCCAGGATAAAAACTTTGGGCCAAAACCAAATTTATTGAGAGTGTAAAAAAGATAATCCCACTCTACCTGATCAAAAGCCTTCTCAGCATCAAGTGATAGCAAAATCTCTGGTGTGTCGGATGGAGAGGGACAATAAAGAATATTTAGAAGGTGCCTAATATTGAAGAATGAATACCGGTTCTTAATGAAGCCAGTTTGGTCTGTTGAAATGATTTTCAACAGACGTCGGGCCAAGAGCTTTGCAAGAAGCTTTACATCTGTGTTCAGGAGAGAAATTGGGCGATATGAGCCACACTGAAGGGGATTTTTGTCTTTCTTTAAGATAAGTGAAATGGTCGCCTCGCGCATAGTTGGGGGGAGAGAATTTGAGGAGAGCGATTCCTTGAAACAGAGAGCAAAAGAGGGGCAAGTGTTTCTGAGAATGTTTTAAAGAATTCGGACGGGTAGCCATCAGGCCCTGGAGATTTGCCACTTTGCATACTCTTAATCGCCTCTACGACCTCCTCGATAGAGATATCATCCTCCAGCTCAGCAGACAGCTCCGGACCTACTCTGGGGATGTCAAGATTGTGGAAAAACATATCCAAAGCAGATCTATCATCTGGGGTCCGTTTCACAAAGCAGGTTCAACAAACTCTGAGTCTATTCCTGAACTCTGAATTGATCTACTCTGAGATAGAAAGCTCTGAGTTTTCGGTTCTAGAAACGCTGATTTGAGTGAGTTTAATCAACTCTGAGTAGTTTCACCTAGAGTTTAGCGCGTGCACCACCACTTTAAAAAGCCAGCATCAATGGAGCCCCGATTCGACGAGTCACCATGGTAACGGGGAAGAGGCAGGCTACATATTTTACAAACATCGAATTAGACATTTTAGTGCGCTCATACGGCGAGTTTCAAAACGTTTTTAAAAAGAAGTGCAACACCGCTGCAGCTGCAAAGGAGAGGGAGACGGAGTAGGAGAACATTGCTGCTAGCGTCAATGCGTAAATTTAAATGTAGTCCTTTGCAATCAAAATAATATTACAGGGGAAAACTGCTTGAATGGTAGCCTATAAATTTATTTCATTTAGGTGCAATCCCGCGGGGGAGAAGCGCACTTGGCAGCAGCTTAAGATGAAATATAAAAACATTGTTCAAACAGGTAAGACCTCGGCATGGAGGTACCTCATTTTGATAATGTTTTACACTGTAAAGTAAATATTAAGTGGCTATTTGACTGTGCAGTTGTTTTATCCCCAACATAATGCTGTTTTCACACACATAAATATCTTGTCATCTATATCATGTTCTGTTAAATAATCAAGACTATTTAAACTAACACAGACTTCTACTCAGCCAACAGAAAGAAGGCAGATGCCCGTAAAACGGGTGGTGGCCCAGCACCGCCACCTCTTACGGAGGCAGAGGGGCTGGCCCTAAGCCAAAATATTGGAATGCCAGTGGCTGAGGGAATCCTTGGGGGGAGCTCATCTTCTGAGTCCAACCCACAAGACACAAGTGCCTTTATAAAATGTAATGGGCCTATAGATATCTTTTTTAAGCCTATTCATACAAATATTTATTTGTCTTTTCTTTTGTCCCAACAGATTCTGATGGCCTGGTGGAGCCCCCTCACGCCACAACAGATCTTGTAACTGTAAGTTAGCAATACTCCAAAGATTTTACCATGTAGTAGTTTAAGTATTCTGAAAATTACCACTCATCTGTGATGAACAGGATGAGGAAACTATGTCTGCTGCCTTTACAGAGGGGATCCAGAAAGGTCTATTGAGGTAACATCTTCATTATACTGATAGTTCTCTTCCCATTCCCATTTCTTAACATTCTGGTGGAATATGACTTTTAGCCTACACTAAAGTATTAACACATTCTCATCATTTTTTAGCAGAGCATGGCTGGGCTGCAGCAGGAGGGTCCTTCAACTTCTACTGCACAGATTGACACAGTGAGATGGATGTTCAGTAAACACCAGAGGTTCATTCTGTGGAATGCATGTGCAACTGTATAATTTAATGTCGTCCTTATGTATTTCCAGTTGACGGTAAAAGAGGTTTATAGAATTCAACTGCTGAAAAAAATACAAAAAACTGATAAAGAAATGCTCTACTTGGACCGCCAGATGAGGAAGATAGATCTGGAAATTGAAATACTGGAGCACAAGTTAAAGGTGGGTGCATGGTCACAGGTGAATTATGTTAACTATTGGAACATTAACTGAACTAGCTCTTGTATTTGTAGAAAATAAAGAAGACCAAATGAAATTTGTATTATGTCTTTATTTGACTGCTGTGGTGGTGGTGATGATGGTGACTTAAACTCTAAAGTGATTATTGCAAATTGCGTCTCTGACTGCTCTGCCGTCCTGGTTAGCTGGCAGGTGGATGGGGTCATCATCAGTGTCTTCAATTTGTATGGCAGGATGTTGCTCTCCTCTAATAGTGGCGATATTATGAAGAACACAACACATGCCACAATTATATCACAGGCCCTCTCAGGGGTCACCCTGACGTGACGTAGGCACTGGAAACGGGCTTTCAACAGGCCTATGGTCATCTCTCGTCTCTTGTCCTGCAGTGAGCCCAGTTGAAGTTCTGTTGGGGGCCTGATTCAGGGTCAGTGTAAGGGGTCAGCAGCCTAGGTTGGCGTGGGTAACCCCTGTCACCCAGCAGAAGGCCATCAAACTCTCCTGTAATGCATAGTGGATACATTGGAGTGTATTAAAGGAGGGAGACAAGTGAATTTTTAGGCTGCTTACCACGTTGCAGTCTGTTGCTCAGGTTAGACTCGCGATAAATCCTTGAGTCATGAACACAGACCCAGGCCACTTGGCCTCCACATTTGAATTGATGTTTGCAGCATCACAAATGATCTTGATAGTGCATAAAATGAGAGATGTTGGAACTATGATGCAGTCTTTAACATCTTGAAACAGTAGTCAGTCTACATGTACCTGCACATTTATGCTGTGAATGGACTTCCTGTTCACATAATCAGCTTCATTGTGTGAGGGAGCCGTGATGGGGATGTATGTGCTATCTATGCACCCAATCACACTGGGAAATCCTAAAACAAAGTAAAATTACCAATCCCAGTCTGAGGTTGCAGCACAATGTCATTAACAGAATATAATTTAAAATAATTTAACAGATCTCTACATCATTCACCTGCAATCCTGTGGAACTCTTCCTTGATGGCTTTCTTCGTGTGTTTGTGTGCCTACCCTACTTCCGGATTGTTTCATCGCCGTAGTGGAGCGCACCATTGAGCATTCGAGTGTCTGGTATCGCAACTTAAGCTCTGAGAGGACAGAGGAAAAACAACCTCGTCTGTTACCTCACTCCAGTCACTGTTCGGATCTATTTAAAACAACATTGATCAACACTTTCAGAGTACTCCAGAATTGAGTACTTACCACCAGCAAATTTGTTTGGAGGAAGAGCTGCTGCGGCCTGCGGTCCTTGGGGCCCTGTTACTTTGAGGACATGGCTGCCCTAGCGCCTACCGATGACAACTTGGTGCATACATACACCAACAAGGATATTACTAACCTCAAGGAAGACATCCGGAAAATTTCCGATGAACTAAAATCCAAAAACGAAATGTTGAACTCACTTCTGGACCTGGCCCACCAGCAGTCCATGCATATCGCCTCACTGAAAACAGCTCTACAGGACACAGTTCTTTGGGACACTGACACCTCACCCCGGCCTACCTCGAGCTCAACACCAAGGCACACACTTTGGTCTGAAGTGGTCTGCCGCAGGAAGAAAGCGTAGAATCGTGATGTCCTCGTCCTCTCCAACCGCTTCGAGGCTCTTTCGACGCTCACGTCGTAGCTGCCAGGACTGAGGGCTTGGCGCCGAGCAGTGCCCGGCCGGTTGCTGCCCGCGCTCACTAGGCCTAAAAAAATATATTTTTTGGTTCCGGTTTCCGACCGACCCTGTCAATTTACGTGCGACCCAAATTATTTTATGAGCTTGGGGAAGAAAAAAACAAAAAAGAACACAAATACATTTTTTTTGATGCAAACTATAATTACGTTTTTGTACAGCACCTCTTCATCCTGTACAAGGATGAGCGCATGCTCTCGTGAAAACAACGACTTCACGTGAGATCTGCATGCAGACTGGATCGGTAGCACGTGTTATATGGTTGCGGGAGAAAGATGCGTGGTCTCCATTGTTTGTCCATGCAATAGCGTGACAAACAAAATTGTAAGATTGGGTAGGAAATCTTTCGAAAATGTCCTTGAAGAAGTCAAGCAGTGCACTTGTTCATTTGTGTCAGCAGCCGGCAAAGTGGCAGATGGACTGACATCGTCAGCGAACTCGCCTGTCAGTAGTATAGTAGCTTTATTTCAATTCAGATATTTAGCACTGAAGTGCGAACCAGAGCAAATGCCTGTGTCCTCCACGAGTACCACGAACCCGTCCGCCTTCGAGATGCTGTTTCGAGCACAGCAACGTACTCACTTTCCCCTGCCGAAAGTTGTGCAGACCAAAAAAGACGAGCTGAAAAATGACATTCTGAAGAATCTGCAGACCAGGGGAGTGGGCTTTTCTCTTCCAGAGAGCACAACCCAAGGCTCACTTTTGCTGACGGTAAGTGAACTGTAATATTTGAATTATTGTAGGCTATTGCATTTGAAGAACATTTGAAGAAATGATCACCGTAGATCTACCCTGGCTCTTGCTACAACGCTAACCTAGGGACAGTCGTTTTAAACACTTTTTGATTCATTCCAAGACCTATTGAATGCGACTTGGTTACTAAACAAGACACCACAGTGAGTTTAACCCAAATAGCGTGGAAAAGCCGTATACAGTTTATATTTCCGCAGGCAGCCACTCACCTCTGTTTATTTCTGGAAAATCCTTTAGGCTAAGATGGAGCGGCTGAGATCCCACTATAGCCACAGAAGTGACAAACTTTTGTTGCTTTGTTTTGTTTACAAAAAGCAACGATCGAGCTGTGCAGACGTAATGTCGATATTATCTCCATGTGTAGATGTCCTGTCCATATTTATGACTATGTAACAACATAGCATTGGTTGTTTGCATAGCAGCTAGCAGCTTTCTTCATCTAGGCTACATCAACAGTGAAAGCCAGTTTTGAGTATCCCTGTAGGCTACTTCTGACGTTCTGTGGAGATCTAGACCGCTGTTTGGTCAGATATATTTTAATCAGATTAAAGGGTCACCCCAACACTGGGAGACCCTCAGGAAAACGATATGGGTTAAACATGGCTGGAATTATCCTATTATAGATAGATCTATGATAATGATCTAAAAATAACAATGATTATATGTTATGAAAAATAAGATATTTTTCATATCATATATCATACTATCATTATCATTTTTATGAATATATATGTAGGCTACACAATATATAAAAAAAATATTTCAATTGTTTTGTGTTAGGCAGAATAGCAGAAGCTACATGTTAGTCACAATGTTAACTTGAATAGCACTGTCTAATCCTTCTAGGCCTACAGTAGGCTTCACTTTTGAGACATGTATTAAACATGTCAGTGCAACATATACTTTGTTGTATATATGTACTGTTATTGAAATTTAAAACGGTCTTGCCCTGCTGCCACATTTGTATTGGGGCTGGAAAAAAGCACATTGTGGCCAGACCCTATGGCAAGCAGAAATGAGCAGTGTTCATGTGGTTTAAAGAGGCCCGGCAGTTGTATTTTCCTTCATTTAACTTAAAGTGGAACTCCAGTGTTATTCAACCCATAGCCCTGTTTTTTGAGGTCACCATGTGCTGTCTGTAGAAAAAACAATGAGAAAATTTGGTACAATATAGAGCGAATAGTGACCCGGTAGCTAAAGCTTACCTAATTGGCCAGATGGCTTTTGTTTCAGTTTAAATGTCCCATGAATAGGTTAGCTTTAGATGCCAGACCTCTATTTGCTCTGAGTTGTACCAAATGTTCTCATTGTTTTTCCTACTAAGTAATGTTGGACAACAGGGCTATGAGTTGCAGAACACCAGAGTGACACTTTAACTAAACTATTACATTTATTAATGAAATATTGCTTGAGATGTCTTCAATGCCAATGGTCCAGGTTGTATTGACTACATATTTTGTTCATATAAAAATGTGTGTGTGTGTAACATGCTGGGAGTATCCATTGCTGCTGTAATTAAAAAGAAAAAAAAAACATCTACCTATCACAATGCTGCCACTGGAAAAATAAAATAAAATAAAAATAATAATAAATTCCCTACCTACCCATGACATCAACTGACTTTTTTAGGCCCTGTCATCCTCAGGAAAATGTCAGCAGCTCCTCAGAGATGCGGTTAGTGGACACACCGAGACTCATCACCGTTTGGACAGGGAGCATGGTCTCATGGGGGCTCGGACCATGGTATGTACCCCTGCTGTTGTCTCCCCACCCGCGGCCGCTTTTGCCGGAACCTCTGCCTCATCTTCTGTCGCTGCTGGACCGACGACCCGGAGTGGTTCGCCGGCTGGGTCTGGCTCCCGCGGACGTGGTTCAGACGCGTTCATCGTGGGAACATCCATGGTCAGGCATGTCCAGGTAACCAGGTGCCGCACATTCTGTTACCCAGGTGCGTTCGTCAATGACATCACCAACTCCGCCCATGAGCTTTCACAGAACAAATCATCTGTTTCCACAATAGTAGTTCACATAGGCATAAACAATCTCAAGCTGCAGCAATCAGAGACCCTTAAGCAAGACTTTATCACCCTCATCCACAGCATTAAACAGTTAAAGAAACAATGCATCATCTCCGGCCCACTTCCCTCACCTCGGTTTGGGGACATCAAATTCAGCCGCCTGCAACAACTTCCCATTTGGCTCAAAGGACACTGCAACTCCAACAATATTCCATATGTGGACAATTTTACAACCTTTTATAATAGACCATACCTTTTCAAACACGACGGTTTACATTCAAATCATACAGGATCTCATCTTTTATCCATGAACATTAAACTGACTCTTCAATCTAATAAACCATTTTCAGATTGACGGTACAACAGCTACAAATCAGTCAAACTCCAATCTTCTCCAGCCAAACCCTCATCTACATCTACATCTACTTTTTAACATTTATACACTCAAAATACAGCAAAATTTTAATAACTGGTGATTTTAACTTGCATATTGATAACAGCTGTGATTTTTATGCAAATTAGTTTTTAAACCTATTGAACAGCATGGATTTTAAACAACATGTCACACAGCCTACTATCACAACAAAGGACACACCCTAGATTTGGTCATAACCTATGGCCTGTCCACTGGTGTGTCCTCTGTTGTTGACCTGGCTGTGTCAGACCACTACTGTGTGTTTTTTAAAGTCACCAGTTTTATCCAACAGGAGGCCCCGGGAAGAACCGTGAGGAAGCAGTATATTACTTCTGAAGTGGCTGCAGATTTTATTGACATTTTACATCATACCCCTGCACAGTTTTTACCTGCATCGTGTGATTTTATTGTTCATTATTTTAACAGCAAACTGAAGTCAGCCATTGATGCTGCAGCTCCACTTAAAACAAAATCAGTAAAAGTTAAAACCATACCACTGTGGAGAAATGAGAGAATCAAACATATGAAAAGGAACTGCTGGAGAGCAGAAAGAAAATGGAGGAAAACAAAATTAACTATTCACTTAGAGATTTTTCAGGAACAACAAAAAAATTACAACAGTGCAGTAAAACAGGCAAGAACCCTCCCTCCATTTTTCAAATCTTATTACACAGAACAAAAATAATCCTAAGTTCCTTTTCAAAACATTCGATCTTTTAATAAACACAGATTTTAACAAGTCCTCCATCCCAGCATCAGATGCTGCATGTGAGGACTTTGCAGACCACTTCACAAGTAAGATCAATGCTATTAGATCCAGCCTTTTATCTCAACAAAATGTTGATTTTAACATTTCTGAAGCATTGTTTTTACCGGAGGAAACACTGGATAGTTTTGTCCTGGTTGATGCCAAGACGCTTGGTCAAGTCTTCTCCCAACTAAACCCAACAACCTGCCTTTTAGATCCCATTCCCACATCTCTTTTTAAGACATTTTATGGTTTCTTCGAGTGTGAGCTTTTAAATATTGTAAATTGTTCTCTTCAGACGGGTGTTTTCCCATCTGCCTGTAAAACTGCAGTGGTAAGGCCCCTTCTGAAGAAGAGCAATTTAGATCACAAGATCCTTGATAGTTACTTGCCTGTATCCAACTTACCATTTTTAAGTAAAATTATAGAAAAAGTTGTTTTTGATACAGTAGATCACCACATTTTATTAAACAGACTTATGGCGCATTTCCACTAGCTCGGCACGGCTCGGTTTGGTTGCGTTTCCATTTACAACCGAGTATCACTTCGTGCCTCCTCGACGTGGGCGGGGTCGTCGTAACACGGCTACACCGACCAGAACAACAACAACAACATACGAGGAGGATAGCATGGAGGACATCGAGGCGTTCGTGTTGCTGCTCACCTTGTGGCTTTTTGTCGCACAGAAGGCAAGAGAAGAGAGCCAGAGAAGACTCCTGGCCGCCAGACAAAACAGTTTTGAAAAGTGACGACACTCATCGGCCAATCAGTGGAAGGCAGTCGGCTGATGTCACGTTTTAGTAACGCTTCGGCCCGCTTGGAACCAGGACTGAGGTGATACGGAAAATCTACCCGGTTGCAGGTACTGCGTGCTAGTGGAAACACGTCATAAGAAGCCTGGTGGGTGTCTCTGGCACTGTTCTTAAATGGTTTTACTCCTATCTCACAGATCGACAGTTTTTTATAAGTATGGATACATGTTCCTCAAGACTTCATAAAATCCATTGTGGGGTTCCCCAAGGATCAATTTTAGGCCCATTGCTTTTTAATCTGTACATGTTGCCACTTGGTGATGTCTACGGGAGACATGGCATTATTTATTTATTTATTTATTATTATTATTTTATTATTATTATTCTATTATATACTTATTATACACTTATTTATCCAGTGTTTTTCCTCATGGGGATCTTCCACACCGGGGACTATGCCCACTCGGCCTGTGGGGACATTGCTGTGGGGATCGCTCTGGTTCGGGGTGGCTGGGGGATCCTGCACTGCAGCCCTGGCTGTGGTGTGGATGCCGGCCTGCCCTGATCTGGGCGGTTCCCCGTGGTGGCGGCCTCTGTGGTCATTGGTGGGCTGGCTCCCGGTGTGGACAGATCCCCAAGATACCGTACTCACTTCAGCGTCAAGCCAGATTTTAATGTTGATTGTTGTTGATATTGCTCATGTTGGGGGGTGGTGGGGGGTTTGAATGTGTGCAGTGTGGTTGTCGGTGTGATGTTGTGTGTGAGTTTATGCATGAATTGATTTGATTATTGATTTTATTATGTAAAGCACTTTGTGCTGCTTTTTAGAATGAAAGGTGCTATATAAATAAAGTTTGATTTGATTTAATTTGATTTGACAGGTTTATGTCCAGGGAAAACCACAAACATGGGTAAAAGCCGTTTCAGGGCGAGGCACACTTTTCTGACCGTCCTGCATACAGTTGCCTTGCTCAAGTGCTCTGCATCTCCGACATTGTATAAAAAAAAAATTCCATTCGTAAAGAAACGCAGTGCAACACAAAATATCTGCTGGGATGCGAGAGCATGACTGCGGTTGGTAATGTTGCCAATATAAGGACGGATTCGGTTGTGTATATAAATGATGGACTGTCACGTGAAACGGTACCGCTCAAAAAGAAAATTGTCTGGAAATGCTAAAACATCAATTGCCGCTTTCGGACAGAGTAGTTATAGGAACGCAGTTATCAGAACTGTCCTACTCGAATTTCGTTCTGATAACTGTCCTTCTGTTTCAGTCTGCATTCGCACATGAGTCGGGACCTGATAGGGACTGATGCGGCGCGCGCAGCCATCTGCTTCAGTGACGTGTTAGCCGTTTAGCGCTACATTCAAACACAAAACAAAACCGGTAAAAGTAATGAGAGTAGAAAAAACACCACCAAGAAGCTAATATGGAGAGCGGGGAGGCCACCGTGTTTATGGTCTGCATGATGGTGATATTAATCATGGACGATCACATCAGGCGCTAATATCGAGGCTGGAAGAGCTCACAGAGAGAGTCAGGAGACGATACTTTTTCATTTCATGAAGGAAGAAAGGAGAGCAGAGCGCTGCAGACAAAGGAGACAAAGTGTAAGTTTAACTTATTAAACACCCGCCGGTTGTGTGTGTGTCTATGAGGAAACATTTCAGCCGTGATAGCATGACATTGGGCGTAGCTACCGACCACCACACACCTCCCTCAGATCGTTCTATACAACCATGAAAAGACCCGACCTCGGAGAAGGAGCTAAATAGTTATAGGAACTGAGGGAGATAGCCCCGAGTTCCTGTATGTCCGAACACGGGAGAAAACGGCCCCGCGGATTAAAAGGTTATTAGAACTGCCAAAGGTTCCTACAGTCCGAAAGCGGCTAATGCGTGGTCTGATAACCATCTCCCGACGAATATTTAATTCTCTGCACAATAATGCTGCACCTTCATCCACGGGATTGTTGACAAACGGACATGCCATGTTCGTGGAAAAAGTCGCCTTTTACTGTACCTAATTATAAATCGACTTCTAGAAATGGAAGAACTACCTGCTACGCCAAAACTCGCTCTGCTGACTGAATGAATGAGGAAATCAAATGCCGTGTGTGGCTGAAAGAGGGCGGAGACAGAAAGAAACTCGAGGTTTCTTGAGGAAAACCTGGTCCCGACCAGGTTAGGTTCAGAGAGTCTGTTAATACGGTAACTGACCGAAACAGGCTAGAGTTTAATTCAATTCAATTAATTTTTATCTATATAGCGCCAAATACAACAAATGTCATCTCAAGGCACTTAGATAATAAAGTCCAATTCAAGCCAATTGGAATTCAATTAATTGTAATCATAATTATTCATAAAATAATCCAATTCATTCATATAGAGCCAATTCAAAAACAATTTCCCAGCTAAGGAAACCAACAGATTGCACTGAAACTTTGTTTTCGGTCCAATCTCCCGTCTTGAGCGTGCCTGAGGCGACTGTGGAGAGAAACGAGTTACCCCTCTTTCTCGGGGTTGAGTTACCTCCCTTTGTAAAACGGAAAACTCAGAGTTTCCCTCATTTCAGGGTTAATCAACTCAGAGTTTTCACTAAACCTGCTTTGTGAAACGGACCTCTGGTGTAGGGGTGGGCGATATGGGCAAAAAAAAATATCTCGATATTTTTTAGGATTTTGACGATAAAGATATTTTGACGATATTTCTAAAAAAAATTAAAACTTGCGTTAAGATCACAATAAAATTAACACAAGCATGCAAGTCTAAGCACACACGGCCGGTACAGTGAAACTGCGAATGGCTCATTAAATCATTTATGGTTCCTTTGATCGCTCTACCGTTACTTGGATAACTGTGGCAATTCTAGAGCTAATACATGCAAAACGAGCGCTGACCTTCGGGGATGCGTGCATTTATCAGACCCTCGTAGTTGGATCTCGGGATCGAGCTGACGGTCCGCCGCGAGGCGAGCTACCGTCTGTCCCAGCCCCTGCCTCTCGGCGCCCCCTCGATGCTCTTAGCTGAGTGTCCCGCGGGGTCTGAAGCGTTTACTTTGAAAAAATTAGAGTGTTCAAAGCAGGGCGTGGTGTGGCGCCGTGGTAAGGGCAGAGGACCACTGGCGCCGCACTTTATTGATTTTTGGCGATTGAAAAAAAAAAATAATATATATATATATATATATATATATATATATATAGCCTATATCTCGATATTGCAAAATTACTCATCGTCAAAACAACATTCACGATAATTTCGCAAACGATACATATCGCCCACCCCTACTCTGGTGGCTCTGAAGTGTAGAGGGAGGAATAATAGCAATGAAAACATAAATTAATTTCCAAGTGGTCGGTATGCTTCAAACCTTGTTCATCACTAATTTCAGATATGTACTGATTGGCGGTTCTCTGACGCAACTGATGTGCTAAAATTTTTCCAGCCTTCTCCCCATGTTCATAAGAGCCATGTCTAGATTTTAAAATAAGATTTTCTGCTTCAAGAGGAGATCAAACTCCATTTTAAGTATCAGGCGTTGTTTGAGTATGTCATCCGAGGATGAATGGCTGTACAGTATATCAGACTTCAAAATATCATCTGTCAACTGCTTAAGGCGTACAGTGTTAGCTTTTCTTTGCATCGGCAATAAGATATGATCTGTCCCCTTAAATATGCCTTCAATGACTCCAAAACCGTTGAGGACGACATTCCCGGGGTCTGGTTATGGGCAAGAAAAAATTTGATTTCAGATTCAATGAAATTTCCAAAAGCTTCTTCTGAAAGAAGCAAAGAATTAAGTCGCCATGGGCAATAACCAGGGTCTGCACTGGGAATGTGTATCTTCATAGTCAAGGGGCCGTGGTAAGTAGGATTGTCTCCGAGCCATCTTCAAGCCTCCCATCCGCCTGAGGGAAAAGAGCTGTGTTCAAGATCAAATGGATCAAAATAATAGCTGTCACTGTGGAGCCTCTGCTGGAATAGTGGTCTTCACGTAGGCCATTGCCTTCTCCAGGTCCAGAAATTCCTTGTTATCTCCGTTGTATGAGATGCAGAGTCGAGCAGGGAATAATATCCCATAGCGGATGTCACGTCGGAACTCGCAGAAGATTCCTGACGTCGTTGAACGCAGCCCGGGCTTTGGCAACACTCGCAGTGTAGTCTGGAAAATTGGCTATCTGCTCCCCCTGGTGTCGGAGTGGGCCACGCTCTCGGGCTCGGCGTAGTACATCAACACAATCCTGGTAGTAGTGAAGTTTGGCAATAATAACCCGAGGTTTCCCATTAGATTTTCTCGGTGCGAGGCCTCTGTGCGAGCGATCAACCAGGATTTCTTTCTCCAAATGCAAAACTTCCTTCAGTAGTTTAGAAACTGAAGCAGTGGAGCTCGAACCGGGTTCCTCTGCAGCACCCACGATACGAACATTGCACCTCCGCATCCTCCCCTCTGTCCTCATTCTTCTCCCTCAAATTAGCCATCTCAGTTTTAAGTTCAGCAACTGCCGCCTGTAGTGCCCCGACCATGTTTACAGCCCTTCTTCCACGTCGACGATGGTGACCTTCATATTGTCCAGTCCAGAGCGAATGGCCGCTGTGTTGTTTACAATTTCAGACTTAACCTCTTTCAATTCACTTTTAAGAAAGTTAAAGTCTTCCGTGAGTGCGTCCCTTAGCTCTGACCTGATAGCAACAGAGATGTCCGCTCTCAGTGAGGAAAGAATGTCCGCTTTCAAGTCCATTTCTGACTCCGGCCTTGTCGTGGAGGCGTCGGACCTCGTGCTCAAGGGGCCGCCTTATTTATATTTACGGAGCTTGGTCGTCATTGAAGTAACGTGCACAGCTCAAACTTACTCCAGTGTGTCTCGTATGTGTTAGAAGGTGATATTCACATAAATTTTTCAGAAAGTGCTCGATGAAATGATATTTTTGAAAAAGCTAGGCAGGAGCACAGCTTAAGACTTCCTACTCCATTGCTGGCTCACTAGCCAACTGTTCACTCTTAATGCCATAAGTCAGCACAAGATAAAAGGTGTGATTAAGGCAGTGAGTAGGTCTGTGAAAACTTTAAGAAAATCCAATCTAATATAGAATTAAAATTTTATTTAGGCTGTCATTTTCAACCTCTACATGAATATTAAAGTCACCCACGACAATGACTTTTAAAAACTAAACAGGAACATAAGACATGATAAGACTAACAGACATGACAGAGAGGAAGATCCTGCAGTGGATCATAAAGACTGCACAAAAGATCATTGGTGCCCCTCTGCCCGGCTGAGAATCAGAGCTGAAAAGATCAGGTCTGACTGCACACACCCTTCACAAGGTCTTTTTTGACACCCTACCCTCTGGCTGGCTCAAGGTCATGAGGGCATGGACAGAAGGACTGAAAAACAGTTTCTTCCCCAAGGCTGTGAAAGCTCTCCTTATATCCTGAGCTGGACCGTTCTCTTTTTTTTTGCACTCTTGTCCTTTTTTTCCTTGTCCTTTTTTACCCTTATCTTTTTTATTCTGTACTATTTACAACTGCAATATTTATTAAAATATTTTTTACATATGCTGCTGCTGTGTATAGGACTACTGTTAAAGAGAATTTCGATGTATGTGCAATGACAATAAAGACTTCTACTCTTCGATAATTTCACATAGATGTATATAAAAAGAGGAAGCCTGTCTAATATTTAAAGGCAACTTATTGCAAAGTTTGGGAGTCTCGACTGCAAAAGCCTGATCCCCTTCGAGCTTCAACCTGGTTACCGGAACAACCAAGATCAGCTGATCAGCAGACCTCAGATACCAAGAAGGGACATAAGGCTGAATAAAGTCCGAGAGGCAGGGTGGAGCAAGATCATTTTGACATTTATATGCTAGAGGGAGAATTTTAAAATCCATTCTGAATCACACAGTGAGCCAGTGAAGGGAGGACAGAATCAAGGAAATGTGCTCATGTTGTTGCACTCTAGTTAATAGATGAGCAGCAGCATCTTGGATAAACTGAAGGTGTGAAAGGGAAGCCTGGCTAACCCCAACATAATTAGCATTGCAGTAATCCATACGAGTTGTGATAAAAGCATTAATCATTGTTTCAAAGTCTTGCCAATTCAGAACAGGCTTTAACTTAGCTATCTGCCTTAACCAAAAGATCCCAGAGCTGATGATGTGAAAATAACTTTTATTTTCGTTTCATTAAAACTAAAAGAATTTAGCAGCCTCAACAGTTCGATATCATTAAAGCACTCTAAATTATGTACACATATACATATATACGGTATATAGATACATATGTGTACATAATGTAATTCTGTTGAATTAATGTACCACAATTCTGATAATTTCCTTCGAATAGAGTGGTGTTTCCTGACAGCCATTATAAACTGATTATTAAACCAAACCCTTGATGAGTAGTTATACTGTATAGTAGTAGCATTTTTTTTTTTTATCAGAATACAGAATATTTTAAATAACTTCAACTCATAATCTGTACACTGAACTGTGCACTGTGATGACTGTCAATGTTTTGTGAGAGCTTGCATAAGCAGGCAGCTGTATGTTCTTCAGGCTTTTGTAGAAGCGATTAGGCTGAGTGACAGAACAGTAGGAAGACACAATGTATAGTGATGGCCTGCAGAGAACTACATCCCCCCAACAAGTACAAGTAAATAAGGACTACCCACCCCCAAATACCTTATCTCCACCCACCAAAGACATTGCCCCCCTCCTGTGTGCACATCAATTAACCCACAGAAGATAAAGCTGATAAAGGACGGATATATAGAGAGCTATCTGTGGTTTTCTTAAACAAAGGTCATTTCAACACTTAATATCACTGTCCTCTCCTCACAAAGAACCATATTGATAACTATATCGTTGAAGTTCAATTGACGTAGTGTATGTTTAAATATTTACACTCTTGTTATCTCTTTTCCAGTCACTCTGTGGGAAATTACTACAGGGGTCCAGCTAAATACTTTTTTCTACTCTCTTTGCTAATCCTTTTCATGGAGAGAATAGTATACAGCAGTGCCAATTGAGACTATATGCATTTTTTACATACATTTTGATTTTAAACATTAACATTTCAGATTTTCCTTAACTTTTGATATGAATTACTAGTTTATTACAAGATGGTCTTGCTCATAGTTTTTTAACAATTAAAGTTGTAACTGAGAAAAAAATATAGGCAATCAGGTCATCAGATAAGTTTTACACAACACTTTGTGAGAGTAAAAAAAAGCATGTTGGTGGTTATAGAATATTGAAGCAAAATGCTTCAATAGAAAGACATTTTAGCTTTTCATATAGATTTCATATATCTGACCAATTAGCATTAGCAAATATTTTTCCCAAAAGGGTATAAGAATTTAGGATTTAGATCTATACCTTTAACTAAAGCTTTTCACCTTTGACAGATTTTCTATCCCCTTCTCCAGTCACTTTTTTTTTTTTTTTTTACCAGAATGAGGAAAGAGGTTTTAGGAAAAGCTTTGGGTTTATTGTGTTTGTGGAGGCTGGACTGACTGATGGCCGTAGAACAGATATCATCTTAATATCTGTTGACAGTCAGCTCTTCTCTGCATAATTTGCCTCACCTCTCACATTAGAAATGGTTGTGTTTAGCTCCCGAGGGCATGTATTAGAACAAATTTGAGGAGTGTCATGTTGCATGCATTTCAACAGAGCCAACAGGGTTAGACTCACATTGGTGTAATGAATCAATATGCTTGACTAATGGCTGAACCAACTCCATAAGGACAAGGAATCTGAAGCAAGATTTCCATCAGGGAGAAAGTATTTCAGCTCATAAGCCTATTAATTAAAACTGCAATTCACATAACATTTAAAAAAAAATAGACAATGACTTTGAATGAATGTTGTGTGTCAGCAACAGAGACCTGACCTAAAAAGAAAACATAATTACGAAGACTTAACTGAAGCATAATTTCCCTTTTGACTTTAAAATATAAAAATAATAACTAACAAATTAACTGAGGTCAGTAAAAAAAAAAACAATGTGAAAATGTGATGATATGTGACAAACAATATCAAAGTCAGAACGAGCACATATTTAGCTGCAAAACAAAATCCCTCTCCTGTTTAATCCAACCAACAGTTTTTCAGCTGCATCTCTGTTCCTGGCATGTAGATGTTACAACCACAAAAGAGGCATTCAAGACAAAAGGAAATAACAACTGAGGCATGGCTGGTTTAGCACATGAATAGTGGTGGATTACTGGGATAGACTGAGTTGGTGCAAATCAAATGAAGCAAGCATTTGGATTGGAGAATGTAAAATCCATCTGATAAACAGCTGATTATCACCTGCTGATACATTGGGACAGAAAAACAGTGATTAATCAGTAAAATCCCTCATCAGCTTTTTTTGCTTGACTGTTTATGTTTATATATGTGGCAGACACTTTTATCCAAAGTGACTTACACTCATATCTCAGGTAGGCAGGTAGTGTAAGGGGGTCTTGTCAAAGGACCCCTACTGGAGGTAGTAGTAGGTATTGAACTCCAGGTCACACACATGAAAGGCACATGAAAGGCAGCTATCTTACTACACTATCCAGCCACTGTACTGTACTGTTTAAACATCTCTGCTGTAAGTGAAAAATTAAAGTTT
Organism: Odontesthes bonariensis; assembly: GCF_027942865.1. Taxonomy (NCBI): domain Eukaryota; kingdom Metazoa; phylum Chordata; class Actinopteri; order Atheriniformes; family Atherinopsidae; genus Odontesthes; species Odontesthes bonariensis. Next base: position 35,825,048 of record NC_134509.1, on the reverse strand, counting down.
AAGATATTAACCTATCAAGCTAATGTCTGCAATGCACAAAGGGATGTGGGGAGCATCCTGTAGTTAAAGGAAAAAAGCAAAACATATTCCAAATGCATATTTTCCATTGACAGAACAGACACGAGGGTGATTTCACAAAAGACTAAAGACATATCAGAAGCATTATTTGATTTATTTCCATTATTTTTTTAGATACAGATATAGGAGACTTTAAACTGATTTCTTGAGAAAAAAACAAAAAGCTGGTTCCTTGTGAATTTTAAAATCAGTGACTGGATCCGCAAAAGCTCCCAGGAAGCCCAATACTTTACGGTTCTCCACCTCTGATCAATGCTAAAAGGTGCATCAATACAGATACACACCAATCGATGCATAGTGAATCTTATGAGTGCCACTACACGGTTTCAGTCTGTGATTTCAAAGGAATCTCTTGATATCATTTGAGATTCTTTTTTTTTCTAATTATGAAAATATATTTTTTTCCTCCCTTATCTTTCCTTTATCAGCTTGAAGGTACAATACTCTTTAAAAGTCATTATCCACCCCTCATTTCACCATGTATTACCAGGAAAATGGGACAAGTGTACATTCAAATACAGTATAAAATGCAAATAAAATCCCAACAAGCTTGTATTTCAACAGTCTTGAAATTCAATATTCTATACTAGCACATTTATTCTTCAACACATCCTAAACCCTCTCAGACATGCGATTGTGAATCCTTGTAATTCTTTAAGCAGTCTTCATGCTCTTCTTCTCAACTTTGGCAGTAGTGGTAAAAAGCTGCTGATGTTATTGATTTAATGTGACTGTTAAAGTTCACGTCTGAGTCCAATATTACCCCTAGATTTCTAACTTGAGTACTAGGTTTTAGAGCAAGTCTCAAAGTGACTGATAACACTTCCTCTTTGTTTCTGGTCACAGACAATGATTTCAGTTTTGTCTGAGTTTAGCTGGAGAAAATTGTTTTGCATCCACACAATGATCTGTTTGATGCAGTGACACAATGTATCTACAGGCCCATGTTCTCCTACCTTCAGTGATACGTAGATCTGAGTGTCATCTTCATAGTTGTGGTAGGACACATTATAGCTGCGTATTAGCTGGCCTAATGGAAGCATGTACAGATTGAACAATAGGAGTCCCAGGATTGACCCCTGAGGAACCCCACAGGGTCATAGCCACAGTTACCAATTCCAACAAAATATTTCCTGTCCTCGAGATAGAACTTGAACCAGTTTAAAGCACTACCAGAGATTCCCACCTAACCTCTGTAATAAGATTGCATGGTCAACTGTGTCAAAGGCAGCACTTAGTTCCAGCAGATTTTAGCCTGAGACTTTGCCTGCATTTGTGTTCAGGTGGATATCATTTGTCACCTTGATCAGAGCTGTCTCAGTGCTGTGGTGGGGCCTAAAGCCTGATTTGAAGGTATCAAAAGCATTGTTAGAAAGGAGAAGGTCAGTAAGCTGTTGATATACAACTTTTTCTAGGACTTTTTCTAAAAATGGCAGGTTTGATATGGGCCGGTAGTTGTTCAGTACTGTGGCATCAAGATTGCTCTTCTTTAGAAGAGGCTTATTGATAGCAGTTTTTAAGGCCTTTGGAAATGTTCCAGTGTGGAGTGAGTGATGTTGTCAGTGACAGGTGTGAAATGTGTGCTCTAGGTGTCTAGTGTTGTGGAGAAAAATGAGTCGGACGCGCCGTGGTCAGCCTCTTCTGGGGAATTTATTGAACAGACCATCACAGAGACAAGTACATTTCAGAATGCCCGGAAATTCCCTTTGACCTCAGTTTGTGACAATCTTTTATACTCTCCTGACTCATTCAATGCGTACGTGGCCCAAACCCAATCTCTCCTTGGTGCCACGCTTTTGCCATTATCTAAACAAAGCTCATCCTAACCTCAAACAATATTCATAAACCGGACAACAAGGCACACTGTGTAATTAGGACAAGTGTCATGGCTCTGCTCTCCCACATAATCCCCCCCTGAAATCACTTATCAGTGATTTAATAAAGAAATAATCTAATAATCTAATCTAAAAAAGAAAATCATCACACATAATTAACACTAAATTATTCTAATAATTCTAAATAAAATAATTCTAAATAAAATGGAACATATTGAATAAATGAAAATACTGTAAAAAAAAAAAAATATATATATATATATATATATGCACCAAATCACCTTAAATGATACTGAATTCAACAATCATTTAAATCTTTAACATTACCATCAAAATTGTCCACTGTTCGCAGTGCATAGGAGTGAAAAACCCACTGGCTGCTACTTTTGTAACTCATGTTCTTATTCTTGGGAAAACTCTCCTATGGCCCCAACCCACCTGGCGACCGACCACTTAATTACTCTTTCAGTACCAAAGGTCGCACTCCGAACAGTTGACTGACACAACTGGCCATGGACATATGAGTGATTAGTTATGACTGATAATAAACATAGAATGAATACACAACCATCATCAAATTAATAAATCACAGTTTTGTACCATGGGCAATACAGAAAATTATGAATAATCAAACAATAATAGTAATAAAATGCAATGTAATACAGCTCTTCCAGTCCCGTCCCATCACCCGTACTCTGGAGTCGTCTGCTTCTGGCCGAACATCCGTCCGGCTGGGTCTGGAACTGCCAAGCTAACTTTGGAAGGAGAGGTTGCCAGAACTTCATTTCCATGAAAGAGGTCTTTACCACCTCCTCTCCCTGTCAGGCTATATTTGGTTCTACACCTAAGGAAAGCATCTTGTTAACCGTGTCACGCCCAGGGACTCATTTTTAGTTTCATGTTTTAGGTTATGTTTTTGTATTCAGTTCATGTCTTGGTTTTGAGTTTTTAGTTTTGCCATTGTTTTTCCCCTCACTTCCCTCACTCAGGTAATTAGTTCATTCCCCTCACCTGTCCATTGTCTCGTGGTCTGGGAAATAGGCGGGGCAGATGATCTGCGTTATCAAAATGCAAGCTTTTATGGAGCATACGCAATAGGCCAATCTATGCAACCATACGCAGGGGGGATGTGCGCACTCGCATAAAAGTCTGCCATACAACAAACACAAAAGCCCCGTGAAAATGAGCGAAGAGAAAGTTTGTGAAAGGAATTAATACTGCCTACGTTTCAATTAGTGGGAAACTTGTCGCAAAGCATTACCTAGCATGGCTAATTTCATGGCACAATTCAGATGCGCCTTGCTGGACTCGTGTTTTTTTGCCTTTTCCGAAAAATGCTTCATGTCACACACACCGACAGTGCTCCAACCTAAGCTGGCAGACAAGTAACCTACTGTACATGTAAGCTGTCAACACATTGTTTACTGTCTCAACATTGCATTGCTTAGCTAAGATATTTCATTAAATCACTCCCAGTTTCCCATTTTGCAAAGACTTCGTTCACAATCACTTAAACTTTGTAAGATAGCAACTATAAAGTAAAATCTTTACCTACCACAAACGTGAATCCGGATTAAACAGCCAATATCCTTCATCAAATCCGACATAGTTATCCGTTTTATCCAACAAATTTGTAGGGGAATTTGGCGGCACTGAACTTCCCACTGGCTAGTTGGGCGGAATAATATATTTCTTAAACCCTTTGAGTCCTTTCCATGTCCAGGGCAGATCATACACCTGCCCCAATAGCATCTATTGACCCATCCCACGTGACGTCACAACAAAAGCGTCAGCCATTTTGGACGTGAAAACAAGTAGTCTACCACAGCCAACAACGGAGGAGCGAGAAACATTCAAAGGAAAATATCGATTCGATCAGTAAGGTTTACATCATGCCGGCATATTGTTGCGCGCCTGGGTGTACCAACAGTCAGCAGACGAGGAAAGATTTGTCTTTTTACCGGATCCCCACTGACCTTGAGTGACGGAGAAGATGGATCGCGGCGATCAACAGGAAAGACTGGCAACCTTCAGTATACCAGCGGTTGTGTAGTGACCACTTTGTTGGAGGTAAGTGTCAAATAAAGATATCATGCAAAGGCTTTACATTGCTTATACATTTACCTCGCAAGGCTTTACATTGCATGGCGGCCAGTGTGTTTAACCAAATAGGTTAAAACAACCCACTAACACCCTTGTTTCCGTAGTAGCCAGCACCATTAGCTAAGGACTAGCTAACCTTGCGTTCCTTTGTTTGCCCTTTGTATGCCCTTGTTGTGTATGTGAGGGCATATCAGGCGTAATGCCCCACAAATAAATGTTGTAAACAAGAGGAATATTTTTCTTTTCAATCCCCTCAGTTTCCTGTAATCTGTAACAATGGTTGGAGAAAATAATGGAAATCAACGAGAGCAGTGTGGTGGCTGGCTGTCTGGCTACTTTTAAACTGCTATGTCTGTATGGCGTTGCTAATGTGTTGATGTTGTCATTGCAGGCAAGAAAAGCAACAACCCCTTATCTCCGGACTACGTGCCCAGTGTGTTCCAGTACATGACGCCTCATCAAAAACGACGGGCAGAAACCAGCTTAGGGAAGTTTAACCAACGTCAGGATCTCAAGAGGAAAAAACGCGAGGCAGAGGGCAAGATCGCCGCTGCTCATTCCCTGCTGGAACTGTCGTACTGTGACAACGAACAGGAGAACCTGGATTTTGATGCTGATGATGATGTAGCTCACCGTAGTGCGTGTTGCCAAACAGATCTCACTATGGCTGACATTACTGCTTTGGAGATGGAGTGTCAAAATCTACGCGTTGACAACATGGACTTGAAGTCAAAGCTGGTTTCCTGTGATCTGCTGTCCGAAGAATCTCTTCAGAGCAATGACGAGAAAGTGAGATGTTCGTATGACTCTGACAATGCAGTTCCTAGGCTATCTGTTTAATGTGAGTAGTTCAACAGTTTCACGAGTGTTTGAAAATGTACTTTCCATCATGGATGAAAACATGGTCCCTAAGTGTGTGATTTGGCCTGAAAGAGAAGATGTAAAGACATCACTACCTATGTGTTTCAGGAAACATTTTCCTGACTGCATCAGTGTGATTGATTGTTTTGAAATCTTTACAGAAACACCTTCAGACATAAGAGCAAAATGTCAAACATACTCAAAGTATAAATCTCATAACACAATGAAAAACTTGATAGGAATTACTCCACAGGGTGTGATCTCATTCATTTCGAGGGGATATGGAGGAAGAACAACAGATCCCCATATTACAGAAAACAGTGGCTTTTTAGATAATTTACTACCTGGTGACGTTATCTTAGCAGACAGAGGTTTTACAATTGAAGAACAAGTGGGCCTTTATTGTGCCAAAGTAGTAGTTCCTGCATTCACCAGAGGTAAAAAGCAGCTGAGTCCTGTGGAGTTGGAGGATACTCGGAAGTTACCCTCTGTGCGCATTCACGTGGAACGAGTGATTGGGTTTGCAAGGTCAAAATATACAGTGCTGCAGGGTCCTGTACCAATATCGCTACTGTACAACACTGATGATGATGCTTTGTTTACTACTCTTGACAAAATGGTAAGGGTTGCCTGTGCTCTGACTAACATCTGTCCTTCTGTAATTCCTTTTGACTAGATCATTATCTGAGATCCTCCCTGTAAATATTGTCACACTCTGTAAAAATGTACATTTCTGTAAATGAGTGACATGACATGACAAAACCCCTATGATGAACACTATGTTTGGACACCGTGTTCCCTTGCCCGGACGCGGGTCACCGGGGCCCCCCCCTGGAGCCAGGCCCGGGGGTGGGGCCCGCCGGCGAGCGCCTGGTGGCCGGGTCTGTGCCCGTGGGGCTCGGTCGGGCACAGCCCGAAGAAAGGACACGGATCCCCCTTCCGACAGGCTCACCACCCGTGGGAGGGGCCATGGGGGTCGGGTGCAGTGTGAGCTGGGCGGCAGCCGAAGGCGGGGACCTTGGCGGTCTGATCCTCGGCTACTGAAGCTGGCTCTTGGGACGTGGAACGTCACCTCTCTGCTGGGGAAGGAGCCTGAGCTGGTGCGCGAGGCTGAGCGGTTCCGGCTAGATATAGTCGGACTCACCTCGACACATGGCTTGGGCTCCGGAACCAGCCTCCTCGAGAGGGGTTGGACTCTCTTCCACTCTGGAGTTGCCCGCGGTGAGAGGCGTAGAGCAGGTGTGGGCATACTTATTGCCCCCCGGCTGTGCGCCTGTACATTGGGGTTCACCCCGGTAGACGAGAGGGTAGCCTCCCTCCGCCTTAGGGTGGGGGGACGGGTCCTGACTGTTGTTTGTGCTTATGCACCGAACGGCAGTTCAGAGTACCCACCCTTTTTGGAGTCCCTGGAGGAGGCACTGGAGAGTGCTCCTCCGGGAGACTCCCTCGTCCTGCTGGGAGACTTCAATGCTCACGTGGGCAATGACAGTGAGACCTGGAGGGGCGTGATTGGGAGGAACGGCCCCCCCGATCTGAATCAGTTGTTGTTGGACTTCTGTGCTCGTCACGGACTGTCCATAACGAACACCATGTTCAGGCATAAGGGTGTCCATATGTGCACTTGGCACCAGGACACCCTAGGCCGCAGCTCGATGATCGACTTTGTGGTTGTATCGTCGGACTTGCGGCCGTATGTCCTGGACACTCACCTGGTGGTGAGTTGGCTCCGCTGGTGGGGGAGGAAGCCGGTCAGACCTGGCAGGCCCAAACGTATTGTGAGGGTCTGTTGGGAACGGCTGGCGGAATCCCCTGTAAGGAGGAGTTTCAACTCCCACCTCCGGCAGAGCTTCAACCATGTCCCGGGGGAGGTGGGGGACATTGAGCCCGAATGGGCCATGTTCCGTGCCTCCATTGTTGAGGCGGCCGACCGGAGCTGTGGCCGTAAGGTGGTCGGTGCCTGTCGTGGCGGCAATCCCCGAACCCGCTGGTGGACACCAGTGGTGAGGGAAGCCGTCAAGCTGAAGAAGGAGTCCTATCGGGCCTTTTTGGCCAGTGGGACTCTGGAAGCAGCTGATGGATACCGACAGGCCAAGCGGAACGCAGCCTCGGTGGTTTTTTGAGGCAAAAACTCGGGCTTGGGAGGAGTTCGGGGAGACCATGGAGAACGACTTCCGGACGGCCTCGAGGAGATTCTGGTCCGCTATCCGTCAGGGCTGCCCTTTGTCACCGATTCCGTTCATAATTTTTATGGACAGAATTTCTAGGCGCAGCCAGGGCGTTGAGGGGGTCCGGTTTGGCGACCTCAGAATCGGGTCTCTGCTTTTTGCAGACGATTTGGTTCTGCTGGCGTCCTCAGGCTGTGACCTTCAGCTCTCACTGGAGCGGTTCGCAGCCGAGTGTGAAGCGGCTGGGATGAGAATCAGCACCTCCAAATCCGAGACCATGGTCCTCGGCCGGAAAAGGGTGGAATGCCCTCTCCGGGTCGGGAATGAGATCCTTCCCCAAGTGGAGGAGTTCAAGTATCTCGGGGTCTTGTTCACGAGTGAGGGACGAATGGAACAGGAGATTGACAGACGGATCGGTGCGGCGTCTGCAGTGATGCGGGCTCTGCACCGGCCCGTCGTGGTGAAGAAGGAGCTGAGCCAGAAGGCGAAGCTCTCGATTTACCGGTCAATCTATGTTCCTATCCTCACCTATGGTCACGAGCTGTGGGTAGTAACCGAAAGAACAATATCGCGAATACAAGCGGCCGAAATGAGTTTCCTCCGCAGGTTGTCTGGGCTCTCCCTTAGAGATAGGGTGAGAAGCTCGGTCATCCGGGAGGGGCTCGGAGTAGAACCGCTGCTCCTCCGCATCGAGAGGAGTCAGAGCATTGGTGGAGCATTTCCATAACCCTCAATGTCGTCCCCTATGTCATACTCTGTGTCTGAGTCTGGCTATCTGCGCTACTTTTGGGGATAAATTTTACCAGACTATGTTTTAGGACCTTTCCTGTCTCAGTATAATAGACATTATATGCTGGACTATATTTGTCATAGCCGACAAAGATCCCCTTTTTACACCTGGAGCTTCTTCTTATCCTGCTGATATACATAGCATTCAGAGCCAAATATCTGCATGTTGGATAGGTTAGGTGTTTTTCCTGTGAAAACACGATAAGGTGTCTGCTCTAGACGTTTACTGTAACACCTGTTGCGGATTTGAGCAACTGTCTGTACACCAGATGTCCATAATTGCTTTTAGAGCTTACTCTCCAAAAGCATGCATCGAGACATCTCAAATAAGGTTCTCCAACCTCTTTCCGCAGTTCCGTTCTGATGGGGTGAGTAGGGTGCACTGGTCTCGTGCCTTATCCCATTATTCCTAAGTAAACATTGGAACTCCTGCCCAGTAAACTCAGTCCCATTATCAGACCGTATGCACTTTATCTTTTCATATGGAGCTACGTCTGCTATGAATTTATGTGTAGCTTTTGTTGTGTCATTATTTGCTTTGATAAATTAAAGAAAAATCATCCCACTGTAATCATCCGTAAATGCTATTGCATACCTGTATCCATCCTTATCTGCTGGTTCTACAGGACCGCATAGGTCTGTGTGCACTAGCTCTATCACTGCTGTAGTTTTAGCATCTGCCTGTCTATTTCTGCTCTGTGTAAACTTGCCCTGCGTGCATATTTCACAGTTTTGATTAGACTTGTCATGTTTCCCTGTCCTTGTGGACATCCCTTCAACCACCTTCTCTAATTTTGCAACATCCTCAAAATTACATTGGCCAAGTATTCTATGCCAGGTTTGAATATCATGACAACCATACACCTCATTGACATTTTCATTTTCTACTGTACTAAGATAATACAGCCTACTGTACACATCCATTTTGAACTTTGTACCGTCCTTGTGGAACAGCCAGTTATTACCGTCCTTGAAGTGGACCTCGGCTCCATTGGCTGTAGCTGCTTTGACTGAAAAAATGTTCTGTGGAAAGGATGGGATGTAGAGTGCTTGCTTGAGCATAGTTCTCACTTGTCGTCCCTTACTGTCCAGCAAGTAGACCTCTGCGTCACCCCTCATCTTTGCCATCTTGCTCATCTTGGTCCCGTCAGCAAGCTCGATCATGTGGTCCTCGGGTCTGAAGCTCTTGTCGACCGTCTTGATCATTGAAGCATCGTTGATCATGTGCGTTGCCGCAGTCGACTATGAGACCCTTCTTATTTCCACGTTGAGTAGGACAGTCACTCGCATTGAAGAAGCAGAAAGATGTAGGCTCTGCCACTCTCTCTCCATCAGCTTTATTCACGTGGTCACGGCCTCATCCTCGACTGCGTCCCCTTCCTCATTGTGGTGTGTCCCATTTACGTTCCTCTCTCCTCGCCTGGGAGTCGCCCGGGCACGTCTTGGCCATGTGGCCCTTTTTGCCGCATGTGTAACACTCGACATCAGCCAAGTACACTTTCTTTCCTCTTCCCCTTCCGCGAAACCACGTTGCCCCGTTAGTCTTCATCACATTGTCTTCTTCTACATTCACGTCACTATTTCCATATTTCTCTGTACTTTCATAACTGCGCAGTTTCGTTTTAAACTCGCCAAACAGTGTTATTAGTCTGAGTGATGTGCACAACGAATGGCTTGTAAGAATCCGGTAGCCCTTTTACTACCATGGCTATCTGAAGCCCATCACTTATCTGCTCGTCTGCTCTTCTCAGAGAAGTGAATATAGTCTCTGCTCGAACAATATAGTCCGTAATAGTTTAATTTGCAGCTTTATGGAGCGAGGAAAGTTCACAGTATAAACTTACAATTATAGATACACCGTTCACAGCCACTAAAGAAGGCTTTACATATTTGGGGATTAAAATCAGTTCTGATGTGAAACAAATAGTTTCTTTAAATTATGACCCCCTGGTGGACGGGGTGAGGGAGATATTAAATCGCTGGACTGGGATGCCTATATCTATTATTGGTCGCATAAACATAATTAAAATGTTGGTCTTGCCAAAGTTTCTATATCTATTTCAATCACTTCCGCTTCCTTTAACCGAAATCTTTTTTCTTAACATTAATAATATACTGAATCAATTTATCTGGATTGGTAAAAAGGCCAGGTTTCAACTAAAGCTATTATACCTACCATATGAAAGAGGTGGGCTTCAGCTCCCCAATCTAAAACTGTATTACTGGGCAGCCCAGCTAAGGACAGCAATGTATTACTTCTCAGTAACTTCCCTTCCTGCTTGGGTGACTATAGAGGAGATGTCAACACTAGGGCTTCCTCTCAAGCTTTATTTGTATTTAGCAAGTGTCAGAAGACTAATTAAACAAACAAAAAATCCCTTTCTTCGAAATACCATTTCAGTGTGGTACTCTGCACACCAACAGGTTGGAGACACACCAGCATTATCACAGTTTACCCCTATATGGGGCAATAATTGTTTCATACCAGGGAGAGCAGATGGTGGATTTAAGATGAGGTTTGACAAAGGTGCTGCAAAAATTTTGGATTTATATGCAGAAGGTAGCTTGTTATCATATAATCAACTGTGTGAGAAATATGGTATTCCAAGAAAGCACTTCTTTAAATACCTCCAACTGAAACATTTTATTTTATCCACACATAAGCAATTGTCTGTACCCCCACTATCTACAATCGAGGACTTGACTCTATCCCGCATGGAGGGCAGAGGACAATTTTCACTGTTCTATGATTTACTGTTACAACATTCAAAAGAGTCCTCTTCTGAAAAGCACGAGGTATGGATAACTGATTTAAAGGAGGATATCCAGGAAGTTGACTGGGAAAGGGCTTGTTTTAAGGCTCAGATCCAGTCAGTTAATACCAGATATAAGCTGCTACAGTATAAGTGGTTAATGCGCACTTATCTTACACCTTGCAGGTTGAATCATATATACCCTAATGTACCTGATATTTGTGTGAAATGCAGAGAAGAAAAGGGTACGTTAATTCTTTGCTTGTGGGAATGTTCAAAGATACACCAATTCTGGAAAAATGTATTACATTGTATTGGCCTCATAGTTGGAAGGGAGGTTCCATTGCGAGCCAAAATATGTTTACTGGGAATATACTCAGAGAACTTTGTGGTGTCTCAGCAGCAGTCACTGCTCATTGACTTTGGACTCTTATAAGGCAGGAGGATAATTGCATTATTGTGGAAATGTATGGACACACCTTCTATTGGAATGTGGACAAAAGAACTGATGTCCTGTCTCGCTTTGGAGAGACTAACATATATTGTAAAAAAGAAAAAGAATTTTGCTCACTTATGGAGACCTTATATGGACTTTCTGGAAACTCACAACCCTGAATTGTGATTAAACTGTACAAGTTCTGCAATTTGTGCACTGCTGTGACCCTATTGGAATTTAATTTTGTTTTATTAATTATTATTTATCTACATTTGTATAATTTTGTTTGTTTTATTCTATGTTTATCTGTTTATTTATTTTTATTCTATTTTTTTATTTTTTTTATCATTATTATTGCCAGATGGGGACATCTAATGTCCATGTTTAAAGCAATACTATGTAACATTTCTACCTTAAAATAACAGCTTGAAAAAAATTGTGCGGCTAGAATGAGTTTTAATATTACGATTGGCCTGTCTCCTATGCCCTTCGGGGGTCTGAGTTGGAATAACTGCGCTATGTAACTTTGCTGGACCGGCCCGGGAGCGGCCCGGGAGCTAAGCGGAAGTACTTCGACTTGCTTTCTGGCACACCTACCGCAAAAACAAATAGACCCCTCTCACGCTCCCAGGTACATTTGATTACTCTTACCTTCTCGGTCGACATAGCTTCTGACTCCTTCGACACCTTCTGACTCCTCGCCGGTTCGTCAACAAACGTGAAACGTGAAAGCGAAAGGGTGTTGTATTTACGACAGTGTAACCGTACATTACCTCCAAGCCTGTAGGGGGAGCTCCATAATGGGCTTTTTGAGAAGTTACATTGTATTGCTTTAAAATCACTGAAAAATCATTATAAAAATATGTTTAAAAAAAAATAAACTTACAACTTCTTTTCCAGCATAATGCTTGCGAAGAATCTCCAAAGCTTTTCTTCCATCACGTTTAGCATCCCTCATTACTAACGACAAACTTTTTAAAAATATTTTTTTGGGCTTTTTACGCCTTTAATGGATAGACAGTTGGAGAGAGACAGGAAGCAGAGAGATGGGTAAGACATGCAGCAAAGGGCCGTCCAGTGCGGGACTTGAACCGGGGCCAGCTGCAGCGAGGACTATAGCCTCTGTACATGGGGCGGCTGCTTAACCCACTACGCCACCGACTGCCCTTAATGACAAACTTTTATTATCCAGACATTGCACCAGCTCTGCATATGCTTCGCCGTTCTTAGACTCATCTTCTACTTCGTCTTCCTCATCCTAATCGGGGTCTTCTATGATCACATCTCTGAGGCCGCGCAACTCCATGTATGCGAGGAACCGCGTTTCCCATAACTTTCCATTATTTTTCTCGTCACCGTCGAATAACAGCCTAAACCATTTTTGGCCTGCATGACTGGGCCCATAACCTAATAGGACTAGACATTTCTTCTTGGTTTAACTTCTATCTCAGTCGCCAACGGGGTAAGCTAGCCTTTCCTAGTAGCTATGTTCACGGCCGAGAAAAGACCGACCACCATCATTTCTCTTTGGTCTGGGAAGAACAGAGACCGTTTATTCTGCGCATGCTCACAAAAGCATCCAGTGCGCGCAGGTACATGACATCACTAATTAAGGATATTTAACATGGCTTTGCTATTCATATTATTAAATATGCTTAACAACGTGCATGTTAACATTAATATGACGTATTAAGGTGGAAACGCAGCGGGTTGGGAGACAGTGCAAAAGAGTAGAAGTGTGAGATAGAAAAAAGCTCAAAACAAACCCATATAAACAAATGTGACCTGCATAACCTTTTCACAGAAGTTTATTAATGCCACATCAACACTATAGAACTAAATGTTCAAGTAAACAAAGTAAAAGACAACATTAGTTGTTGCAATCATTAAAGAAATAGCATTCTTAGCATTGTCGCTGGTACCAATAAATAATCAAAGTAATACTGGCCTGTAATACTGGCCTGCTTCTCAACCAACGGCAGAGTCATTCCCCAGAGGCAATCTTCGCGGTCAAAACTAGGATTCTTTAACTTACACTTGTCCTATGCATCACATTCACACAGTTACAGCAAACACCACGAATAAAATAAAAATAAACTAGCAGGTAACATCACCGTTACAGGTGCTCCTCGGTCTCTGTGTGAAGCTCACGGAGCTAACCGGCGCTACTTCCCGTTTTACTTGTTTCAACATAAAAGCACTTATTTCAAAATAAATTTAAAAAAAACACCTGCATTTACAGCCAAGTTGAATTGTCTTATCACTGTAGAAGCTCCAGTCAAAAATATCACTTAAAGGCAAAACACACAATTGATACCAGCAAGTCATTCAATGAAACAGACAGTGGAGCGAGGCTTCTACATAAAAACTACATAAAAATGCTGATGTTAAAAGTGTGCTTGCACAACAAATGTTATGGCACTTTCATTCATATGACACTACATTTAAAATAAAACTAAATCCCTAAAAGCTATACACTACTTTTTGCGTACAAATGCGATTAATCGTGATTAATCAGGGAAATCATGTGATTAATTAGATTAGAAATTTGAATCGTTGCCCAGCCCTACATATTAGTAATGCAATTCATTATTTAATTTCTCCTATGACAGAAATAAGCATTAAATGGCTAAAACATGATCCGAAAACTAACAATTTGAGAGAGACTAAAACTCACTGAAGCTAACAACAGTCAAATTTGTATCTTTTAAACAAATGTCATGTCTTTCATATTTCTGTGCGAAGTAAATATGCTTTGGACATCATTTCTCTATTTCCCAGCCTCAGAGATCCATACTCAGACGATGGATATGTAAGTTTGTAAATGAAAAGCTTGTATGTCAATTTACGGAGTATCAAATCAAATCAAATTTATTTGTATAGCACATTTCATGTACAAAACAATTCAAAGTGCTTTACATAAAATAAAAAGCATTGCAGCAGGGAGTGGAAGAAGCATTAAAATACATAAAAGAATATAAAGAGAAACAAACAAAATAATTTAAATTAATTTAAAAACAAGCAACAGTCTAGATAAGTTAAAAGATAGCGTGCAGATTTCATGCATAGACATATTAGAAAAGAAATGTTTTTAACCTGGATTAAAAATGTCTACATTTCGTGAAAGTTTAATCTCCACTGGCAGTTTGTTCCACTTGTTTGCAGCATAACAGCTAAATGCTGCTTCTCCATGTTTAATCTGGACTCTGGATTGGACCAGCTGACCTGATTCCTTGGATCTAAGAACTCTGCTAGGTTTATATTCTCTGAACATATCACAGATGTATTTTGGGCCTAAACTGTTCTGGGATTTGTAAACCATCAGTAGACTTTTAAAATCTATTCTGTGACTGACTGGAAGCCAGTGTAAAGATTTTAAAACTGGTGTGATGTGTTCAGATCTCTTAGTCCGGGTTAAAACTCTAGCAGCAGCAGCATTCTGGATGAGCTGCAGATGTTTAATGCTCTTTTTGGGAAGTCCAGTTAAAAGAGCATTACAGTAATCGAGTCTTCTGGAAATGAATGCATGGATGAGTTTCTCCTGGTCTTTTTGGGAGAGGAAACCTTTAATTCTGTTAATGTTTCTGAGGTGGTAAAAAGCTGCCTTGGTGACAGCTTTGATGTGGCTGCTGAAAGTTAGATCAGAGTCTATCAACACTCCGAGGTTACCAACTTGGTCAGTGATTGTAAGGTCCGGAGTCTCAAGATATTTACCAACGCTGACCCTCTTCTCTTTGCTACCAAACAGAATGATCTCAGTTTTGTCTTCATTTAATTGTAGAAAATTCTCTCTCATCCAGGTGTTTACTTCCTCCAGACACTGACACAGTACGTCTGCTGGGCTGCAGTCGTCCGGTGACAGAGACACATAAAGTTGTGTATCGTCTGCATAACTGTGATAATTGATGTTAAAGTTCTGCAATATCTGACCCAAAAGGGAGCATATACAAATTAAACAGAAGAGGTCCAAGAATTGACCCCTGGGGGACTCCACAAGTCATGGCCACTCGCTCAGATTCATAGCTGCCAATTGTAACAAAATAACTCCGGCCTTCTAAGTAGGACCTGAGCCAGTTAAGGACCGCTCCAGAAAGTCCAACCCAGTTATCCAGCCTGTGCAACAGGATTCTATGATCTACAGTATCAAACGCAGCGCTGAGGTCCAACAGAACCAGGACTGAAACATTACCAGAACTGTATTCAACCTAATGTCGTTTAACACTTTGACCAGAGCTGTTTCAGTGCTGTGATGACGTCTGAATTGAAAGTTATCAAGACTTCCACTTTCATTCAGAAAGTCGTTGAGCTGGTTAAATACAACTTTCTCAATAATATTAGATATAAAAGAGAGATTAGAGACAGGTCTATAGTTGTTCATCATAGGCTACGTCCCACGACAGATAAACGCAGAACATTTCGACAGATGTGCCTATCTTGCACACGGCGACGGCGTTTTTAGAGTTCAAAACGGAGAAAACGCAAACGCCCTCCAGAGTGGAGATCTTGAAAACGATCCAACCTCTCGTCGCCGTAGGAACAGTTCAAAACGCAGAAGTGCGTTTTTTGCACACGTTAAGTGGGTAGTTCTCCATTAACGACTCACATATCTCACTATATTTATTTTGGACACTCTCCCAATCCACATTATCCACCGCCTTCCTGGCTTTGTAGTTCAGTGTCGTGTTCAGGAGCAACTGGACCTCATCATCTGTCCAAACAAAGTTTGAAGGCATACTGTTGTTGCTGCCGCGCTTCGCCAATTTCTTCCAACTGACGCGGAGGAAGTAGCCACAAAACAGGCATTTCTCATATTTATTAATATATAACTCATATAACAATACCAAAGGTATTGTTGCTACTGCCACCTACGTCCGGGGCGTGCATACTACATCGGCAAACTGCAAGTTTTATAGGTTTTCCCTGTTCCCATGGGTAGACAGATATCCACCCCAAGACGCTCGTGAGAACGCAGATAAATTATGGAGGAAAAAAAATCGGACATCTGCGTTTATGCTTCAGAGCGTTGTCGTGGGCACGTAGCCATAGAGGCGTCTAAAGTTCTCTTCTTTGGGAGTGGCTTAATGGCAGCTGTCTTTAGTGACTTAGGAAAAACGGCTGATGCCAGTGAGCTGTTAACTATTTGTAGGAGATCACTTTCTACTGAGGTAAAAACAGTTTTTAAAAAGTCGGATGGTATTATGTCCAGAGTACAAGTGGTTGATTTCAGATTCCGAACTGTGTCCTCTAGGATTTTTAAATCAATAATATTAAATTGTGACATAACGTCAGAGTTATTTCTAGGTTTTAGACACAGATTAGTTTTCTTGTTTGTCTGTGTTGCGTGAATGTATTGCATGGTTTGGTCATTGAAGTTTAGGGATTTCCCCTTCAAACATCCACAAAGGCACCATTTTTCATTACCATTTACAACTAGTTGGTTATTTCTTTGGGATAGTTTGTTTTCAGCTAATAGTTCCAACTAAAAAAAATTACAACCTATTTTTTCAGTCTGTAGACTGTTTAAGAACAATCAAAACCTCTTTTCGACTGTAAAAGGCATTCTGAAAGATTTCTTTAACTCTGTTAAGAACAATAACTAAATCCCCAAGACCCTTCCTTATTGTCTTCTTGGATTACCAATATTAATTTGTGGTAGTGACGCACATACTGCCAGGACAGTTTTGCTTGACCAAACAGAAGGTCTGTCTGTCTGTCAGTCTGTCTATCTGTATAAGTAAGTATGGATGGATGGATGTTTTTGTTTTTACATGGTACTCTTGACAAGACCAACGTTATGCACCGTTACTGTCTATATCACTTGCTAGTAAAACACATGGCTGATGCAGAGATCCCCACTCCCTCTTGCATAAAGCAGACCACAACAGATATTTTGAGAATGCTAAAGAATGTTCTGGACAGTATTTGTCAAGACAATTTGTTTTGGACAGTTGCAAGAATAAATATGATATGCATTTGCATAAAACAAGCATATTTGTTTGCTCCTATGTTGACAAAAGAATTAAAAAATATCAATCTAAAGTGCATTTAGAACATATTAACAATTATTTAAAAATATTCTCATGAACTGACCATCCTTATATATGTTAATATCTCACATTATATACAATATGGATTTTCTTTTGCAGAGCACCACACTGCTGTAGATGCCTTTCATTGTTGCCACTCTAGCTGTCTAAGATGAGCTTAGTAGTTTATGTTTGTAGGTTGAGAGCAGTTGTAATCCTCTTATTCAAGTCTCAGCAAGAAAGCAAAAACTTCCCACTATGGAATAAAAAACAATATAAGTGGACTAGCCTTTAAAAAAAAGAACTCCACTAGAACTGCTAATTGTGTTACTGTGTGTGTGTATGTGAATAGAAAGTGTACAAACACTGCTGAAGTCGCACAACACTGTTTCCCGCTGGTAGAGGTTTTATCGGGAAAGTGACAGCTTTTTTACCTGACGAGAGAGTATAGCTGCGTGTCAGTGGTCGCAGTGTACCTCCTGGTGCTAATGCTAACAAGGCACTTGCTGAATTCCATGAGACAATCAGCAAACTGCAAATGACGCACCCCAATGCATTCTTCATCATTGCTGGTGACTTTAACCATGCCAACTTGAAGTCAACGCTCCCTAAATTCTTCCAGCATGTGAACATTGTTACTAAGGGAGAACTGTCATATTTGTGAGGTCTACAAAGCCCACCCCGCCCCCATCTCGGCTATTGTGTTCATGGTTCCAGTGTACAAGTCCCTGCAGATGAACACTAAACCAGTCTGCAAGAACATCAGAGTGTGGCTGGCTGGTGCTGTTCCAACTCTCCCCAAGTCTGCTTCAAATCGATAGCCTGGGACATTTTCAGGGAGGCTGCTGCAGATGGTGAGTCAACCAACCATAGACTGAGACTAGCTACATCTCCAAATGTATAGAGGGTGTCACTGTCTTCAAGGATGTTACCACAGGAGCCAACCAAAAGCCTTGGATGATGAGAGAAGTGTGCTCAGAAATGCAAATTTCATGTCTGGAGAGAAGGTTGCCCATAGAGAGGCCAGAGCTAACCTGTCTCACGCTAAAAGGATTGTTAAGCGGGCATATACGTACAGGATAGATGAACATTTCAACAGCATCAGAGACACACATAGTATGTGATGGGGCATTTAAATTACAAACTTGACCCACATAGCAGTGACGGTGATGCCTCCCTACCAGACAAGCTGAAAAACTTCTTTGCATGGATCAAGGCATAGCACAAAGAGCCTTCAGGGAAAGCAACACCTCCCTCCACCCAGATACTCTTTGTCTCCATAGGTGACATGAGGACTCAATCCAGAATCAATCCACGCAAGGCTGCAGGACCTGACAACATACCTGAGCCAGTCATTAGTCCCAGCATGCTTCAAGTCCACCACCATCATACCAGTGCTGATGAAGCCATCAATGACATGCCTGAATGACTACTGACCCGTTGCACTCACTCCAATCATTATGAAGTGCTGTGAAAGGTTAGTCATGTCACACATAAAGGCCAATCTACCTTCTAGACCCTCTTCAGTTTGCATACTAGTCCAACAGGTGCACTGAGGACGCCATATCCTCTATCCTTCACCTCTCCCTGACACATCTGGATAAAAGAGACACATGTCAGGATGCTATTCATAGACTTTATCTGTGCCTTCAGTACAACCATCCCTCAAAAGCTGGTTGTGAGTGGTGTGGGCCTGAACACCACTTTCTGCAGTTTGATCCTGGACTTCCTGATAGAGGCCCCAGTCAGTTTGGATGGGCAGCATCCCAACTAACATCATCACATATATTTACCGAATACATTTTTGTATCTATACTGCACAATACCATGCATTGCATCAACGTACATATTAATTACTACTCATCATATTGCTGCTATTTCTTGTCCTGGCTTTTCACTGATGTCTTTGCACATTGTCTTGTCATGTTCTTTTTTTAAGATTTAATTATTTTATTCTATTGGCACTACAAAACTGCTACACTGTGGAACCTGAGTTTCACAATTTCATCTCTCTTTATACTTGTATGCGGTTGAGATGACAATAGAGTTCACTTTGACTTTAGAATCAGAATCAGAAATACTTTATTGATCCCCAGGGGGAAATTCTTTTGTTGCAGCTGCACCCATTAAAAGAATATGAAAAGGAATAGAATATACAAATAATAATAATAATAAAACCAACTAAGCATAAAAATGAGATATATATATATATATATATATATATATATCAAATAGAATTGAAAAAAAAGTCCAATGTTAAAAATAAGTAGAAAATAAATGTAAATATTTACAGTTATTGCACATATCCACCATAGAAGGTGTCAAACTTACAAATTGGAGTTGTGAAGTCCAATTGCCACAGGAAGGAATGACTTCCTGTGTCGCTCTGTGGTGCATTTTGGTAGAATCAGTCTTCTACTAAAGTGCTCCTGTGTTTAACCATTGTGTCGCGGAGTGGGTGGGAGACATCGTCCAGGATGTCATGCAGCATCCTTCTCTCTGACACTGCCATCAGAGAGTCCAGCTCCCCTCCCACCCCGTCACTGGCCTTGCGGATCAGTTTGTTGAGTCTGTTGGCATCCGCTACCTTCAGGCTGATGCCCTAGCATGCAACAGCAAAGAGGATTGCAGACTTGACTTTGACTTTAATTGAATATGGACAGGAATATAGACAAACATGTTGGAGAATAATAAAACTAATGTTAGAGAATGCCAAAAATCAAGAACATATTTGGTCTTTATACAAGGAGACAGCCAATCACAATAAAAAGGGGCAATTAGAGCATCTGTGAAAACGATCTGGGTAAGGGATTTTGAATTTGAAAATCCTATAGTCAAACTAAGTCAAAAAGAGGAAGCTGTTGAGATTTCTTACGAGTGGCCTCTTAATTCAATTCTGAAATTCCACACAGTAGCCCATCTAGCAACACCACCTGCTGCCAGAGCCTGCTCACTCCACCTTCCAAACCCCTAACCATTATCCCTGCCCTTCTGTCCTCCATCCATCCCTGCCCCCAACCAAGTTAAAACCAAACTAATGTTTTTTTCTATCTGCAGATTTTCAGACAATGTCTTGAGGATCTCGTAGCCTAATCTCACAGATCCCTCCTGCCCCCTTTATCCCAGTGTTAAAGAATGTTTGAAAGGGTGACACCAACACATTTTTTTTTTTTTTTTTAAAGGGGTGGGGGGTGTTGTCGATAGTAACATCTGGCATAGTCTACTACAGGCTGTGAGAGGGGATGTGACAACACAAAGAAGCAGAAAGGGTTATAAATGGCATCAAAAAAATATTACATTTTAGATTTAGATTCTCCATACAAATGTGGTAAGAACTTAACTAGCATGAGTGGGCAAAATTTCATTTTCTGTTTGTTTTTTTAAAAAATCTTTTAGATAATTAAGTCTTTATTTATTTACAGGAACATATTTAAATCATTATTTCTTCATCGTAAAATAATTTCTCTTACATTTTGCCAAGATTAGTTAAAAGATTCAGCACATTTGTATTTTATGAAATCTGCAGTGTTTGGATAAATTTGCTGTGAATAACAGGCATAAAACATCTCTCTCTGTGAGTCCTGATGTAAATATAAAGGAGGAATTGATAAGTCAAGGTTAATAAAGCAGCAGTTTCAATGTCACATAGCACCACTTGTGTGTCACAAAGACCCTCTGAGTTTCAACACTTTTTTTCCTTGCATTGCTTTGAAAGGTTATAGAGTAAAAACATCATTATTTGTCTTTAAGCCCTTGCATAGGGGTCAATAACACTATGCCTCTGCTTAAAAGGCTGGGCTAGGTGTAATCTTGCTGAAGTTACATTAATTAAATGGTAAGCTTCTTTAGCAATACGTTCCTAAAAGAAGTTGGCTGATAATATACTTAAAGCATTTGCAAGCTGTTTGTATTTGCAAAGCCAAACAGATGTTTAACCGTGCGGCTCACGTTCGCCGGCTTAAAACCTTTTGGTTGCGCCACAATGAGAGAGCAGAGGCTGGCAACAAGTGAAATTCAACTTATCAAAAGAAAACTTATTTTTCTCAGTGTGTTTAATTTACACATTCGCATCAGATCCTGACAGATGAAAATTCATGAAAAATTGCTTTTAATTTTCAATTTTAATGTAAACACTGTAAGACTTTGATAATTTTATCCATGAGAAAAAGTTTTTAATATTAAGTTTTTGAACACAGGACATTTGTGGGTTTTTCTGATGAAATTTGTATTTGAGCTTTTTCTGTCAGTGTCTATGAAAATTCAAACGATGTGAGGTAACTAACTGAAATAACTAGAAAAGATAAGTTATGGTCATATTGAACAACAAACTTATACTTAATTTTGTTAACCCAAATTTGTACTCATAATTCTAATGTGAAAGTAAATGTAAATATACTTTCACATTTTTTTCTGGCTCATCTTGGAGCCAGAAAAATGTCAAAATATAAATCAAGACTAATAATAAGCTGGAGAAGTGGAAATTAGTAATGTTATCTCATAACATAAAAATAAATTTTGGGAAAAATAATTATTGTAATTTTGAAACTGTCACATAACAGGGGGCAGCTCTAATTGTAGGATAATGGATAAGTGTGTCCAAACTTTAAATTAAGGCTGTCCGAAAGTTGTTAAAATTTTGGATAATGATTACAGGTGACATGATGCCCTTTTATAACATTTTGAAGTATTTTTCAATTTTTTCTTTAGATGAATTTAATGAATGAATGATGAATATTTTTTTTTTTTTTTGCTCAAAATACCAGTTGGTTTAAGCAAAGTGGCCTATCTCTCATCCCTGTTTTAACACTGCTCTTTTAACAGTCTCTTTGTACTCACTCTGCCTTCTCATGAGGTAGGCAGCTACTCACCCCTTGCCCTTGCCTATGAACACACCATCATGCTGGCTGTCCCTGACACAGGTTTATATCACCCAGTGCATTGATGTACATTACCTGTCATCAAAACCTGGGCATCTGGTGTGCAATTTATTATAGTAAATGCAAACATAATGAAGCTTTTCCTCCTGTCATACCAAAAACACTCCAGCTCTCTTCATATTTATAAATATTTATTCTATTACAATGGACCAAGCCAGAGATGCACACAGCATAATTTAGTTGCCTATATCAATGCCATTAAATGATTGTACTTGGAGACTTCCATCTTAATGAGAAACATTTCAGAAATGTAATTTTGATACTTTGAGAGAAGTGCACAGCATTCAATGTAGCAACGAGTGAGGAGAGGACTGGTGCTGTGCATTATCGTTCAATTAGAAAGTATTAAGCCGCAAGAACAAGTTTCAGAAGAAAAGTTTTTGTGGTTTAGCACTGTAAGACTGCAAAGGTAAGTCAAACCTTCCAGGCTTAAAAATGTCCACGGTGGTCCAAAGAATGCACACCAAAAAGAGAAAAAACAAACATGATCCAAAAGTTTGCAGAGCTCTGATTCTTTTATATATTTCTCTTCATAGGGAACAAAACAGGTCTTACTTTACATAGCCACAGGATGCCATTTTCTTATTCCTCAACCCCCAAGAGACAGCAAAAACAAAAAGAAATCCCCAACATTCTGAATTACACCCCTTTTAAATTATCAGCCTATACCACCTCTAATTCCAAAGGGGTGAAAAACCCTCAACACTAAACACAAACAGTCTAAACTCAAACAACATTCCTAAATATCTCCCCTCCCTCTCAACCAGTGTGGATTCCCCCAATGAGGCTGATTGAGAACACCAGGTCCTAATCAGCACTGCTCATGGGCGCGCTTCCATGGCAACACAGGACCAGGTGACCTCAAAAAGAAGGAGAAAAGAATTAACACAAATCTTAAACATTAAGTTAACACATCACCAAGTTTAAACCGTATGGACACAGAAAAACCCACATTAAATCAGAATATAAAAAAATACAAACATACACATGTTAGTGAGGGGAAAATACATCCCTCACAAGCACTCAAAGTGCTTTTATACTACAAGCCACATTCACCCATTCAAATATATAGTCATAATGTTACAGGCTACACAGTTTTTTTTTTTTTTTTACCTCACACATACATTCACACACAAATGGATACATTGGCAAAGTGGACGCCAAACATCAAACCACCAAATTTCCAATTGGAAGACGACTGCTCTTCCTCCTGAGCTATAGCCACCCCACTGTGGCGTTACTTGATAAAATATAAGAATTTATCAGAAGTTCTCACTATCTCAATAAACCTTATTTAACCTTGTATGTAGGACACCACCTTCAAAGAAGGAAAAACACAGAATCTTATGATTCTGGTATGTTAATATTTCAATTAATAATCAGTCTCATATCTCGCTACTTTCGTGAATTCTCGTTTGGTTTGACAGACATTACATTAAAAAAGCATACAACACAACCTGTTGTATTATATATGTATATATATATATATTAACTATTTATTAAAACGAAATTGTAAGACCGGGTTTTGGATGTTTGAATTATCATCTTACATAAACTATCGGAGGGCTGGAGGTAAAGTAAGAGCACGAGGACAACTTCGACCGTACAACTCGATCCACTTTAATGTCCGACCAAAACCAAAAACGTCAACTCTCACATCTTACATATCACTCCGCCAATCTTAATCATCATTCGCATTACCTGCACGTAAAATGCGCCATATTATATAGTTAGATGACACTTA
This sequence comes from Odontesthes bonariensis, assembly GCF_027942865.1. Taxonomy (NCBI): domain Eukaryota; kingdom Metazoa; phylum Chordata; class Actinopteri; order Atheriniformes; family Atherinopsidae; genus Odontesthes; species Odontesthes bonariensis. The sequence goes on along the minus strand of NC_134509.1, from coordinate 35,801,321 downwards.
AGCAGCAGAATATAATATTTATAAATGTAGAAATAATTAGTTAAATTATGTGGAAATAATGAACCATGCAAAATAAGGCAATCTGCTGAATATGGAATCACACCAAAATAAATCTCCTCTTACATTCTTCCCTTTCTTCAGATGAAATGTCCTCATTTCAGTTTATGAAAAATAAATGTCTTCCTAACACTGAAATACAGAAGAAAAAAATAAACCATCTACTATGAATTCCTGAAAACTGTATCATATGTTATCATATATGCCACACAGAGATTTAATAAACATTCAAACACTATTACTTCAACACTGAAATACCTGAATTATGAAACCAACACATCTAACCTTTGTATTTCAACATACAACAGAAGTCAGTAACATACTGTAATATATTTTTTCTTTTCATTTTTGGGTTTTGGCTAAACACAGTCCATCTGCAAATGTTGAGTACAAACCCTCAATCAGCAAAGAAATGTCCAGCGTCCCAATAAATGCTCATAAACAGTCCATATCTGTCCCCTTGAACAGAGGAGGGGTTGCTCAAAGGATGAACCGTTCTGGTTTCCTAACAATCCGTCCATAAAGTGTTGTTGGTGGGGCCCCAGAGCGTGTCTCAGCAGATGCTGCAGGAACAGTGTCAGTCCTGTGGTTCTGTCTTGAGTGGCATTGTGACATCATTCCTGAAGGTCTGCGCATTAGGGGAATAGAGGGGCAGGCAGGGGCAGAAGCCTGCTCAGTTTCAGATGATCGAGGGTGTCTGGGGAATGAACCAGATAATGAACTATACCTCGGGAGAGTGGTTATAGGTAGTTGAGGTACAAGGTGATTCACTGGTGCCGAAGATGTGTCCCAAATGGAACGATAAGGCTTCAATCTATCATAATGAATCACTTTTGATGCAGCTTGAGGATGTGTCAAATCCAAGAGTGTGTATACAAGTCCATCGTTATCCGATGAGATGACTTTGTAAGGTCCAGTCCAGTTAGGTTCAAGTTTCTTTCTTTGTGTAGTGGGATCATCCATCCATACCAAATCTCCAAACTGATAAGGCTTGAACTTGACATGTTTGTTAAAGTAGTACTCACGCTTGAGTCTCTGGTCCTCACGGTGAGAGTGAACAGCCTGAAAAACTGTGTCAAGCCGTTTCACCAGTTCTGTGCCATAGTTCTGTGGAGTCTGTGAGATCAGTGGCGTAGAGAGATCAACATTAGCTGGACCACGAGGCTCTCTCCCATGAGCAAGGAAGTAAGGTATCCAGTGCTCGAATGTGGAGTAGAGTTAAAGGAGAGAACCACTGCTGGCAAATAGTGATCCCATTCACCGCCATTTTGATGAATAGGTTTAGCCAACTGTTGTTTTAGAGTTCGGTTAAATCTCTCTACCATCCCATTTCCACGGGGGTGGTATGGGGATGTTCTTTTGCTTTTTGATGTTTAGTCTCTGCTAATTGTTTGAATAATCTGAGATCAGGAAAGACAGTATGTCTTTCCTGATCTGAAAAAAGTTCTTCTGGTACTCCATGTTCAGGAATGTATCTCTCACAAAATAATTGTGCAACTGTAGTAGCAGTCTGATCTGACATAGGAAAAGCAGTGACATACTTTGTAAAATGATCTTGAACTACAAGCACATACCTATGTCCCTGTGAGGTGACTGGGAGCTCAGTAATATCTATGCATACAAACTGGAATGGTCTCTCTGCTTGTATGGGTTGCAGGGGAGCTCTGTGTTGTGGTACAGGTTTTCTATAAGCTTCACATGTATGACACCTATCACAAAAATGATCAATATCAGATCTCATGTTTGGCCAATAGCACATAGTTAGGGCTTTCTTGAATGTGCGATCAGCGCTGTAATGACCTGAGCAGGGATTGCCATGGAGAATGCTCATAGTCTCTGTGGTTAGTGAGGAGGGAATCAGTACTTGGTACACAACTGGCATTCCTGGCGCAATGTGTGCCTTTCGACAGAGTAAGTCATTACGTAGTGCAAGTTTGGGGAATTGCCACCAGAGTCTTCTTGGGAATTTCCCCTTTACGTGTCTGAGGTATGGTAGTTTGTTCTGTACCCATGTGTACACTTCAGAGAGAAAGACGCCAGAAAGTTGTTCGAATAGAATGTCGTGTCTTTGAGTTGAAAGTGTGTGTTTCAACATTTCTACACCTGTGCTTGTCAGCTGAACGACAGCAGTGTCTTTTTCTGAAGAGCAAATCTGAGCTGTTGCACTGGAGACTGAAGAAGGCTGCACATGAGGATTGTGCAACTGTGGAACTGGAGGAGAAGTTTATACTTTAACAGGAGAGGAGCGATCATCTTGGGAGGGAGATGCTGTGTCTGAAACCACTGGGTCCTGTTGTGAGAGGGGAATCTGAGACATTGCATCCGCGTTTGTGTGTTTCTTTCCTTCTTTGTGTTTTATTGTCCATTGATAAGGATCCAACTCCAAAGCCCAACGACCTCATCGTGTTGAGTCACGTGTAACATCCAGTTTGCGTAAACTGAGGAGTGGACGATGATCAGTAATTAGTGTCTGAAGTGACAGACCAGACAATAGCCCAAAGCTATTTGTCATATGTGGACCATTTCTTCTCCGAGCGGGTCAGAACATGACTTGCATATGCTATAACCTATTCTTTTCCATTTTGAACCTGAGATAGCACTGAGCCAACAGATGTGGTTAGATGCGTCCATACTGAGAATGAATGACTGATCAAAGTTAGGAAATGCCATTATTGGAGGGGAAGTGAGTGCGTCTTTTAATGTCTGAAATGCACTTGTACACTATATGAAAAGAAATAAGTCCCAGGCACTCAAAAGTAGAAAAGGAAGAAGGTATAAATAAAAAGCCTCTCTTTTTGCACTTGTACACTCTTCAGTCCATTCAAATGGCACATGTTTTTGTGTGAGTCTATGAAGTGGATGAGCAATGAATGCATACTTGTGCACAAACCGTCTGTAATAAGAGCAGAGTCCTAGAAATGCTCGTATCTCAGTGGGTGATTTTGGAACAGGCCATTCACTTATATGTTTGCTGTTGACTGGGTCCAGTGCCAGTCCATCACGTGAAACAATGTGTCCCATGTACTTGACTGCAGATTTGCAAAACTCGCATTTCTTTGGATTCAGTTTCAAACCTGCTTGTCTGAAGCGTGTGAGAATGTCAGTCAGGTTCTGAAGGTAATCACTGAAGTCCCGTCCCAAGCAAATTATGTCATTGAGGTAAATAACACAGGTTGTCAAGTGGAGACCTCTCAAAACAAGTTCCATTAGTCTCTGAAAAGTTGGTGGGGAGTTTTTCAGACCCATGGGACATCACTTTGAATTGGTAGAGACCATCACCTGTTGTAAATGTTGTCTTGGGTCTGTCTGCAGGATGCATTTCTTTCTTTTTTTTTTTTTCCCTTGTCCTGTCCAGCATTATGGCAGCAAAATTGTAATCTGAATACCGTTTATGCTAAACACATTTGCTATGCCAAGGGAAGCTTTATGAATGTAAAGCTCCCCTTGACGCCCATCAACTCAACACATATTTTTGTTACAATATTTAACATGATATGATAATAGTGCCGAACCGGACCGGGGGACAGAGAGAGAGGGAAAGCGAAGAAGAGAAAAAAAGAACAGAAACATGAAGAGACAAACATAAAAAACAATGCAAAATCCGACAACCAGCTGCTACACCTGTAAAAACAAAACTGAAGACGATTCACGGCTTTTGTGGGGAATCCAACCTTAGAAGCACCAGGAGCACCTGTAAGCAGACAAGCAGAGAACAAACACACAAACAAAAAAAACACAAGCAGCAGCAATCTCATATGATACATAGGTGACCTTAAACCACAGGACAGCACAACAACTGCTTAGTGAGCATGGTACTGGGCTAATGAATGTGAGTGTGAGTGTGAGTGTGTGTGCATGAACATGCAATACACGTAGATTGTCCCACCTAATAACCATGCTTAAATATCAGTGTATAGTGGCACAATCCCCCCCCCCCACCCCCCCACCCCCCCAGCAATCAGAAGCAGGCCGAGAGGGCCCCCAGACCCAGGCCACCAACAGCCCCCAAGGAGCACAGAACCCGGGAAGCCCATCATAGGGACGACCACGCTTCCCCCCAGAAGACAGCAGAGGAAGCTCCCAGACAGATCCCTCACAAGCATCGGGCAGAGCCCCCCCGGCGACCAGAGGCGGCAGCCTACCAGCCCCGCCAGGCCCCCGCCACCCAGACATGGGCCGCACGCCGGAACCGGCCCCCGCGAGCCCGAGCACCACCAAAACCTCCCGGCAGGGGCCCCGCCCAACACCCGAGAGGGCCAGGCGCCCCAGACAGCCAACCGCAGTGGGCCAGCGCCTGCCCCAGTGCCCCTGGGCAAGCGCCCCGGGAGTCAAGACGTGCCCACAGGTGGGTGAGGCCGCGAGCAGCGGGGAGAAGCAATGCCCCCCCCATCAGGAACAGCACAAGCAGGCCAGAGGACAGCAGGACCCAGACCCAGACCCCCCATAAATCATATAAGAGAAAAAAAAAAAAATAATAATAATAATAAAAATAGATAAATAAATAATAAAATAAATAAATACATACATAAAGAAAAAAAAAAAAAAAAAAAAAACACATTCACAAACACTCACACAGCACATGCATCCATCCCCCACCTCCGCTGGAGTGCGGCGTAGCGGGCACATCCGGGGGCCAGCAGCCCCCCAGCCACCACAGACCCCGAACCAGCAGGACAACTCCTCCTCCTGGCCCCCCCGCCCCAGGCAGCAACCAGGCAACAGGGGTGCGGGAAGACCCCTCCCCTCTCTCCTCTGGCTCTTTGATATTTTCTAATAGTGAGCATTTAAAATTGAGGGGCAAGCAACCTTGTGGAACTGGGAGCGTGGCCCTCCGGGCAGCCTACATACCCAAAGAGCCCCGCCCACCAGATACCACTCAGTGCTATCGCCCCCCAAAACCTAATGTGTGTGTGTGTGTGTGTGTGTGTGTGTGTGTGTGTGTGTGTGTGTGTGTGTGTGTCTCATGATTAGTAATGTCTAAAGCCTGGTTTATAGTCGGTAACGCAAGACGCAACGCAAGACGCAACGCAAGCCCTTACGCGGTTGCAAGCCCCCCCTTGCGTGCTTGCGTGTGTCACCTCAATTTTCTAAACTTTACGCAAGACGCAAGCACAAGCCACTGGCTGTGTTCGAAACCGCCTACTACTTGAAAACGGCATACTCATCGATCTGACAGTATGCAGAGCGTTTACACACAGTGCACTTCACTCCTGTCCGAGCCCAAATCAGCCAGCCTGAAAAGCTGATTTCCCTTAAGCTATAAACTCTGTAAATATATAACTTTAGCAACATTTGAAACATTTTCAGGTGAGAAAGTAGTCGTTTAGACCCCCAAGGTGTTGAAAATCTGACAAAATACCGGCTATTTACAAGAAGAAGAAGCATGAATCCACTCGAAGAGGTCCTGGCGGTGAATTTGCTTTCATCATAGTAGGCTTGTCATTGAAAAAACCCGCTACTCCACCTACTGTCCTGGCGGTGAATCGCCACGCAGCACACGCAAGCGCTGACAAAGCAAAATGAAGTATAAACGTCTCGAGCCATTAACATACGCGCAAGACGCAAGCGCAAGGGCAGTTAAAAGAAGTATAACTCAGCCTTAAGGTGTAATTAAAACAAGGGCGGGGGGCTGCAGAGTGCAGCAAATGGGACCACCTACGTGGACCCATCCGCTGCCCCCCACAGAACACACCCGCCCTTAAACCCTACGTGTGTGAATGTGTGCTGTGTACAGGAGCCAGAAGGGAGAGGGGTATGGGGATCTAGAAGACCGGGGGAGAGAGGCTCCCCCGGAGAGGGCAGCCAAGAAATGGCTGCAATAGGCACCCCTGTTTCCTGGGATCCGCCACAGAGCAGGAGGGCTCGATGTTCACCAGGTCCGGGGCCCGCAGCGTATTCGTGGAGTCACTTGGCAACCCGAAGGCACCCACCCGCCCCACCCCAGATGGCCCCTACACATAAAGAAAAGAACAAAACAAAACAGAACACAACAAACAAAAACAAATAAACAACAAACAAACCACACAATCACTCCAGTCATAACAGCCCAGGCCTGAGACCCACCATCATCCAGGCCCACCCAAGCCGCCCCCAACAGGGGAGAAGCACCGCCACACCCCACCGCACGCCACCCCACCCTAACAAAGAACAGCCTGCAGGCACATCAGAGACCCCAGAGCAACCAGCCCGACACCAGGACCCGCACCGACCCACCTTCACGGCAGTGTGCCCAGGGCAACCAGACCCCCCCGGGCACAGGCAGGGCAGGATGCATTTCAACTTGCCAGTACCCAGTTGACATGTCCATGGTGGAGAAAAACTGAGAGCCAGATAGTGCATCCAAACTATCATCGACTCTCGGGAGAGGAAGTGCATCAGTGATGGTAACTGAGTTCAGTTTTCTGAAATCAACACAAAATCTGTATGTGCCATCTTTCTTTTTCACCATGACCACTGGGCTGGCCCAGGGGCTTGTACTGTCTTCAATGACACCCTGAGCATTAAGTCCCTCAACTTGACGTTGGATTTCTGCTTTCATGGATGGAGACGTACGATAGGCTCTTTGTGAGATGGGAGTGTCAGAGTTAGTTGAGATTTTGTGCGTGACCAGATCTGTCCTCCCAAAATCCAGTGAGTGCTGACTGAACACATCTGAGAGTGAGGTTAGAGTCTCTTTCAGTTTCTGGTGCTGTGCACTTGTGAAGTCAGGGTCTGAAATCTCAGACAGTACAGGTGGCTTGGATATGACAGGTTGCTGAATGTTGATATTACACACAGAATTGTTCATCACAGTGTACTTGTCATTGTTGTTTCCAGATGTAGCATGAAAAGTTCCTATCTGAGTGCCAGAATGTAACATGACTTCCTCACTGGAGGGGTTTGCAACTTTGACATAGATGGAACCTTGTTCAGCTTTTGCTACAGTCCATGCAAAACCAGCAGATGAATGGTCAGTGGTTCAAAAACACCTGCATAGTCATGAGGTACTAGTCCTTTGAGTGGCACATCTAGTGTAGCAGTGTTCTTCCATCCCCGCGGTCCCCGCTCTCCCTGTCTCCGCTGGCGCGGAGCGAATCTGGAGTTCCTGCGGCCTCTCTGTCGGGCCTCCTCGCCAGCTTCTCGCCCTGGCCCACCAGTCCCTGCTAGGTTTCGCCTGGTCAACGCCAGATCGCTTGGGAGTAAATCATTTATCCTGAAGGATTTCTTCATTTCCCGGGAATTGGACTTCCTCTTTATCTCCGAGACTTGGCTGAGTGCTGGTGAGTCCAGTGTCTTCTCAGAACTTTTACCTGACGATTGCTCCTATTTTAATTCGCCCCGGACGTCTGGCCGAGGTGGAGGAATTGCGACTGTTTTCAAGAGTCTCTTTAAATGCAAACAGTTATCGCTACCATCGACCACTAGCTTTGAACTAAGTCTGTTTGAGCTGGGTCATCCTCACACTGTGTTGTGTGCGGTGGTTTATCGACCTCCCAAGTATAATAGAGACTTTCTATCGGACTTTTCTATGTTCTTAGCGGATATTATGCCTAAGTATGACCGAGTCCTTATTGTGGGAGATTTTAACATTCATGTGTGTTGCCCTGAGAACCCATTGGCACGAGAATTTTTAAATATTATCGACTCGTTTAACCTTTTACAGTCTGTGATTGGGCCTACGCATGAACGTGGCCACACACTTGATCTTGTGTTATCTTACGGTCTGCCTGTTGATAATCTGGAGATCTGCGATGCTTTTTTCTCTGACCATATGCCTGTACTGTTTGAAGCTACTATTTGCTGTCAAGCAGCCAAACCTCGCGCTGCCGCTCGTAGATGTCGGGTTATTAACCCTTCCACTGCTGCTCGCTTTAACACTGCTTTCAGTCAAAACTGTGTATTGCCTGCATCTTTGCATAATGATACTGAGGCTCTGAACTCATGGTTTCTCGACACCTGTCAAACTGCCATAGACATCGCGGCTCCTCTTAAGACTAGACGGCATAAAACTAAGTCGGAGGCGGAGCCCTGGTTGAATGAAACAACCCGTGCTGCCAGACAGAATTGCCGAAGAAGTGAGAGAAAATGGAAAAAAGACAAATTACAAGTGTCATTTCAAATGTTGAGGGATTGCTGGCGTCAGTTCCAATCCGTTGTGAAAGAGGCTAAAAGAAAATATTTTTCTGACATTATCCTGTTAAACTCTCACAAGCCACGTGTTTTGTTCAAAGTTCTCAACTCAGCTTTAAATGCACCGCAGACCGATGGAATTGAGGCCTCCCCAGCTGTGTGTGAAGACTTTCTTCACTTTTTTATAGACAAAGTCACATCTGCCAGAGCACTTTCTTCACCACCTGCCATTGACCCTTCTGTGTCTGTCCCCTTCTCTGCTGCTTTTGACGCATTTCAGCCGGTGACCCTGCCCTTTGTGCAGGATATTGTTGGTCTTTTGATGCCCTCAGGCTCGCCAGTGGATTGTGTCCCTCCCCGACTCCTCAAGGAGGTTTTTCAGACTGTTGGACCATCATTTACTGCAGTTATTAATAGCAGTCTGACCTCTGGAGTGGTTCCGGGTAATTTTAAACATGCTTTTGTACAACCGTTGTTAAAAAAAACCTGGGCTGGATTCCACTGTTTTGGCAAACTTCAGGCCTATATCCAAATTGCCATTTCTGTCTAAAATCCTAGAAAAGGTTGTGTATTCCCAGCTCATGGACTTTTTAAATGGACAAAATATCATTGAGATTTTCCAATCTGGTTTTAAACCATTGCACAGCACAGAATCAGCGCTTTTAAGAGTTTTTAATGACATATTTTTAGCTACTGACTCTGGTCACTGCGTTGTCCTTGTTCTGCTTGATCTGACTGCTGCTTTTGATACAGTGGACCATGAAATCCTGATTGCCCGTTTGGAGCAGTGGGTGGGCATCAGTGGCACTGCTCTGGAATGGTTCAGGTCCTACCTGTCACTTCGAACCTTTTGTGTTGGCGTTGGTGACTCTGTGTCGTCCACTGCCCCCCTCTCATATGGGGTACCACAAGGCTCTGTGCTTGGCCCTCTTTTATTCTCTCTCTATCTTCTCCCCCTTGGCTCTATTCTCAGGAAACATGGCATTTCTTTTCACTGCTATGCGGATGACACGCAGATTTACGTCCCTCTTAAAAAGCCAGAAGCCTACAGTAGTAAGCCATTGCTAGAATGCCTACATGACATTAAAGCCTGGATGTCTCTTAACTTTTTAAATTTTAATGAAAGAAAGACCGAAGTCATGGTCTTTGGTGGCACTTCTGTGACCCCCCTGGTTGATCTGGGGTTGTTAGCACAGTACCAGAAGCCGATAATGACCAATTTGGGGGTAAAAGTGGACCCTGACCTTAAATTTGACAGCCAGATTAAATCTGTGGTCAAATCCAGTTTTTTCCAGTTGAGGCAGCTGGCCAAAATTAAACCAGTCCTTCAAAAACAGCACTTTGAAATAGTAATCCACGCCTTTGTGACCACCCGGCTGGATTACTGCAACGCACTTTATATGGGGGTTAGCGGGTCCTCCATTGCTCGTCTTCAACTGGTCCAAAATGCTGCTGCTCGTCTTTTAACCAGCACACGAAAGTATGAGCACATTTCACCCATTTCAGCCTCACTCCACTGGTTGCCTGTCCATTTTAGAATTCATTTTAAAACTCTTTTATTTGCTTTTAAAGCCTTGCATGGCCTTGCCCCACATTACCTTTCTGAGCTGCTCCACCCATACACTCCCAGCCGCTCTCTCAGGTCAGCTGACCAGCTGCTCCTGACCGAGCCCAGAGCCAGGCTAAAATCTAGAGGGCAACGAGCTTTTGCCGTTACAGCTCCAAAACTTTGGAACAATTTGCCCCTTCACGTCAGACAGGCCCCGTTACTGTCTCTTTTTAAGTCCCATCTTAAAACTCACCTCTTTTCTCTGGCTTTTAACCCCAGGTAGTGTGTTGATGGCTTTTAACCCCAGGTAGTGTGTTGATGGTATGTAGATGTGTTATGTGTGCATTATATCTTTATGTATTTTATTTTATTTTATTTTGGATTTGATTTAGTTTTTTAATGTGTTTTTATCTGGCTGTACAGCACTTTGGAAACCTTGTGTTTGTTTAAAATGTGCTATATAAATGAAGTGGATTGGATTGGATTGGATTGAATGGGCAAGTGTTCCTTAACAGTCTTAGCTTTGGTGAGCTAGGCGAGTCTACTTTGCATTTGACGTTTCCAGAGTGACAAATAAACAACTTTACCATGCAACTGTCCCACGTAGAGAAGTTCACCAGCAGTACTCCCACATGAACCAAATGAAAATCCACGAAGAGAGCAGAAACGTTATGTCCACTTTGTCACTCTGTAACTCACTGTTATGTCGGTTCATTGTTATCCAGAAGATTTACTGTTCACTAGAGTCCGTTGCACTCCTCCAGCACACTGTCTGAGTCGCTAGCTTGGCGTTAGTTTGAAGCAGGAGCAGCGCACGGTGAGGAGGAAAAGCAGATTAGGCGCCATCGTCGTGCAGGCAGTCGGCTCGTTTATCCCCAGCAAAACCTTGCAAAAAAGTTTGCAAACCACAAACCCGCTGCCACCAGTGTAAGACCGGGTTTTGGATGTTTGAATTATTGTCTTACATAAACTATCGGAGGGCTGGAGGTAAAGTAAGAGCACGAGGACAACTTCGGCCGTATAACTCGATCCACTTTAATAGCCGCATTCGGACTGTAGGAACCTTTGGCAGTTCTTATAACCTTTTAATCCACGGGGCCGTTTTCTCCCTCATTCGGACATACAGGAACTCGGGACCATCTCCCTCAGTTCCTATAACCATTTTAGCTCCTTCTCCGAGGGTGGGTCTTCTCAGGGTTCTATAGGAACACATCTGACGGAGGTGTTTGGTGGTTGGTAGCTACGCCCCATGTCATGCTGTCACGGCTGAAATGTTTTCTCATACGACACAGACACAACCTCAGTTGTTTAATAAGTTAAACTTACACGTCGTCTCCTTTGTCTGCGGCGCTCTGCTCTCCTTTCTTCCTTCATGAAATGAAAAAGTATCGCCTGCGCTCGATCCTTCATCTCCTGACTCTCTCTGTGTGCTCTTCCAGCCTCGATATTAGACGCCTGATGTGATCTTCCATGATTAATATGAATGTGGCGCTAAAGTAACACGTCCCTGACGCAGACGGTTGTGTGCGCCGCATCAGTCCAACCTGGTCCCGACTCATGTGCGAATGCAGATTCCGCTGGGGAAGGACAGTTATCAGAACGGAATTCGAGGAAGACCGTTCTTATAACTGTGTACTTAGAACGGCTCTGTCCGAAAGCGGCTAATGTCCGACCAAAACCAAAAACGTCAACTCTCACATCTTACATATCACTCCGCCAATCTTAATCATCATTCACATTACCTGCACGTAAAATGCCCCATATTATATAGTTCCAGATGACACTTGGGCAGCAGACTATGATATTTATAAATGTAGAAACAATTAGTTCAATTATGTGGACTCAAAATAATGAACCATGCAAAATAAGGCAATCTGCTGAATATGGAATCACACCAAAATAAATCTCCTCTTACAATATGATCAAAGACATGAACCTTAAAACAAACAGGAGATATGCATTGAATTTGGGTGATTATATAAAACACTTAGTGAATTGTAAATAAAATAGGGGGGAATGGAGAGGTACCGGTTTTACTCAAATAGTTTAGGTTTTCTTACTATTTGTAGCTAAAGACTGACATCTTAGATTCATTTATCATTTTAACAGTGGAAGTCTCGAGACACCCATCGTAACTGTCTGTAAGATGAAAAAACGGGTCGACCTTTCTTCACTGTAGTCCTGTTTAGTCAGCTCGGAACACAGCAGGTGGTAGCCACGCGGGGTCCAAGTGGATTTCTCTCGGTTCCGCTCTCAGGGCCTTCCTTTGGTTGTGGATGACTTTCGCGGACTTCGCAGTTGCCTGGACGGTCGCTTCTATTCCACCGGGGCTTCTCGTTGCCAAGGCGACGGAACTGGACTTCACCGTACAGAATGACAAAATCGTCCAAGTGTCGGAGCTGGTTGGTTGCTGACCAACTCTGATGAGGTGAACTTAAGTTCACAGAATGTTAACAAAAAGTTGACGAGCTTGACGCTGGCTTTCTTGGTAGGAAAAAATATGTGATAACGTGCAGCAGCGGAGGTTAAAAACGTGCAACGTAAAAAGACATGGATGACGATGGACGAACAAAAACACAGAAAACGTGTATCTTTCCACTACTTCATTCTGTTTCTATCTTTGTTCGGATTTTCTTCTTCTTCCTCATCTTTCTATCTTGTCTTAGTCTTCTTCTTAGTTCTGAAATTTCTTCATCATTCATTCTCTCCACATCATTCCATTATTCTGGGTTCTTATCTTGCTCCTCTTCTGTCTTTTCTCTGTCTTCTCTTTTTTCTTTTTCTGGATTTTGGATCGAGGGTTCTGTGGTTTGATTGGAGGCGGGGCGTGACGTAGGCTTATGCTTTCAGCCAATGATATGCCTGAAACTGTTGGGTGTGTTTGTAAGGCAATCTGATTTACGTTAAGAGATTTTGGATAAAGCAAAGAAACTCTATTTCTCCATTCCTCCGTCTCATAAAACATTTGTCTCGATGATTCTGAAAACACCACATCTTGTTAAGATATGCAGATTAAAGATATAACATGGACTTATGATATTGTATCATGGATGGTATTACATTACATTACACTTAGCTGACGCTATTTATCCAAAGCGACTTACAGCTATTTAGATACAGGGTATTGGTTACAGCCCCTGGAGCAATGTGGGGTTAGGTGCCTTGGTCAAGGGCACTTCAGCCATGGATAGAGGTGTAGGGAGAGGTAATGGTGGGATTTGAACTTGCAACCCTCTGATCTTAAGTCCACCTCCCTAACCACTAGGCCACGGCTATTATCAATAACAGTATTCAAATATATAAATGAGTACAGGTTCCAGAAAAACTGTTTTCAAAATGATAATACTTACAAAAACTTAAAGCTATCTGTACATTTTACTGAGTCATATGCATTAAGTTTTATCAGTTACAATATTGAATATTTTTCAATCTGTCTTTATCACTTTACAGGTAAGTTCTACTGGGTATGCCCTAAAAGACAAGTGTAAAAGACAGTCTGAGTGCAAGACAGCTCCTCACAGCATGATGTGTAAACAAAACAATGAGCTTCTTATTACCAAAAATACCCAGAATGGGATGTCAGCAGGTAGCTGGACTAAAAAGAAACAGAGGGAGAAACATGTTGCAACTAATGTATTAAGAAAGAAAACTTCATCAGTTTGATTTGATCCTTAATGTAACTGCAGTGAGTGCTCTTTATTTGCTAAGTTTGAGCTTATGCATGAATTGAGTTTAACAAAAGTTTGTAGTGAAATTAGATTTGAGTTGATTTTTCTATCTGAGATCAAAAAGAAGCCCCGGTGCGGCTGGAGGCTGTGGCACTGGATGAAGGAAGAACTGAATGTATATCCAGATATTAACTGAAACTGGATTTATTCCAAAGAAACTAACAAAAAGCATGGCAAAGCCAGAATACAAAAAACCTAACAAAACTTGACTTGACTTGACGGTGAGGATCTGACAATGAACAAGAACAAACCGGGAGACATAATACAGAGGAGGGTGATTAGTGAGTGAGTGCAGCTGATGACAATGAACACAGGTGAAGGGAGTTGGATGGTGACCAACTCCCTTCATCGTCATCATCTCAGTCTCAGGCTCTGTTTACATTAATTAATTTCACCATTTCTTCGTGTCGGCGTCTTGCAAACTATTTACATTTACACTGAAACGGGGATCGGCTGATTCGCTAGTCATATGACTAATCAGCCATCACATCACATGATCGCCCTTGCATCTGGAGCATGAGCAACTGCTTTATATTAACCATTCTTCTGCGACAACAACTTGGTCCACGAAATTGTCCCACCATGCGCTGCTTCTTCCCGGTCTAACCCAAAAGCGGCGCTCCATATACGGCTTGCGTTGCTGCTGTGGCTGGGTTCTCATTATAAAAGCCGAATAGCTAGAGCTCAGCACTGCGTATCCCCGTTTCTCACCGTTTACAACTGCTAAAATCAGCATCGTATGCGAATGCTTACGTGGGCTCCGGCGTCTTTGAATCCTTCCACCTATGAAGTCGTATTCCAGTATTTTAATGTAAATGGACAGTGCATCCGCGATAGAAATGATATAGAAACAGATTAGTATAAACGGACCCTCAGAGACAGACTGAGGAAAGTGAGAAAAACATGGCAAAACTAAAGATTAGACAGAAACCTAAAACATGACCACAAAATGCAATACATGACAGAAACGGCATTTGGCTTTAGATCTCTTTCATCAGCTTTGGTGGTGATGTGGTAGCTCCTGTTTGTGTTTGCAGGTTGTGTCACTGTTGCAGGTGACCAGTAACCATCCTGCTGTTGGAAACGGATGGGCGTACCAGCAGGTAGATGGCTTCTTCAATATAGCCTCCAAAGGCTTGTGGTCCGACTCCACAACTACCCTTGATGTACATGTACTCGTGAAAACGTTTGCAACCAAACAGTACGGCATACAGCTCCTTTTCTATCTGTGAGTAGTTCTCTTCGTTGCTGTTGAGAGATTTGGATGCGTAGGCAACTGGTTTGCTGTCTTGAAGCATGACTGCACCGAGCCCACTTTTTGAAGCGTCCACTTGTGGCCACAATTCTTTCTCTGGGTCAAAATATGACAGTACTGGGCTTCATGCCTTCGTGTGACAGTGTATGGTCAAAGTAATTGACCTCTGATAAGCAAATGTGACATTTGTCAGGGTTCAGTCTCACATCTCTCTCTCTTGAACGCTGCAACATGGCTCTGAGGTGTCGGTCCTGCTCCTGCTTTGTTTTACCGAACACCAGCACATCATCGATGATGGCTGCCACGCCACTGAGGCCCTCGTACGTCTCGTCCACATGCCGCTGTGACTTGTCCTATGCCGAGATGATGCCGAATGGCAGTCCCAGGAAGTGATACCTGCCAAACACTGTGTTAAATGTTGTTAACATGGAGGATTCATTACTCACTTTGATGGCCCAATGGCCTGACCTAGCGTCTAGGACGCTGAAGTATTTTGCTCCAGCAAGCTTTGTGGTGACACCCTCCAAGGTGGGCAGGGGGTAGTGAGGCCTTAGTATGGCCTTGTTGAAGGGCTGGTTACACCCTTCAACAAGGCGGTTAATTAAGGCGGTCAAGATTTAAAGCGGCTTCGTAGAGCTATAGGGATCCTGCATGGTGAGCAGACTACAGGTGTTATGTCAGGGTTGACACGAAAGTTGCATTCACCAGGAAATTTGCCTATGCCCTGGAATAGATCGGCGTACTCCTCCATTATGCTCTGACAGTCAGTGTCCATTTTGCCTTTGTCTTCAGACACAGCCATCACTATTTTCACTAAATTTAGGTCACTGCATGCTTTCATGGCAAGAACTGGTTGGGTGCTCGTGTCAACAATGCGGATATCTAACAGAAGTGTACTGTTTTTGTGTCTGCATTTTAACTTACATTTTCCATCCATTGTCAGTGCATGTCCTCCATAGTCTGTGAGCTCTCATGTCACTGGTTTCAGTTTAACATCCTGGAAGAGCGTTTGGAAGATGTTTACTGGAATGGTGTTGGCCTGTGCACCAGTGTCCACCTTGAATCTGACCTTTTGGTGAGGAGAGCCAAGCTCAACATCTGCATAAGCTTGCTCACTGCTTTTGCCTTCACTTTCAATAACGATGCCGTCTATATATAGGCCTGACTCCTCTTCATCCATATCCTCTTCATAAACATCAGTGTTCTCTCTGACAGTGTGTACTGTTTTGTGGTAAGAATCTGACTGTGCTGGGGACTTGGATTTACATGCTCTGGCAAAATTATTAAACTTTTTGCATTTCATGCACTGTTTTCCTTTGGCTGGACAGACACCCTTACTGCTGTGTTGCCCTGCACAGTAGCTACAGGTTCTCTGTGTTGTGTCCTGCTATTTGGGCTTTGCAGCTTTCTGCGGTTTCTCCAGCCTGTATGGCTTTCTGCTTACGGCATGCACTGTATCATGATCTCTGGCACTGTCCATTGTCTTCAGCTCCTGCTTAGCTAGTTCATGGGACCTTGTAATATCTATGGCTTTCTCTAACGTGAGCTCAGCTCCCTGGCTGAGTAGTTTTCACGTACATGTGGGGAGTTAGTTGCAAATACAATGCGCTCTCTAACCATTTCGTCATTGTTTTGATAACCACAGTTTTAGCTCAACTTTTAGAACTTTTAGGACACGGATTCAGAGATGTAGAAAGCAAACAGGGTTTATTTCACAAAAACAAAAGTTCAAACAAAAAGCGCAGCTGAGCCGGATGACAAAAAAAACCTAACTGTGGAATAAATACAAAACAAAATAAAAGACTTAACATAACATGGAAAAAACACTTAACTTGGACGTGGGGTCGTGGCATGGCATGAGGGATGTTGACGGATAAGGTAGGAAGGTAAGGATCTCACAAAATGACAGGGGAGACTGGAAACTAAATGGAGGGCTAAAACATGATAAAACTAAAAACATGTGGAAAAGTCACGTGGGCATGACAGCAGTAGAAATGAAAGCAGTGGCAATATTGCGTTGGACATGACATTGTGACATTAAATGTATCATTATCTTGTGTTTCTCTTTCAGTAGAACCCCCTGGCCTGATGTTATGGTGCTTGTTGACCCCTCTTTTCTTTGCACACAACCCCAACTGGCTGAGGCAGTGAGCTTCCCTTACTGAGTCTGGTTTTGCTAGAGGTTCTCCATTTTCACCTCTTACATGCTCAGGACTGAGGATTGAATCAGTTTCAATGTGATCTATTGAAACCAATAGGCAACGTTTTTGCCTCTGGAATGTAGATCTGTTAATGTTGGGTTTAAGATGCTATACAGCCACCAAAATACATAATTTTACCTTCAAGCGACTCATGCAATGGAAAGTGCTCTCACCCAGCAATATTACTAGGGCTCTACCTCCCTAAAATGTTGTATTGCAAAAAGAAACACAATAACAATGTAATCTGAAGTCATACCTTTATAATCATTTTAGCTCTTAGTCACAATACCATGTCGAATTGCAAAACACCAGACACATTCACCATATCAGTAAGCTAAATTATGCAAGCGATACTGTGCATTGTTTTACATCGCTTTCACATCAAATGTAATACATTTCTCAGTCAATGTACACATCCATCAAAATTATATGCAACTACAGCTAACTTTAAAGCCATTAAGAACAGAATAGCTTGAGTTTTTTAGCTTTAGCTAGCTTTATTGTGGGAACTATCACCTCTTAAAATATGGATTTTAGGAGGACTAGGAATAAGCCAAACACTCTTTCTGTACCTCGCCTGTAAAAATGTATTGTAGTTGTTTAGAATTTTGCAGGTTGTAACTGAGAGAAGTAGTCATAAATTGTGGAGGATGCAGTGATTAAATGCATTTTGTGTCAAAGCAATGCAAAATAATACACTTTCACAGAGTCTACTGATGGGATGAAACTGTGAAATGTTTCACCATAGTGGTCATAGTATTGACACAAGTATAAAAATGACTCCTGCCAGATATAGATGAATTGACAGGATTTAAGGCCAGACTAAAAAACAGAAGGCTTTGGTGTGTATGCAGCAGCTGAAAAGAAAATCCTCCTATTGTCTATATACAACTCAAACTGCAAAGATTGCTTCATAAAATATAAACTGATTCAGCAGAAAAAGGTTATTCCATATCTTATTGACCAGATAGAATAAAGGGGGACAGTCCTTTAATTAAACTGTGATAATAGCCTATTTGGTTCATGAAAGAGCTAAACCCCACTGGGTTAAAAGGGCAGTGTTGGTTCCTCTGGACATCTTAGGCATCTTGGAGAAGGATTGATCTTTGGCTTGCACTGGAGAGCTCAGCCTCCTCGAGGCTTATGGGCCACACACCTGCACATGCATCAGGGCCAGATAAACCCAGATTAAGCTAAAGTTACCAGCTCTCTCTCTGCAATGTCATTCAAAACCTCAACAGACACAGTGCTGTGGACAAAGAATCTTTTGGGCTATCCTAATAAATGCCATTAGCTTTAAAACATCAAACACTGAGGATTATGGGATTTTCTAGCCTCCAAAAAAGACGGCGAGTATGGGGAACTCCTTTAGTGCAACCGTCCTTTCTCTACAGAGATTACGCTACAATTTGTTTTCCTTTCTCTACCTTTTGGTATGTCCCTCCTCCTTTTTCAGATTCCATACAAAAAGTGGTACAGGAATCTGCTGCAGATGAAACTAAGAGTGCAGTTTAAAAGGAAGATTACACAGGGCTTTTGAAATTTGAAAAGCTTTCCAAGTCCTAAAATGCATTCCAGTAACATTTTACAGTAGGCTACATGTATTTTTTTCTTGGTCTACATAGTATTGAGGTTTAACAATGCCGGTGTGGAAGGAGCCCCATGTTCACTCAAGAACAAGAGAGACCAATTATAAACATGGTTTTGGCCAATAATGCTATTAGACTGAGAAAAATTCAAGCCAATATTCTCAGTGATTATACAGTTTTCAATAACATTCATCAGGTCTCTCTGGCAACACTAGCCCAAATCCTTCATATAAATCAGGTACAAATGAAGCAACTTTATCAAGTGCCGTTTGAGAGAAGTTCAAAGAGGGTGAAACGTTCAGATGTGTATTGTTCACTTCAGGGTAGCATTGTGCACTGCACACATAATCTTTTTACATGTAAATGTACTGTACAGTAGACCTATACAACTGTGTTTCAGAGAGTTTTGCAAATGGATGGAGATGGAGATATAATCCCACACAAATTTATATATATGGATGAGGCTGGCTTTTTCCTCAGAAAAAAAAGAAGAAGAGGGAGAAATGTACATGGACACAGAGCTATTATCAATGTCCCAAGGCAATGTAGGGGTAGCATCACCCTTTGCGCTGCCATCACACAGAATGTGGTCCTCCACAGCCATGCCAACCTGGGTCCTTACAACACGGATCGAATTTGCACATTTCTAGACAGATGGCACAAAATAATCATAGCACCAAACCAAGTGGACCAGATGCAATACATTGTCGTCTGGGACAATGTATCCTTTCACTGATCTGCTTTGGTCCAAAATAGGTTTCAACAACATCCACAGTTTACCGTCCAATACCTTCCACCGTACTCCCCCTTGCTTAACCTAATGGAGGAGTTTTTCTCAGCATGGTGGTGGAAGGTTTACAATCCTCAGCCCTGTGTTCAGATAACCCTCATTCAAGCCATGGCCTGTGACCAGATTGATACAGCTTCTGTGCAGGGATGGATTCGGCACACAAGGAGGTTCTTCCAATGTTGCCTTGCAAATGAGGATATAGCCTGTGATACTTATAAATCTTATGGCCAGATGCAGCTAGGCAAAGAGATGATGAGATGACTAGTGTCATGATCTGTGCAGTGTGTGTTCCTGTACTTTGAGTTTCTGGTCTTTTTGTGGTTTAATCATTTAGAATTTGGCTTCTATGTTCTTAGTTTGTTTACTTTATCCTTGTTTTCAGTCCTGTGTTTAAATCTAGTCATTACTCTTTGTATCCTTAGTTTCCCTGTTTGGTTCTCAGCTCCAGTTCCACACATGTCTTCTATTCAATCAAGCTGCAGTCACTTCCTTGTTAGTTTCCCTCAGTATATATTCCCCTTTACCCACCTTTTCCCCCCCATTTTTCTTAGTCTTTGCTATATCCTCAACTTTACCTCTTCATACTTTGACAGTTGATTCTTGTCCATGTCCATGGTCATAGTCATAGTCATGTTTTGTTGTTTCTTGTCTTTTGATTAATCAATTTTAGTTTTTTGGTGTTCTGGCTTGATTGTGTTTTTTTGTTACAGTTCTTAATAAATCAAGTTGAGTTTTCTTAAACCTTCTGCCTTATTCCATGTCTGCATTTGGGTCCTCTCATTTTCCATCTACAGTTACTATAAATTTGTATTGGATACAGATTTTTTTTTGTCTTCACAAATGTTTGTTGAGCTTGCAGTAATAAGAAAACTGGAAAATATTTTGTTCTGTCTTCCATGTTGACTGCCTTGAGTATATGGTGAAAAATAAATATTTTCATCGGTCTGCAGCATTGGTCTTGTGAAGTGCTTGCTGAATTTATTTTGGCACCTTCTTTCTATGCCTCACCTAGTAATGAGTAATCATGAGGAAAATAAAAGTGGCACAAGTGTTTTAGGTTTAGCACATCAGTGTGTAAAAGGTCAAAAACAATCATTTATGAACATTGTGTGTTTGATATAAGGTGACAAAATATAGTTTTTATGAATTATTGCAGTGGTTCTCAACCAATGGGGCGAGAAAAAAAAACAAAAAAAAAGGAGAAACCCCCCCCAAAAAATCCCGGACTCACTTTTATTGCATATTATTAAATGCAAGGAGATGCAACAAATTCGCCCATGTAAAAATGCAAGAAATTGGACTATTTTAACATATACACAAATCAATAGTTTCATAAAATCTACCAATACAGTGAGTGTCGTATTTTGAGCCTGGGATGCGAACGTGACGCAACATCACACACACACAAAGTACGCCGTTCAGTCTTAAAACCATCCTAATTTTAAAGCCTACTGTTGAATAAAGACCGTGTTTAAGTCCCACTGATTAGCCCCCATACTAGCTCTCAACATAGCCACAAACACAAACACATCGTTACATCAAAACTTTATTGATAACAATCCACATCCAAACCATTTAAAAACCAAACTAAAATGAAGAGACTTCTAGTGAAAACCAACAAGGCAACTGACGCACCACCAGCTGCAAAAAAGCTTCGAAGGTACAATGATGCATACCTGCAGTTTGGCTTTACATTCACGGCTGATCAAAGACCTCAGTGTGTCGTGTGTGCCGAGGTGCTGGCAAACGAAAGCATGAAGCCATGCAAACTAAAAAGGCACCTCGAAACAAAGCATGCTGGCATTAAGGATAAACCAGTTGACTATTTTAAAAGAAAGTGTTATGGCCTCCATCAGCAACAGGCAATCATTTCAGTGCACAGCACTGTGTCTAAACAGTGTTTGGAGGCATCATATGCAATGGAAAAAGAATAGGTAAACTGATATCGAGATATGTGCAGAATAATGATCGGAGATAGTGCAGCAGCTAAACTAGGTACAGTGCCCCTCTCAAATGACAATTGCAGACATGTCTAATGACATCAGAGAGTAACTGATAGTTAATTAAGAAGAGCCCATATTACGCCTTGCAGTTGGATGAGTCTACTGACATTGCTGGGCAGGCACAGCTTCTTACTTATATCAGGTGTCTCCTGGAAAAGGCGATTGAGGAGGATGTCCTGTTTTGTTGGCCTCTTCAGTCGCACACAACTGGAGAAGCCATCCTCTATGTCCTCGATACATTCATCCACGAAAACGGTTTGGCTTGGGACCGATGCGTTGGGTTATGGGTCTTGTGTGGTTGCTGTGATGGCTCGCGCGAGCGGTGTTGATGACGTCACGGTTTCATGCCGTCTATTTATAGTGGCGCGAGTCGATGCGCTAGTAGTTGCAATTTTCTCCATCACAGAGGTGTCACTGCTCCGTATAGGTTACCGCTAACTACTCTACAATGACGAAAGTGGAGAAGAAAACAATGCCACTGTAGCACTGTCATCAATGATACTGCTGGTTAGAACCTTGCCGGCGAAAAATGCGACGAAAGAGAAAGATTACTTGCATAATAGCTCATTCTCCACACAGAAGTTCGCTGGCTCTCCAGGGGGCGGGTGTTACAGCACTTGTATGAGCTGCGAGATGAGTTTAAGTGGTTTTTGACAGAGATCCATTCAGATCTAGCGAAGCATCTGGATGACACTATGTGGCTTATTATCATCATTATAATAATATATAATAATGATAATAATAGTGTGGGCCTCACAATAATAGCCTAGCCTAGGGCTATCTGTGTAAAATTGTGTAGTTGGGGGAGCACCACTGGGTGGGCAGGGGGGGGCCCAGCTTGAAAAAGGTTGAGAACCCCTGAATTAGTGTATGTCTTTTTACAAAAGTGTTTAATTTAGCAAAAGTTGTAGGGTGTTCTACTAACTGGGTGTGTTGTTGTGCTGTGTGAAGCGTTTTGAAAAAAGGGCTCAGTTTTCAAAATTGTGCTTAACCAAAGAAAAAAAACATAATAGGGCATAAGAAAAGGGTTAGTTTATGAATTTTTAACATTTGGCAAAGGACACACTGCCACAAGTTTATGTCATGTGTTTACACACATTATCTGTCATCAAAACCTGGACTTCCCGTATGCAAATTAATGCAGTACACACCAACATAATGACATCATTCATACACTGGCTCCATAGAAATAGAAAGCCTTTTATTGTCATTGAATGACTTGCATACAATGAAATTAGGAATGCTTCTCTGTTGGTGCCACATATGCACAAAAGAAAAACAACAATAAGATAAGAAGTAGAATAAAGGTATGAAACATAATTGCAATAGCCAAGTGCATTGTACGTACAGCTGGAGGGGCAGGGTGATTGCACATAGATTTATTTTGCAGATTTAAAGCCAGTGTGTTTCATGGTGAAGAGTATTTAGAGTGCTGATGGGTCTGGGGAAGAAACTGTCTCTGAGCCTATTTGGCCTGGCTTTATGCGACCTGTTGCGCCAGCCTGAGGTCAGCAGGTTAAAGAAGTGATGGGTAGGATGAGTCCTTCACAATGTGCGTTACCCTGCTAGCGAATCGTGAACTGGCAATATTGTCCAAGGAAGGTTAGAAAGAAACCAATGATCCTCTGAGCTGTGTTGATCACTCTCTGCAGAGCTCTCCTGTCTGCTGCTGTGCACCCAGCGTACCACACTGTGATACAGTACGCCAGGATGCTCTCCACGGTGGCTCTGTAGAAGGACACGAGCAGCTCCAGGTTGTTTCTCCTAAGCACCCTCAGGACATGGAGACGTTGCTGAGCCCTCTTCACCACAGCCTTGGTGTTAGCAGACCAGGAGATGTTGTCCGTGATTTGGACACCCAGGAATTTAAAGGTGTGTGGACCCTTTCAACACAGTCCCAATTGATGATCAGAGGGGCCAGTTCCATGCTGGAAGTCCAGGTTGAGCTCTTTTGTTTTTGTAATGTTCAATGAGAGGTTGTTAGCAGAACACCACGCTGACAGGTTACCAACCTCATCTCTAACCTCTCTTTTATATCTAAGATTATTGAGAAAGTTGTATTTAACCAGCTCAACGACTTTCTGAATGAAAGTGGAAGTCTTGATAACTTTCAATCAGGCTTCAGACGTCATCACAGCACTGAAACAGCTCTGGTCAAAGTGTTAAACGACATCAGGTTGAATACTGATTCTGGTAATGTTTCAGTCCTGGTTCTGTTGGACCTCAGCGCTGCGTTTGATACTGTAGATCACAGGATCCTGTTGCACAGGCTAGATAACTGGGTTGGACTTTCTGGAGCGGTCCTTAACTGGTTCAGGTCCTACTTAGAAGGCCGGTGTTATTTTGTTACAATTGGTAGCTATGAATCTGAGCGAGTGGCCATGACTTGTGTAGTCCCCCAGGGGTCAAATCTTGGACCTTTTCTGTTTAACTTGTATATGCTCCCTTTGGGTCAGATATTGCAGAACTTTAACATCAATTATCACAGTTATGCAGACGATACACAACTTTATGTATCTCTGTCACCGGACACCTGCAGCCCAGCAGACGTACTGTGTCAGTGTCTGGAGGAAGTAAACACCTGGAATGAGAGAGAATTTTCTACAATTAAATGAAGACAAAACTGAGATCATTCTGTTTGGTAGCAAAGAGAAGAGGGTCAGCGTTGGTAAATATCTTGAGACTCGGGACCTTACAATCACTGACCAAGTTCGTAACCTCAGAGTGTTGATAGACTCTGATCTAACTTTCAGCAGCCACATCAAAGCTGTCACCAAGGCAGCTTTTTACCATCTCAGAAACATCAACAGAATTAAAGGTTTCCTCTCCCAAAAAGACCAGGAGAAACTCATCCATGCATTCATCTCCAGTAGACTCGATTACTGTAATGCTCTTTTAACTGGACTTCCCAAAAAGAGCATTAAACATCTGCAGCTCATCCAGAACGCTGCTGCTAGAGTTTTAACCTAGACTAAGAGAACTGAACACATCACGCCAGTTTTAAAATCTTTACACTGGCTTCCAGTCAGTCACAGAATAGATTTTAAAAGCCTGCTGATGGTTTACAAATCCCAAAACGGTTTAGGCCCAAAATACATCTGTGATATGTTCAGAGAATATAAACCTAGCAGAGTTCTTAGATCCAAGGAATCAGGTCAGCTGGTCCAATCCAGAGTCCAGACTAAACATGGAGAAGCAGCATTTAGCTGTTATGCTGGAAACAAGTGGAACAAACTGCCAGTGGAGATTAAACTTTCACCAAATGTAGACATTTTTAAATCCAGGTTAAAAACATTTCTTTTAGTATGTGTCTATGCATGAAATCTGCACGATATCTTTTAATTTATCTGGACTGTTGCTTGTTTTTAAATTCATTTAAATTATTTTATTTGTTTCTCTTTATATTCTTTTATGTATTTTTAATGCTTCTTCCACTCCCTGCTGCAATGCTTTTATTTTATGTAAAGCACTTTGAATTGTTTTGTACATGAAATGTGCTATACAAATAAATTTGATTTGATTTGATTTGATCTCTGTATGCCGACTCGTCCCCGCCTGAGATGAGGCCAACCAAGGTGGTGTCGTCAGCAAATTTGATATCGTTGGAGAGATGGGTTGGTGTACAGTTGTATTTGTACAGAGAATACAGGAGTGGACTCAGTACATATCCTTGTGGGGAGCCAGTGTTGAGTTTGATGGCGGGGGAGAGGTGGGGGCCAAGCCTGACAGTCTGCCTGACGGACAGTTTTGTCCGTCAGGCAGTCCTTAATTTATCTGTAGATGGAAGTGGACTGACCAAGGTGGGAAAGTTTGTCAGTTAAGATCTCCGGGATTATTGTGTTGAAGACTGAGCTGTAGTCCACAAAAAGCATGATTCTCCTGGTGTTCCAGGTGGCTCAGTGTAAAGAGCAATGGCGATGGCGTCCTCTGTAGAGCGGTTTTCTCTACAGGCGAACTAGTGGGGGTCCAGAGCGGGGGGTAGTGAGTCTTTGATGTGGTTTGCAATCAGCTTTTCGAAACATTTCATG
Source organism: Odontesthes bonariensis (assembly GCF_027942865.1). NCBI lineage: Eukaryota > Metazoa > Chordata > Actinopteri > Atheriniformes > Atherinopsidae > Odontesthes > Odontesthes bonariensis. Next base: position 35,776,012 of record NC_134509.1, on the reverse strand, counting down.
ATTACAGGCGTAAGTGCAACAGGCCTGTAATCCTTCAAGCTGCCGATGGTTGACTTCTTGGGGACAGAGATTATAGTGGCATATTTCAGGCACGAGGGGATGATGGACTGACAGGGAACAGTTGAAGATTGAGGTGAAAACCCCGGTCAGCTGATCGGGTACATGCTTTGAGTACCTTTCCAGGTACACCGTCCGGGCCTGCAGCCTTCCTGGGGTTTAAGTCCTCAGCACACGTCTCACTTCATGTTACGTCATATTATCTGGATCAGCCAAACAATGTGTGTGTCTGAATCTTGCACCGTCTTTCTCAGGCTAATTATTTTGTCTCACAATGCCTGGATCACTTAAGGTCATCGTGGAAAAGTACAGACTATTTCATTCATAATGTCTAAGAACAAAGCCAATTTTAACAAGCTACCATGCTGACCTGTAATTGTTTCTCTGGTTTCCCTAAGTAACCTTCACTTCAGTTTAGTATTTGTACAAGGATCTGACAAAATCTTGCCATGAGAGTCTTAGGGATACTGGCAGATATTATTTAGAGGGACCCATGACATGATAAAATTTTGGTTGACATCTGTTTTAGTAAAGCCATTGAGATCTCATTCCCACCACTACTTGCTCTGACTCCACATTTATGCAAACCTTCATGCCAAAGAAGCTGCCACAGCTTTTTATCATCTGCTCACAAAGAGCAGATTTTCACCACATTGCTGTTGCCTCCACGCTTCCTTTCTAAGAATAGAATAGAAATAGAAAAAATACTTTATTCATCCCCCAATTGGGGAAATTCAAATTAGTCAAGTAGCTCAAAAAATTATTAATATTTACAATGATTGTATATTAACAACAACAATAATAATACAATAATAAACAATTCTAATAAAAATACTACTAACTAATAATAATAATAATAATAAATGACTAAATAAATAAAATAAAAAAATCAATAAATCAATTTAAGAAGAACTCAGCAGTCACTGTTAAAAAGCCTTTTGGCTGTGGGAACAAAGGACCTTCTGAACCTCTCAGTCCTGCAGCGCAGAGAGATGAGCCTCTCACTGCAGCTGCTCCTCTGTCCTGCCAGGATGCTGTGGAGAGGATCTTTATTGTTCTCCAAAAAAAAAATCTACCTTCTTCCTCATCCATTGCTCCACCACAGCACCGAGAGGGTCCAGCCTTCTGCCTACAACAGAACCAGCCTTTTTCACCAGTTTGTCCAGGCGCCTACAGTTTTTGTCTGTAGTGCAACTCCCCCAGCAAACAACAGCATAGAACAGTGCACTCTCAATGATAGTGTGATAAAACATGCACATCATATCACTGCAGACATTGAAGGACCTGAGCCGTCTCAGGAAGAAGAGACGGCTCTAGCCCCTCCTGTACACTGCTTCTATGTTGGCAGACCACTCCAGTTTATCATCCAGCACCACCCCCAGGTATTTGCAGGTCTGAACAGTCTCTATCTCCCCTCCATCTATGCAGACTGACTGGTATGGAGTTTTAGATCTCCTGAAGTCCACCACCAGCTCTTTGGTCTTCAGGTGGTGTTCAGGAGCAAACAGTTCTTTTTGGTCCAGTCAGTAAAGGCCTCCACAAGGTCCCTGTACTCCTTGTCCTGTCCACCATATGCACACATGCCACAACAGCCGTATCATCAGAATACTTCTGTATGTGGCAGGACTCTGAGTTGTACCTGAAGTCCGATGTGTACAGGGTGAAAAGAAAAGGAGCTAAAACAGTACCCCGCGGAGCCCCAGTACTACATTCTAGTGTTCCAGAAACACATTTCCCCATCCTGACATACTGTGGTCTGGCAGACAAATAGTCTATAATCCATGATGTCAGGGAGTTGGCCACACCCATACCTAGCAGCTTGTCTTTTAGTATAGGAGGCTGTATGGTGTTGAAGGCACTGGAGAAGTCAAAGAACATGATTCTCACATATGAACCAGGCACATCCAGATAAGTATATGCCCGATGCAACATGTACAGAATCGCGTCTTCCACTCCTATGTGTTTCTGGTAGGCAAACTGGAGGGGGTCAAGAGCCCCAGCAACCTACAATCTCATGCGACAAACAAGGAGTATCCCCAAGGTCTTCATGATATGAGATGTCAAAGCCACCGGTCTGTAGTCATTCAGCTCCACCGGTTGCCCTAATTTGGGCACTGGTATGAAACAAGAAGTTTTTCACAGCACCGGGACTTTTTCCATCTGAATGCTCATATTGAAGAGCCTCTGAAGAGGGACTGCTAGTTGACCAGCACAGTCCCTCAGAAGCCTTGAACAGACTCCATCTGGGCCTGAAGCCCTCCCTGACTTAAGTCTCCTGAGCTCAGCTCCAACCTCCTCTATAGTTAGACACAGAGGTTGTAGCAGAGGGATGGCGACAGGAGTGATGTTGCTATCAACCATAGAGATGGGGGTGGGGGTGCAGCTGGATAGAGGAGGGCTAGTGGTGGGAGTTGCTGCAGAGGTGGAGGTGCAGCTGGACTGAAGAGGCCAGGCAGTGGGAGCAGCCACAGATGTGGAGATGCAGCTGCGTTCAGGATGCCTGGAGGTAGAAGCTGCCTGGAGGTGGATGTGCAGCTGGGCTTGGGAGGCCTGGTGGTGGAAGCTGCCGCAGAGGTGGAGGTGTGGCTGGGTTCAGAAGGCCTGGCAGTGGAAGCTGGCGCAGAGGTGGATGTGCGTTTGGGTTCAGTAGGCCTGGTGGTGGAAGCTGCCGCACAGGTGGAGGTGCAGCTGGGCTCTGGATGCCTGGTGGTGGAAGCTGCCACAGAGGTGGAGGTGTAGCTTGGCTTATGAGATCTGGCGATGGAAGCTGCTGTAGAGGTGGAGGTACAGCTGGACAGAAGAAGCCTGTTGGTGACAGTTGCTGTGGAGGTGGAGGTGCAGTCAGGTGGAGGAGGAGGCTTGGCGATGCGGGTTGCCGTTGAGGTGGAAGTACAGCTGGGCAGTGGAAGCAGTATAGAGGAAGCAGCTGTAGTGGTGGGGGTGGAGGGAGCAGCAGCAGAGGTGGAAAAAGCCACACTATCAAACCGGTTGTAGTATTGGTTGAAAGTATTGGCTCTGTCCACATCAGCTTCCACAGACTGAGAATTCTTCAGCCTGTGTCCAGTGATGGTCCTCATGCCCCTCCACATCTCCTTGGTGTTATTGTTCTCCAGCTGTCTCTCTACCTTTTTCTTGTACTCCACCTTAGCTCGACGTAATGTCTTTTTAAGCTTGTGTTGTACACTCTTCCGCCTTTCTCCATCCCCATTCTGGAATGCCCTCTTTTTCTGGTTCAGGAGGTCTTTGATGTCACTGGTGATCCATGTTTTTTATTTGGACAGCACCTTACAGTCCTCAATGGAATCACAGCGTCCCTACAGAAGTTAATGTAGTCTGTGATGGTGCTAACCCTCCTGTCCATGTCAATGTCTATTTCTTCTTCCTCCAGCAGTACAGCCCAGTCTGTGACATCAAAGCAGTCTTTCAATGCATCACTCGCCTCTGGTGACCATTTCCTGAAAGATCTGGTAGTAACAGGAAGTCTTTGTACACAAGGTCTGTATGTGGGTTGTAGATAGACCATGCTGTGATCAGATCTACCCAGTGGTGGAAGAGACACGGCCCTGTAAGCCTACTTCACGTTAGCATAGAACAGATCTAATGTTCTTTCTCCACATGTTGGACAGTCCACATACTGTACAAAGCCAGTCAGGCAGGAGGATAGAGAGACGTGGTTGAAATCCCCTGTGATTGCAATGAATGCCTCAGGATGCTGGATCTGTATTCTAGCAATGGCGTCATGGATGACGTCACACGCCGTTGTAGGTGCCGCCCTCGGAGGAATGTAAACAAAAATGACGACTATATATGGGAACTCTCTGGGCGCATAGAACGCACGGAAACCAACTGACAGCAGTTTGATGTCTGGACAAAAAACTCTCTCCGTAATGGTCACATTGCGAGGGTTTACCCATCTCTGATTAAAAAACAGTATAACACCCCCACCTTTCCGCTTACCGATGCTGGTACTGCTGTGAAGCCGGGAATGTCCACACATGAGTCTGGTGTGTTGTTGTTTAGCCAGGACTCAGACAGACAGATCAAACTGCTCTCCTTATACAGCCGTTGGTTCCGCACAAGCGCCTCTAGCTCATCACATGAGTTAGCGTTTCCCATAATCACCGAGGGCAGAAAAGGTTTGTACCTCCACCTCCTGTTGTGCCTCTTTGCCTTTAGTTTCGCTCCACCTCTTCATCCACGGTAAAGCTTTTTAAGCTGGGTCGGAATTGGATGTTTAATTCCGCGTCCAATCCTTGAGAGTGCTAAAAGTTCTTCTCTTATGTACACTGCTCTAGTAGTTGTGCACATTGTCAAAAAATTCAAATAAAACAAAAAAGCAGATCAATAAAAATGTTTAAAAATGTTTTAAAATGTTTAGATAAAAACTAAAAATGAAAAATGACATATAATCATATCAACGACGAGAAAAATTGAGAGCTACACAGACTTGCTGCCGATAAGGCCGGCGCGTAGCAACCTTACATCAGCAAGTTGAACATGATGTCATTGACACTCATTATCTGTAGATGCAGGTCAATTTAGGGCCAAGATAGTTTGATAAAATGCCCCATTTAAAACTAGCAGGCCCAGAGATTTTCACTTCTGCTGCATGCCCCCTCCCCTCTGTAAAAATTGTGTATTCCTCTCAAGGTGCTAACTGTCTCCATTGTTTTTTGAACAGCCTATCCACCCCCCAGTGAGGTTGCTGCCTGTAATGACAAAGGCCAAACTGCTGTTTGAATGAACTCTGATCAGCCCAACATACTGTGTGTGCGTTTCTATTCTTTACAAGCTGCTCCTGCCACATCATTTGTTTTACAGCCAAAGACAGAGAGGTGAAGAAATTGTCCATGATTACATTCCTTCTCTGATCCATCAATGGTTCTGTTAACCCAATTCTTTCATTGAAAGCCCAAAAACGAGCTGGAGAAATCTTAAATTAAACAAAGTATTTATTCATGGTCACGCTGGACTCGGAGTGACAGAGCTCCCGCAGGAAATCCGCCAGCCCGAGCCCCGATATCCGGAAACATTTCATATTTATGTTCACCTTTATTTCAAAGAGGTTGGACTTACACGCGACCAAGTTTTTAGTGACATGAGCAGGCCAACCACCATCCTCGTCATGCTCTTTGGATGTGATAAACAACTTGTGTAAGTGTTGTTTTAGGCCTGTATCTAATGTACCAGACCTATCTGACCTAATAGAGATGCTTTATCTGACCCAGTTATTTCGTCCCGCTATGTCATCTTGAAGTTTTGGACCATTCAAGGACATACATTGTGTTGTATGAGCAGAGTGGAAAAGTACAAGCTAGGAACATAGGTTATTTAGTAAAATACAGAATATGGATACTTGATGTTTAAGAACAAAGCCAATTATAACAGTTCCATCAATTTCAAAACAACATTCTCTGACAGCCTCTCTCCCGTCGGACGAGTGGGATCTTTTCCCAAGTAAGGGAAGGCCTTACAAATGTAATTTGTGTTCAGATCTACTGCAATCCAAAACTTGATTCCAAACTTGTCAGGCTTGGATGCAACGTACTGCAGAAAGGGACAACAAACCTTTGAAGGAAATAACTGCTCATCCACGGTAACATGTTGCCCTGGATTGTAGGACGACACACAATTCTGAACAAATAGCTGCCAGATGTCTGAAATTACTGCAAATTGGTCCGTTTGTATGCACTCCTAGCGTCTGTCCTTGTTGTCGAGGGATAGGTTACTGCTTTATTTCAAGAAAGCAGTTACGGAGCATTATGGTTTTGAAATCTAGGTTGCCGAATCCATTGGCCCACATGAGTCGCATGGCACCAATGTAGCCCTTGGCAGCCCTTCGAAAAAGGATTGTGAGGAACGCCATCAGCTCGAAAACACTCATCTGCCAGCTGGGATTTGTTCTACGTCCCTCCTGGACTATGCAGTCTCTGATGGTCAACAACATGCTGATATCCAACAAACACCGGAAGCTTTGAAGGCGACTCGTAATTTTGCGTGTTGCAAACTCTGTTTGCCCTCCAGATCCATTGAATGCTGTCTGTGGAGTTTTGTTAGCCCGATTCTTTCATTGGAAGCCCAAGAACATGCTGGAGAAATCTTAAGTCAAACAAAGTATTTATTAGTGGTCACATGTAAAGTATGGCAGCGCTGGACTCGGAGTGACAGAGCCCTCGCAGGGCCTCCATCAGACCGAGCCCCGATATCCGGAAACATTTCATATTTATGTGACAGGGGTAGTGGGTAATTAAGGCCAGGTGTGTCTAATTCCCAGGACACACACTAGTAGGAGCTGTGCTACACAGACAGCTACGTGTCTGTGTAGGCCGGGAGATTGGACCGAAAAAACAAAAAGTTTTCAGTGCAATCTGTTGGTTTTCTTAGCTAGGAAATTGTTTTTGAATTGGCTCTATATGAACGAATTGGATTATTTTATGAATTATGATTATTATTAATTAATTGAATTCCAATTGGCTTGAATTGGACTTACTATCTAAGTGCCTTGAGATGACATTTGTTGTATTTGGCGCTATATAAATAAAAATGAATTGAATTGAATTGTGTGTGGTTGTCCTTTGTTCTCTGGTGGGCAGAAAAGCCACGAGCCAGGGTGACGGAGATGGATTGTAACGCCAGACAGACGACAGCAGGAGTTGGCCACAAACATTTGGGGGACGGTTGCATGGTGCCGTTGTCAGCCGTTGTTTTAGTAGTAGTTTCTTTTGGTTTTATTGATTGTATTTAGCAACTGTAACCCTGAACCAAAGCACCTCGTAGCCGTGGTAGTAGTATCGGGAGACAGAGGCTGGGCACATGGACTTTTATTTGCATGGTTTTACTGACAGTGTTTTAATTGCACAAAGTGTGTCATCAAGCGTTTTTGTCCTACTGCTCAGTAGTCTGATTTAGGTTCAGCCAACAACCTACAGAATGTTAACGCTGTTGTAAATAAAACAAAAACGTTTTACTCTCTAGCTGTTGTCTTCATGGTTATGGGCCTTACTAGGGGGTTTAGCTAGGCCTAGTTAATCACAAAGCACCAGGTGCTACATCTATGTTTACCTTTATCTCACAGAGGTTGTACTTACACTCGACAGAGTATAATTGGACAGTTGTTAGTGACATGAGCAGGCCATCCACTGTCCTCGTCATGTTCTTTGGATGTGCTAAACAATGTGTGTGTGAGTGTTGTTTTAGGCGTGTATCTACTGTACCAGACTTATCTGACCTAATAGAGACGCTTTATCTGACCCAGTTATTTTATCCCGCTACGTCATCTTAAAGTCTTGGACATACATTGTGTTCATATGAGCAGGCAGAGTGGAAAAGTACTTGGAACATAGATTATTTAGTAAAATACAGAATATGAATACATAATGTCTAAGAACAAAGCCAATTATAACATTTCCCCCTTTTGGCATGATTTTATGTCAAATAAATGAGGTAGGAATGTTATATTTAGGGATCGAGCAGTGAAACTGCAAGGACCCTATTGCATCTGTAGGAGTTATTCTTTCTTTCTGTAGCGGCCATATGCCCTGTCATGTGTTTTTTGTAATAGCTTTTATTTTGACGTTCACCGTGGTGTGTCACATGAGGGTAGCGTATCAATTAGTTTTGTATTTAGGCACCTGTGCACCTGTTCAACATTGTTCTCTTTACGCACTATAGCACTTTAACTCTCACCGGCTGCGCACTGCACGGTGGCGGTTTTAGATAGGCGTTTTAACCTTTGTATTTGAACTTTTAACAACGAATAAAGGACATCAAAGAAGAGACAAGTGTTTGCGCGTCAGCTATTGAACTCCCACGAAAGCCTCTCGGTGGCACTTAGCTTGTAGCCACCACACTTTCTTTGAGAAATGATGATTATTTATGATACATTGATGTATAATAACTGACAATTTTTTTTTAAGTGAACATTTTTATGATGACTATGTGCCGAGTCATGTAGTGCAGCTCAGTCTCTTCTGGTACAATCCTGTCACTGCTTGGTATTTGGTTTTCCTTCTGGCTGAACCTCAGTACAGCAGTCTGATCCGAAGATAACTCGGAAGGAGAGGTTACGAGCACTTCACTTCCATGAAGGGGTCTTTACCACCCCTTATCCCTAACTAATCTGCTTTTAGGAAAATTTAGGAGAGAAATCAGTTATATTTTGTTGATAGTGGTTGAAGATTGTGTGATTGTTCAACCATCATCCTTCCAGAAGGCCTTCCAGAATTTCAGATGGACACCTTGTCCGTCGCTTGGCTGTGAGTACTGTAGTGGTTCTCGGGAGATTCTCGTTAAAAATCGAGCAAAGAACAGCCCTTGAATCATTTCTTGACAGGAAAGACGTTTTCGCCTTGCTCCCTACTGGCTTTGGTAAGAGTTTAATCTACCAGTTAGCCCCGCTGGTAGCTAAATCATACGTCAGAGGAAAGAGTGGTGTGATTGGCTTAAGCTTAGGCACAGCCTTTTCTGGCCACAACCAGTAGCAACCCGAGGGAGGCGGGTTGACCAGGCCATTTCGAATCGTATTCGTTATGGTCTTGGTCAGACCAGAATCTCGAAGAGATTTGAAAGTCTATGTTAATCAGGCTAAGACATCAGATCTTTGGTTGGAGATTGATCACTGTTATTGATCACTGTTACCTTGCATGCATGCTTTGACCTAAGAGTCCAGATCAGGTATGCTTTTGTCAATAATTTTCTTTGCCCTGAGCAGTTTTGGAATGTTAGTTAAATTGTTGAGGATCCTTCTTGTTTTCCTTTGACATAAATTAGGCCTTTAATCGTGCAGTTCAAAGCGCTGTGCTTTACCTGCTTAGAGCAGCTCTGTCTTCAGTATATTCTGTTTTACTGAAGCTTTACTTCTTCCTTCCAGTATGTGTGCCGTGTATATGTATGTGGGTGTATGTGTACGTATAGATGAGAGTGTATGTGTGTGTGTGTGTGTGTGTCTGTATGTGGCCTTGGGTGTCTCTGCTTTGTTTTATGTGCTTCTATCTTGTAAAGCACTTTGTGCAAAATTTTCTTGTATAAAAAGTGCTATGTAAATAAAGGCAGATTGATTGATTGATTTAGTGCACCAGATTAAAAAACTTGGGTCATGTCCCATGGAATGTCTTTTGATGAACCAACACATCTGATTAACACTGTTCTCACAGAACATTTCATTCATCCCATTCATACCCTTTTTCTTTTTCTTGGCCAGTGCTGGCCAAACTCTTTGAATCTCTTATAAATGAGCAACTTAAACAATTTCTAACCGAGAACTCCATTTTAAACCCAATGCAGTCTGGCTTCCGACAAGGCCATAGCACAGTCACAGCTGTAACTGTAGTCACAAATGATATTTTAAATGCCTTGGATAAAAAGAAGTCCTGTGCTGCAATATTCATTGATCTTTCTAAAGCGTTTGATACGGTGGACCATGATCTTCTTTTGAAGCGATTACAAAATATAGGTTTTAGTGGTACTGTATTAAGGTGGTTTTCAAGCTACCTCAGTGGTAGAACACAGTGTACTGTTATTGATAACTATACCTCAACATCATTAGAAGTCAGAATGGGGGTCCCACAAGGGTCGGTTTTGGGCCCGATTTTATTTTCTATTTATATAAATGACTTGGGTAGGGACCTGAAGGAAGCAAAAGTGCATCTTTATGCAGACGACACTATTTTGTACACCACAGCTTCATCAGTGAATGCTGGATTTACACAATTGCAGTCTGCTTTTAATCATGTACAAACATTTCTTATTGAGTTAAAGTTGGTACTGAATGCTGAAAAAACAAAAATTATGTATTTTACACAATCACGCTCTTCACCTAACATTGGTGTGTCAACACTAGATGGCACTGAAATAGAAAGAGTATCGTCTTACAAGTATTTAGGAATCTGGTTGGATGATAAGATGTCTCTCGGTGTCCATATTGAGAGCCTCTGTAAGAAACTTAGACCAAAGTTGGGTTTTTTCTTTAGAATGAGGAAGTGCTTTCCTTATGCTGCAAGGAAAAGGTTAGTTCAGAGCACATTCCTGTCAGTGCTTGATTATGGGGATATACTGTATATGCACTCCAGGTTATTCTTTCTTAAAAAACTGGATGTGTTGTACCACTCAGCCTTACGTTTCATCACAGGTGCTACAGCCAGGTCTCACCACTGCACTCTTTATGAAATTGTACAATGGTCTTCTCTCTCCATCCGAAGAAAAATCCATGCGCTGACTTTTATTGCTAAAGCCCTAATGGGTAAACTACCTTTATACATTGTTAATTTGTTTTCTTTTCAAAATAGTGTTTACAGGACGAGGTCATCAGAAAAAATACTTTTATATATTCCATTTACAAGAACTGAACTTGGGAAAACATCCTTTTCATCCTATGCACCAAAAACTTGGAATGAACTTCAAGCTACTCTAAATCTTGAAGTTCTTCCATCCATAAATTCTTTTAAAGACCTTTTAAAATTATCATTAACTGACCACTGCAAATGTTTTTAATTTCATTCCTTGTTCGCTGTCTGTTTTTTAGTGTCTGTGTAGACTCAGTTTTTAGTATGTTTACTTCTGTTTAGATGTGATGTAGTAGTGGTTTTGTCTTGTCTCTTGTGTTTTATTGTAATGTAACTTTTTTTAAGCCGCCTTCTTGGCCAGGACTCCCTGGCAGAAGAGTTATTGTAACTCAATGGGACCATTTCCTGGTTAAAGAAAGGTTAAATAAAAAAAATAAAAAATAAAAAACCACAAGTTATGACTGAGCACAGGTCTAATTGTACCATACCATCTTGTTTCTCAATAAATTGCAATTGAAGTGGGTTGTTGCCATTTTCCAGACATCTTTTACCCATCTGGTGTGGAGTGGTGGGAAGAGATGGTGTGTCCAGATTACTGTTGTAGTTCTTTGTATATTGAGCTTTTAATGTTCGACTCTCCCACCCCAGGCGGAGTATGAAAATTAGCAGATTTATTGTAACCATTAGTGTTACTGCTACTGTGGTCCTACAGTTTAGTCTCCAAAGTGGTCTTTTTCGTACTGGTTTAATCGTCAGTGGTCTGTTCAGTCTCTAACAGTTTTAGTCCCAGTGATCTAGTCTTTGTCAGTAGGTGAGGTTCCTAAGTCAGTCCGAACCTCAGTCAGTGTTCTTTCGGTAGGATCTGGAGCACGAGTACAGTGAGTCTTGTGGCTCCAGTTACTCAGTCTGTCTCCTGTCAACCATACCTTTACACAATGTGATGTAGCTACCTTGTATGGTTCCGTCCACAGAGGAGAGGACCAGTTACGTTTGTTGACTTTCCTTAGGACCCAGTTTCCTACTTCAACAGGTGAAGTATCACGGTCCTGTTCCTTAGTGAGTATTTCTGTAACCTGTTGAGATATACTCATCACTGTGTTATTCAGTTGTTTCACATATTCACACAAGTTTCCATACTGTCGTAAAACAGGGGGTGAGTCTGTTGGTGCAGTAGTAAATGGACAGGGCATTTTTTCCATGTCATGACCTCATGTGGGACAACATGACACCATTCATGGTGGCATTTGGAGTAAATCTTAGGTTAAATAACATAATAGGGAGAGCTTCAACCCAAGTTAACTGTGTGTCTACACAGATTTTGTTGGGCTTCACTTGTACAGCTCTTGTCACTATGGCTGTTTTTAAATGCGCCATAAAAACAAACCTTGACTTGTCTTGTTATGAATCAGTCTCACTGCAGCTGTCTTTTTGTTAATCTCCTAATAACCTAACTCATTTAAACCTCTCTATAAAGTACTTTTTTTTGCTTTATTAAGAGAGCATATTAATTGTTTCATAGATCTGCTGCAGTTAAATAGTTAAATGATTTAGTTAAATAGTAAATCATTTAACTGTCAGGAAGAGGCATAGCTCTAAAGTCAAGCCCGTTGTTCACCATCGACCTGTCCACGCTTCAAACAGATTTTCCCCACTCAGCGACACACCCGCTGAGGACAAAACCCTGGTAATTGACAGCTCTATAGTCAGAAACGTGGCATTAGAGACACCAGCGGCCATGGTCAAATGCATTCCAGGGGCCAGAGCGGGCGACATAGAATCCTATTTAAAACTGCTGGCTAAGAATAAACGTAAATATGGTAAAATAGTTATTCACGTCGGCGTTAATGACACCCGGTTACGCCAATCGGAGGTTACTAAAATTAATGTTGCATCGGTGTGTAATTTTGCCAAAACAATGTCGGACTCCTTGGTTTTCTCTGGACCCCTGCCAAATCTGACCAGTGATGATGATGTTTAGCCGCATGTCGTCCTACAATCGCTGGTTGTCTAGATGGTGTCCAGCAAACAACGTGGGCTACATAGATAATTGGCAATCTTTCTGGAGAAAACCTGGTCTGATGAGGAGAGACGGCATCCATCCCACTTTGGAAGGAGAGGCTCTCATTTCTAGAAATATGGATGAATTTATTTGCCACCCTAAAACATGACAACCCAGGGCTCAGACCAGGATGCAGAGTTGTAGTCTTACACACTTCTCTACAGCTTCCCACCTGCTGCTACCCACCCAATCGATTAACACAAAAGGAGCAAATCCTCTTGTGCAAAAAGAAATTATTAAAACAAAAACTTTAACTGAACAAAAACATCAAACTATTAAATGTGGTTTGTTGAATATCAGATCTCTCCTTTCGAAGTCTCTGTTAGTGAATGAGTTGATTTGTGATCATCATATTGATATATTTAGTCTTACAGAAACCTGGCTGCAGCAGGAGGATCATGTTAGCATTAATGAAGCAACTCCCTCTGACTGTTTAAATGTTCACGTTCCTTGAACCACAGGCAGAGGAGGAGGAGTGGCAGCTATTTTCAGATCAGGGTTACTCATCAGTCCCAGACCCAAGATTAGTTTGAGCTCTTTTGAATCTCTGATTCTCAGTTTTTCCCACGCAAAGTGAAAATCCCAGAAACCTCTTGTGTTTGTTGTTGTGTATCGTCCACCTGGCCCTTATTCTGAGTTTCTGTCTGAATTCTCAGAGTTTTTATCCCAGTTAGTGCTGAGTACAGATAAAGTCATTGTAGTGGGTGACTTTAATATTCATGTAGATGTTGAAAATGACAGCCTGAATATGAACTTTAATTCTATATTGGACTCTATTGGATTTTCTCAGAGTGTTCACAGACCGACTCACTGCCTTAATCACACCCTTGATCTTGTGCTGACTTATGGCATTGAGAGTGAACAGTTAACAGTGTTCCCTCATAACCCTGTCTTATCTGACCATTTTCTGATAACCTTTGAGTTTACATTACTTGAATATACAGTTTCTGAGAAGAAATTTACGTATAGAAGGTGTCTATCAGAGGATGCTGTAACCAGATTTAAAGAATTAATTCCATCATCCTTTTCTTCACTGCCATGTGCAGATATGACAGAGGACGACTACCTAAACTTTACTCCAGCAGCACTTGACTCTCTTGTTGACAGCACTATAGTTTCAATGCGTACAGCACTGGACAATGTTGCCCCTCTGAAAAGGAAGGTAATCAGTCAGAAGAGGTTGGCTCCTTGGTATAATTCACAGCTGCGTGCTTTAAAGCAGACTGCAAGAAAGCTGGAGAGACAGTGGCGTTCCTCTAATTTAGAAGAGTCTCAATTAGTCTGGAAAGATAGATTAATAACGTATAAGAAAGCCCTTCGTAAAGCTAGAACTGCTTATTATTCATCATTGATAGAAGAGAATAAGAACAATCCCAGGTTTCTCTTCAGCACTGTAGCCAGTCTGACTAAGAGTCCGAGCTCTGCTGAGCCAGTTATTCCTTTAACTCTCAGCAGTGATGATTTCATGAGCTTCTTTATTAATAAAATTGTTTCTATCAGAGAGAAGATTGATGGAGTCCTTCCCACTATTATCAGTGATGTATCATCAAGTACAGCAGCTTTAGAAGTATCTTTAGAACCTGATTTGTATTTAGACGGCTTCTGCCCAGTTGATCTCTCTGAACTAACAACAGCAATAGTCTCTTCTAAACCATCAACTTGTGTTTTAGACCCAATCCCAACCAGACTGTTCAAGGAGGTTTTCCCATTAATTGACACTTCCATATTGGATTTAATCAATCTGTCTTTGTTGACAGGATATGTACCTCAGACTTTTAAGGTTGCTGTAATTAAACCTTTACTTAAAAAACCTACTCTTGATTCAGAAGTGTTGGCTCATTATAGACCTATATTCAATCTCCCTTTTATGTCTAAAGTTCTTGAAAAAATAGTTGCAGCTCAGCTTTGTGATCACTTACACAGAAATAATCTGTTTGAAGAGTTTCAGTCAGGATTCAGAGTGCATCATAGCACAGAAACTGCACTGCTGAAAGTTACCAATGATCTCCTCTTAGCCTCTGATAGCGGACTTGTGTCTGTGCTTGTCCTGTTGGATCTCAGTGCTGCATTTGATACGGTCGATCACAGTATCTTATTACACAGACTTGAACATGTTATTGGGATTAAAGGAACTGCATTAGGCTGATTTAAGTCATATTTATCTGATAGATTTCAGTTTGTTCTTGTAGATGAAGAATCTTCCTCACACGCCAGAGTAAGTCATGGAGTTCCCCAGGGTTCTGTGCTTGGACCGATTCTTTTCACTTTATACATGCTTCCATTAGGTAACATTATTAGACAGCATGGTATAAATTTCCATTGCTTATGCTGATGATACTCAGCTGTACTTATCTATAAAACCAGATGAACCCAATAGGTTGGTCAGACTACAAGCATGTCTTAAAGACATAAAGACCTGGATGACTCAGAACTGTCTGCTTCTAAATTCAGACAAAACTGAAGTCGTTATCTTTGGACCTGAGCGTTTCAGGGAGAAATTGTCTAGCTATATAGTTACTCTAGATGGTATTTCCTTGGCTTCTAGTTCTACAGTTAGGAACCTTGGAGTTATTTTTGACCAGAACTTATCATTTGACTCGCATATAAAACAGGTTTCTAGGACTGCCTTCTTTCACCTTCGTAATATTGTTAAAATCAGGAACATCTTGTCTCAGAGTGATGCAGAAAAACTAATTCATGCATTTGTTACTTCAAGATTGGACTACTGTAATTCTTTATTATTGGGCTGTCCCACATATTCTCTGAAAAGCCTTCAGTTGATCCAAAATGCTGCAGCCAGAGTTTTGATGAGAACTAACAGGAGAGATCATATTTCTCCAGTTTTAGCTTCTCTTCATTGGCTCCCTGTTAAATTCAGAATAGAATTTAAGATTCTTCTCCTTACATATAAAGCTCTTAATGACCGAGCTCCATCATATCTTAAAGATCTCATTGTAAGATATTTTCCTAACAGAGCACTTCGTTCCCAAACTGCAGGTTTACTTGAGGTTCCCAGAGTTTCTAAAAGTAGAATGGGAGGCAGAGCCTTCAGTTATCAGGCCCCTCTATTGTGGAATAGGCTGCCAGTAAATGTCCGGGAAGCAGACACCCTTTCCACTTTTAAGACCAGGCTTAAAACTTTCCTTTTTTATAAAGCTTATAGTTAGGTCTGTTGAATCTGATAGTGTATCTGCTAGTGTGTCTTGTTCTGCCTCCACCTCTGGCACCCTCTATACTTTCATTACCCCCTACCCGAACCAGGGTTTGAATCCCATTCCCGCTTATCTTACCTCTTTTATTTCTCCCCCTACCCGAACCAGGGTTTGCATCCCCACCCCGCTGTGACTGGTGTGCAGTTGGTGAGAGGCTGAGGTAGCTTGTGGCTGTAAAAAGATGGTTGTTGTGGTGTGAGGAGCAGATCCATATAGGGAGTATATGGAATTACTCACTGAGTCTGGTCCTTTATTTTATTATTTATTTTTTCGTTAGCACAAGTTTCTTGTGTTTACCTTGAATAGGGATGGCTCAGGTAATCCTGAAACATCCCATAGTTAAGCTGCTATAGGCCTAGACTGCTGGGGGGCCTCATCTGTCACACCTTTCCTCACTTTACTCTCTTTATGTATATGTGATATTATTGTGGTCATTAACTCGTGTTTCCCTGTTCCAACAGATATCCTTTGAATGGTGTTTCAGTGCCGCCGCCGCTGCGGCCCTCCCCCCCTTTCTGTCTTCTCAAACCCCAGCTGGTCGAGGCGGATGGCCACCCTTCCTGAGTCTGGTTCTGCCAGAGGTTTCTTCCTGTTAAAAGGGAGTCGTTTCTCTCCACAGTCGCCTCAGGCACGCTCAGGCCGGGAGATTGGACCGAAAAAAAAAGTTTTCAGTGCAATCTGTTGGTTTTCTTAGCTAGGAAATTGTTTTTGAATTGGCTCTATATGAACGAATTGGATTATTTTATGAATTATGATTATTATTAATTAATTGAATTCCAATTGGCTTGAATTGGACTTACTATCTAAGTGCCTTGAGATGACATTTGTTGTATTTGGCGCTATATAAATAAAAATGAATTGAATTGAATTAAAATGGTTTAATGAGATCAAATCTACATATTGATTAATGATAACTATTAACTCATAATTGGTGAAAAGAGGCAGAGGAGGTGTATTTAGATCAACTAAATTTTTAAAGTCATGTTAATATGATCTCTAAAACAATAAAGGCTAACCTTTACTACTTTAAGATGATAACAAACTGTTTGATATCTGACTGTCTGGCCTTGCTGTTAAATCCTGATACACACATTTTCATATATGTCATATGGTCTGACTGTCTGACCTCAGTCCTGCTTCAGGTGGAAATCATAAAGTCTCAATTTGTAGAACATTTTTTGTTCAGATAGTTTTTCAATTAAAGAGCAAATATTCTAAACGCTCTGCTTGTGTATTTGACTTTAGCTCTTTAACTCATTGGCTGCCAGCCATTTTCAGTTCAGAGACACCCGTACTGCCAAGTGTTTTTCAGTATTTTGACTGATTTTCCAAGACCCACAGAAAAGTGTGTCTTATGACTATGTACACACCGAAATTACCAAAAGAAAGAGTAGACTCTCTTCTTTGATCAGAAAAAAAAAGTTTGTTTCTACCATTTTCAGTCTTTTAGTAATAGACAGTAGAACATAGGTTGGTTTCACCAAAATCAGCTGTTTGACCCAAAAAAATGGAGAAAACAAGCTCTTTTTTTGTGTGTGCATAGTGGCACTGCTGCCACCTAGCGGGTAATTTTGCCAGTATATTCTCTGTTTAGTGTTTACAAGCCTAAGATTTAGTGACGAACTCTGCTAGATTGTCCCCCAGCCCGCTCCGTTAAAAAACGCAATTGACGTCTATAGACGTCTTTGGTAGTGAACGTTTTTTTTTTAAATTGACGTCTATAGACGTCAATGGCACCGAAAGAGTTAAGAGAGCTGTTAAATCTTATTTCAGCATCAACTTGTATGAATGTCTTGTTTTAAACAGTGTTCTTTTATTTTGGACATTTTATTGTTTCTTATCTCGTCACTTTAAAAAGCTGTTTTCAGTTTATCTACGTAATTTGGTATCTCTCCCAATCATATGCATGTTAAAATAAATAGATGAATTAATAATAATTGCTCTAGTACAAAACTAAACTTCCATCATCATTGTAAACTCATCTAATAAATAACTATATGTTACTCTGGTGTTCTTAAAGTACAGGCCAATGATAAATCAGCATCAGAATCTGTAGATAAACATATTGTTTGGACTGATAATCTTAGGGTGAGAGTATTTATGACCAAGAGAACAGCTAATAAACTTAAATTGGGAACATTATGGAGCAGCATGATGGTTTTGGATGTTATCTGTCATCTGAAAAAGCGTTTGGAGCTTTTAATCTCTGTGATTCATTATTTATTGTGATGCTGCTCAGCTGATCTTTAGTTAGAAACTTTGCTCTCAGGCGAAAATTCCAACTCTGATCTTGATCTTGATCTTTTACTCTTTTGTAGGTCTCTTATTAGTGACTTCAAAGTTGATGCTGAATAAAAATAATTAATTCCTGTCAATGAAATTTGGGATCAAATCCACAAATCTCTCCGGGTACTCCCACCGTCCAAAAACATGCATGTTAGGTTAATTGGTGTCTCTAAAATTGTCCTTAGGACTGAGTGTTAGCGTGTGTGTGGTTGTTTGTCCCGTTTGTCTCTGTGTGGCCCTGTGATGGACTGGCGGCCTGTCCAGGGTGTACCCCGCCTCTCGCCCATTGACCGCTGGAATAGGCTCCAGCCCCCCCCGCGACCCAACCGGTTCAGCGGGTATAGAAAATTTTTGGATCCACAAAACTTCTTCCAAAGATATTTTCTATCTAACCTTCCAAACTAACCCCTTCCCCGCTCTGTCGGGCCCTACAGTCATCGTGGAAAGTATGTTTAAACAAGGACGAACTATTTTTATTCCTCTCTTTCTTTTTTTTCTTTTTTTTAATTCTCCAATTATCAATTCCCCCTTAACTTTTTGTACGTCTGTCTTTAGGCTAGGCTCAAGCTCATGCTAATGCTATCTTGATATTAGGCCAGGTTAATTTGGATCTTGCCAAATATGCTTATTACAAGGCTAGGCTACTGCTGGTGACAATATTGATGTTAAACTATGTCAACTTAAGAGGCTTCTGCTCAAGGTTGGGTTAAAAAATGTTAATTTGATGCAAGGCTAATTTAGCTTGTTGCTATTGTGATTGCTAGTTTGGAGTTAGATTAATATTGATGAACGCAGCACTGTCACACCAATTAACATAAACTGAACTTGGAGAATAACTTTCCGTTACACTTAAACTGTTAGACTTTTGATATTTCCACATTTATCTGTGATATTTAGCCTTTGTAGCCATTTGCACTGCCATTGAGTCCTTGTTTACAATGTTATGTCGGTTGTGACAGATGCCAATAAAGCTACATCATTTTGCAAGCATCAGCTAACATGGTCATGGCTGAAAATATTTATAAACGCAATTGTGGATGTAACTTGAAACATACAGCTGGAAATCTAACCCTTTTTGGTCATCCATGTATGACATGATTCTTGAATCATGCAGCTAATCTTGTTAATCATGAGATCAAGGTGTCATCCTCCATTCCATCTGATATTTAGATGTAGACTTTGTGCCTTATTGTATGTGATGTATCAGGCAAATTTGACTATTTGGTGACATGCAAAAACTCTTTATTTTTTATCAGTTGCATCAAAAAGCAGCAGAAATTGTGTCATCCATTTATTTATACCCGCTTAATCCAATTCAGGGTCAGCGAGAGGCAGGGTACACCCTGGACAGGTCGCTAGTCCATCACAGGACCACACAGAGACAAATGAGACACACAGCCATGCACGCTCAGTTAACCTGACATGCAAGTTTTTGAACAGTGGGAGAAAGCTGGAGTACCCAGAGAGAACCCACGCATATACAGGGAGAACATGCAAACTCCACACAGAATGGCCCCAGCCAGGATTTGAAACTGGAACCTTCTTGCTGTGAGGCAACAGTGCTAACCACCACACCACCGTGCAGCCCTGTGAGTGGACAAGAACCTAAAAATTAAATTTACTTAAGTATAACACATTTTAGTTTCCCACGTTCTGCATGAGGTTCTAAACTAATAATATAAGAGTAAAGACCTTTTTGAAAGTTATGGGCTTGTCACAGTTTTCCCATTACAGCATATAGCTTCACTCTATAGTTTTCTACTTCTATTCTCTATCTTAACTTAATAGTCTTATCAGAGCTTTTGCAGAAGGGACTACAGAGAACAGCACAGAAAAGACCTGCAGAGAGTTTGAATGTGTTAAGCACACGGTACCCAATGCCACAGACAGATAAACAGGTTATCAGCAAGTGAGAGAAACTCTGCTGGAAGATGGAAGCTATTGTGCTGCATTAGAGGCGAATGGGAATGAGTGGATGAGATGGAGGTGGGGGGAAAAAAGGAAGGAAGGAGAGGAACATAAGAGAGGCCAGGTGAGTTAGGGGTAACAGTCTTTTTACAGCACTAGGCCTATTGCATTGCAGTTGCCTTAGCCGAGTAAGAGACTGTTGGAAGATGGAAAGCCTTTCAACTGGGAGATGAATCATAGGAATCAGGCAGGTGATAAATTATTTTTTAAAGGTATTCTGTACCCTGTCACTGCAAAGGTGCTGGACATTTCTGCTGACATTTGTATCTACTTAGATTTGTAGCATTTCATCCCATAATGCTACACTTCAGAAAAACCTTATCTGCAAGATTATACCGCTGTATTGTCTGGAAGTATTATGCAGCGCTAATAATGCATGAAAGATACCTAAAAAAATATTCTACCAATATCTTGCATCACATATAACAATGATTTGGCTTTTCAACAAAGAATACTTCCAAATATGCAAATGCCCACAAGAGAATTAGGGTTTAACAGATTTAACTAATTCAAAAATGTGGCCCTTTTCCGAGGATGCCACTGTCCGTCAGTTTGCAGGATTAAGACTCTGGGCCATGACAAGATGTTGAATTAAAAGTAGGACAAAAACACACTTCCTTTTTCACAAGGGTATGACAATAAAAGTGACCTTTTTTTTTATGGCTGTCAAATGACTAAACCCGGTGTAGCAGAGACTACACACTGCCCCCTGTAGGATAATCCTGCTCACAACAGCCCTGCATCACCACAGGGTTTCTTTTTACTTGCATTCTTTCAGGTACCAAAAAACAGACAGTCATGTCTTGAGGAGAAAAGTAATCTGAGATACAAGTGTTAGGAAGCATTTTTGCTGCCTCTTTAAACTTTTGTGTAGAAAGGTAGATAACAAAAGCACTCACACAGTCAGTGTTCTTTCCTTTTTTAATTTCACTTTAAATCAAGGTGTGGATTATTTCTGTAAGGAAAATTTGCTTGATCAGTTAAAAACATTTTTGGTAAGACTTTCAGAGTGTTCTTTGAGAAGGCCATCTTGTGCTTCTCTTTTAAAAAGGAAGAATGTCTCAACAGCAGCTCTTTTTATAGGAAGTCAGTGTGTGTGTTCTCAGCTTTGATTGGATAATGATTGCGATTCAATTGAGATATAATACAAATGCTGAGAAAGATGGAAATGAGTAGTTCTGAATGTTTTAATTGTGGATGTACGAGTTTAGGAAATGGAGTAAATGAGTCAAAATGTATAAATATAATGCATTTGCCAGCAATGTTGTCATTTCATTTGTCTAGAGGTTTAACCTCATTGGCGAGTTTGAACTCAGAGGCGGAGTCTCGTGCTATATGTGTACTGTCAAACAATAGGTTTGGCCTGTTTGGAGGAAGCACAGCACCATGTTGGATGGACTAATGTATAGAAAATCTTTCTCAACACCATTTTTCAATTTTTTTTTAGGCTGCTTATTTTCTTGGATGTTTGAAAATAAATGGTGTGCCATTTCCCTGATCATTCAAGCCAGTGTGATGCCTTGTTCTTTCCATGGCTAAGGGTCGTCCCGCAACAGTTGGTGTCAGAAGTGGGATTTTTGCGCCTGTAACGAGTGGAGGAAGGATACTGGCTAAATGAGAAGAGTAGGACGTGGAACAAAGAAAAACTCTTTCAGGCATGGAGTACAGAAATTCCGACAGAACAGCTGGGCCTGAACCCTTACCTGAAGGAGCCATGGCTGCAGAAGTTGGAGATCCTGAACTAGTAGTACGGCCAAAAGTAAATGCAGTCAGAGTGAGTCAAGAACTTTCTGGAGCAGATATTTTTTGAAGAAATAAGAGTTTATGCGACACTCTAAATGTACAGAAGCTATTCTTTTTGAAGAGATTCAACAATTGAGGAGTGACATACCTAATGCTAGACATAATGTGCTGTCTGATGAATATTATGAACATCCTGTCCAAAGTGACCCGATTGCAACATTATTCAGTGTTCCAAGGAGGGATTTAGAGGACCTACCTAAACCTTCAGTAGAACGAGATCAAGGAGTCACCCCACACCCAGATGAGCCCATTTCTTCATCTCACCAGTTGCTGACTCTGCAATGACAACATGTTGTCCCTCCACACAGGACTGAAATATCTCGTGGAGGTGAACCCTGAAAACCTGAATTCAGGGAAAGTGAAGATCCCGAGAGCGTCTTTGTAAGATTTGAACGTATAGCCCAAACTTGGGGGTGGCAGCCAGTTGAATGCGATGTTAGAGTGGTCACCTCGTTGACAGGAAAAGCTCTGGAGGCCTATGTAGGAATGGAAGAAGAACAGTCTGACTCCTGCAATGCTATTAAAGCTGCAGTGTTAAAGAAGTTCAATGTGATGGAAGAAACATACAGGCAATGCTTTCGAAACACTAATGTGCTAATCGGAGAGATTGGCACAAAGTGGGCCTTGATTACCACAGGTAACTGTGAGACAGTCTGTCAGAGACTTGAACTCCTGCTGCTCCTTAAAAAGCCAGCCACTAATGGAGGCAGATGGAAAACAGGTGTGCAGACAGGAGCAGCCAGACTCCGCCTGGACTTCCTGGATGCCTGCTTGCGCCACCTAGAACTCAGAACACACCACAACCTAGTGACTCATGACAATGTGTGGTACCTCTGGCAGATAGTTATGATGTGAAGGAAAATCAAATGAGTATGCACAAACATGTTACAGATTTTACAGTGAATGGTTTTGTGGTAAAGGCACTGGTTGATACTTGTAGTTCACAAACTTTGGTCAAGTCATCCATACTCAGCAATGTATGAACAAACTTTGACAGAAGTGTTAATATTACTTGTGTTCATGGATGCCTGAGAGATTATCCAACTGCCGATGTGACTATTGAGGTTGAAGGGCATGCTTTTATGTTGACTGTTGGTGTGCTAGACAAGCTAGCTTATGATGTAATTCTGCGTAAAGATTTACCAAACTTGGACAATTTGGTTCATAAAAACTGTAGCATACTCCTGTGCTGTGAGTACTTGTTCGATGAACAAGGCATTAGAACCCCTTCCAGATGCAAATGACAGTTTGTATGAAGGAGTTATAAGGTTAAAAAAAAAAAAAAAGGCACCGTCGTCAGGAGAAAAATATGAATTATGATAAATTAAAACTTACTGACCCTACCTTTCCAACAACCCCACTTATTGATCCTCAATGGCAAATTCCAAATAATTTTAAAGAAGGCCAAGAAAATGATTCTTCTCTAAAACCACTTTTTGAGAAAGCATGCAAAATAGATGGGGATAAGAAAGTACATAAGGCAGAGCTGGAAAGGGTAATTGGGGATCCTTTCATTATAAAGGATAATCTTCTGTATTTGGCAGACATTGAGACACCAAGGTTGGTTGTTCCAAAAGAGCAGTGCACAGTAATCTTAAATTTGGGCCACACTGTACCATGGACTGGGCATCTCGGAGGAGTAAAGACATTATTGTATTGCTCAGCGCTTTTATTGGCCAGGCTTAAACAAAGATGTTGTGGAATATTGTAAAACTTGTCATGAATGTCAGGTAGTAGCCCCTACCAAAGTTTCAGACCGAGCCCAGCTACAATATTTACCGTTAATGGATGTACCCTATCAGAGAATAGCCATGGATATCATTGGTCTTTACTAAAAAGTAGCAATGGACACAAATATGCTCTGGTCAAATGTGACTTTGCCACCAGATATAAGATAAGCACATTGAGTTGCCTGTGGCATGAAATGCGCTATATAAATAAAGATTGATTGATTGATTGATATCCAAATGTTTATCCATTATGCTCCCTTCATGTCAAACATAGTATCCAGTGTTTAGTTGAGCTATTTTCAAGAGTTGGTGTTCCAATAGAGATTTTAACGGATCATGGTGCAAATTTTAAGTCCCACCTGTTGAAATCACTTTATTCCCAACTTGGTGTGAAAGGTATGAAACTGATGGTCTTTTTGAACAATTGAATGGTACTTTGAAGCAAATGCTGAAAAAATTTGTTGATTATACCGGCAAAGACTTGGATAAATGGTTACCGTTTCTTTTGTTTGCATACCGAGAAGTACATCAGGCTTCAACTGTTTTTTCCCCCTTTGAACTGCTCTATGCTAGACAAGTTAGATGTCACACTTAGAGAACGGAGGACGCAGATGCAGGAGATGTAATTCCAATGCTTTATTAGGAGGGCAGCAGAATCAACAAGTTCCTCTTCAGAGAAGCTAAACAGGCTATGAAATATTATACTTTTCCAAAATGGGAAAGTATATCTATATAAATTATCAAACTCAAAATCACTCCTCTAACGGAGGAAAAAACAAAAAGACCATGAAACTTTAAGATTAACTAAGGATCACTCCTGCTGCGGAGGAAAAAACAAAACGCCTATCCTAAAAATCGGAGGAAATACACTATGATAAACTTACAAACAAAAACCACTCCAACTAGGAGGGAAAACAAGAAGGCTATAAACAAAAACTAACACTGTAACTCTTACAGGTTCTAATTTATCAAAATTCACTAGGAGAAAAAAAAAACACTCTTTCGAGGATAAATACCACTTGGTAAACTTGGAAACAGGGCTTGGATAACAGGCTTGGATAACAGGCTTGGCAAAAAGGCGAGGATGATGCACTTCATACGGACAGATACAACACACTGGCACAAGACGGGGAGACGCAGACTCTTAAGCACACCGGGGTAATGGGAAACAGGTGGATTCATTCATAGGACAATCAGACTGGAGAACGAGAGGAAGGGCAAGTGACCTGAAACGAGAGGGAAGTTAATCTTTCAAAATAAAACAGGAAATGACGAAACAATACATGAAACGAGACAAAAACCCAACTTAACCTCACCGCGGTGTGACATTAGAGGTCCTTTGGACATGCTGAAGGAGAATTGGGTGGCTGGTGAGGCAACCAACATCATCTCCTACATTCTACAGATGAGAGACAAACTGAAAACTTTCTGGGAAAAAGTCAAAGACCACCTGCAGAAAGCCCAACAAAGGCAAAAGGTATGGTACAACAAACGTGCCCGTAAAAGAGAGCTGAAAATTGGTAAGAAAGTGTTGTTGCTGTTACCATCAGAACCTAGTAAGTTACTGGCAAAATGGCAAGGCCCCTATACTGTTACAAGAAAAATGGGTCCAGTGACCTATGAAATCATGTGTCCGGATAAATATAAACCTAAGCAACTACTCCATATTAACCTGTTAAAGGAATATTGTGATAGAAATTTTCCAGAGGCCGGGGGAAAGTAGGTTCATACTGGGTCAGGAGGTCGCTGATGTATTTTGGTCCTAGACAATTCAGAGCTTTATAGACCGGCATCAGAACTTTAATGTCGATCCTCTGATGACAGGTAGCCCATGTAAAGACCTCAGAGCTGGACTGATGTGGTCCACTTTTTTGGTCTGAGTGAAGACTCGAGCAGCAGATTTCTGAATGAGCTGCAGTTGTCTACCTGACCAGGTTTTCTCCAGAAAGATTGCCAATTATCTATATAGCCCACGTTGTTTGCTGGACACCATCTGGACAACCAGCGATTGAAGGAGGACATGCGGCTAAACATGTCATCACTGGTCAAATTTGGCAGGGGTCCAGAGAAAACTACGGAGTCCGAAATTGTTTTGGCAAAATTACACACCGATGCAACATTAATTTTAGTGACCTCAGATTGGTGTAACCGGATGTCATTACCGCAGACATGAATAACTTTTTTACTGTATTTACGCTTATCCTTAGCCAGCAGTTTTAAATAGGATTCTACGTAGCCCACTCTGGCCCCTGGAATGCATTTGACTATGGTTGCTGGTGTCTCTAATGCCACGTTAGTCATTGTCCTCAGCGGGTACGTTGCTGAGTGGGGAAAATCTATTTGAAACGTGGACAGGTCGATGGTGAACCAACCACGGGCTTGACTTTACGGCTATCCCTTTAGGGCTATGCCTTCTCTTCCTGACAGTCACCCAGCCAACCTGGGGTCCCGGCTGCTCGGGTTCTGCTAGGAGGCGGTCAATGGAGCTAGTGACGCTAGGTGACTCCACACTGGCTAAAGGGACCTGGCTTGCTATCAGGTGATTTTCAACAGTGCAGAGCCGAGCCTCCAAATCAGATAACCTCGCCTCCAAAACTACAAAAAGACTACATTTGTTACATGTACCATTATCGCAAAAGGAGGCAGAGGAGTAACTAAACATCTGACACATAGAGCAGGTGAAAGCAGGAGATGGAGGGAGAGAACAGGTAGCCATGCTAAGCTAGAGAACCAGACACACCGCTAAAAAGTGAAAATAAATATCTTGACTCCGGGGCGCTTGGCCAGGGGCACTGGGGCATGTGCTGGCCCACTATGCTTGGCTGTCTGGGGCACCTTCTCTGCTTGTCTGCTCACAGGTGCTCCTGGTGGCTGGATTCCCCACAAAAGCCGTGGATTGTTTTTCGAGGTGTAGCAGCTGGTTGTCTGATTTTTCATTGATTTCTATGATTGTCTCTTCCTATTTCTGTTCCTTTTTTTTCTTTGCTCTCCCTCTTTCCCTGTACCCCGGTCCGGTTCGGCACTATCACATGTTAAGTATTGTAACAAAAATAAATAAATAGATAAGTAGTTGATGGGCATCAAGGGGAGCTTTACATTCATAAAGCTTCCCTTGGCATAGCAAATGTGTTTGGCATAAACGGTATTCAGATTATAATTCTGCTGCCATAATGCTGGGCAGGATAAGGGGTTTAAAAAAAAAAAGAGTGAAAATAAAGACTAAATATCTGTAGGAGTGAATGAACAGAACGGTATAGTATAGAGTTAACTACGAAAAATTATGTAAGTTATAGGTAGAAATAAAGTGATTATCAGTCCAAGAGGAGCTAGAAATTCCACAGTACACAAACAAGGTAACAGGAAGTGAAGCAATACGTCTTACCGCAAAGCAAAGCATCAGGTTCACGTCTTCCAGAAGATTTCAATTTCAAGACTTCCGCAATTTCAGTTGCAGGAAGAAAAATAATTATGAGTCAGTTAGCAGACGATACCACACTCTTTCTAAAAGATAGCAGCCAAATCCCTGTGGCTCTTCAGTTACTTAAAATATTTTCCAGTGCTTCTGTCTTAATATCAACAAATGCGAGCTTTAACCAATCAAAGACTGTGCTTCTACATTCAT
This sequence comes from Odontesthes bonariensis, assembly GCF_027942865.1. Lineage (NCBI taxonomy): Eukaryota > Metazoa > Chordata > Actinopteri > Atheriniformes > Atherinopsidae > Odontesthes > Odontesthes bonariensis. The sequence continues at coordinate 35,748,995 of NC_134509.1, read as the reverse complement.
CTGTAAAATTCCAGTTAAAAACAGTGTGCCATACTTGAGTGTAATCATTGCCAAAAATCAAATCAATAGATGTTCACAAAATTTTGACACAGTGTTGTTTCGCGTTCTTGACTGGTCACTTTCTGTTAAATATTCTAGCAATTATCTCCTATCATACCCGAATATTTTAGTAATGTTAATAAATTGTCATGACAGACAGCGTAGTTTGGTGTACTACGCCACTCTCTGTTAAAGGTTCTAAGACGCGATTATCTCCCCTCATGTTTTTTTATATTCTTGAATTCGTTTTGGGAGGCAATTAAAAGATATTAAAGGCAAGCATTAAAGCATTTAAAAGTAACAGACAAAAAGTACAGTATATCACAGAAGTAAGTCCAACGTCGACATTTTTTTAACAAAATTGAATCTGTCTTTTCATGGGACAATCCTTAAGAAATTACACTTTGCTACAATGTAAAGTAGTGACTGTGCAGCTTGTATAACAGTGTAACAGTGTAAATTTGCTGTCTCCTCAAAATAATTCAGCACACAGCCATTAATACCTAAGCCACTGGCAACATAAGTAAGTACACAGGGTAAATGACGACATTACAGAGCTGGTGGATGGTAGAGACTTTGCGCTCCTCCACCATCCTTTTCAGGATGCCCCACAGATGCTGGATCTGGAGACATGCTTGGCCAGTTGGACGCGAGAAATGATGATGGTGCAGACATCCAGAATATTTTGCTTTAATGGAATTACAATAACATCATTATATAGGGTCAGTCTCTCGCTTCCCGACTAAGCTTCCGTACTGCGGAAGTGGGCGTGGTTTTGTCTAAACTGGGTTGGAAAAGGGATACACGCGGCCGGGATCTGAGCGCCAACGACACACAGTGGGCACACATTGGTACTGATAGAGGAAAAACAGGATGGAGTCAAACGCTCGTGCTCAGGTAAGTTAATTAAAGGTTTCGGCAATTTCATGATATAGTAAAACCAAACGTTTCTCAATATCAGCATATCAAGCGGTCATACAGGCCTAAGGATGTAAAATGACGGGTCTTCTGACAAAAACTATAGTTTCATGCGCACGTGCGAGAGGCACTCGTACGTCTCAGCGTGTCAGCCGACTCTGTGTGTGTGTGTGTGTGTGTGTGTGTGTGTGTGTGTGTGTGTGTGTGTGGCTGCGTTGTTTCACTGCAGTTCAACTGACACAAGTGTGCTGACTTCCAACCAGCTAATGCTAAATCTCCCAGTTCATAATCAGGGCTTTCCTTGTAGCTAGCTAGCACATATAGCCGGCTACACAATTAAGTCTACCCGGCTGCTTTAATAATGACTATTATTTTTATAGCCTGTAGGCTATAAATATTATTTTTCGATTTTAATCAAATTAAATGTTTTTCTAAAAGACTGACAATGATGTCAAACTGAACCGCACTCATTAAAGTTGTGATTCGCTCTGCTTATACTGATAATAAACACAAATTAGCCTGATCACCGCCGACTTCATTGCTCACAAGTGAGAGAAACTCATCCGCGGCCCGACATACTGTGTCTATCAGCCTATCCACTGCAAAATTTCAGTGTAATCAGTGCGTATTAAAAACATTTTTAATCTTTGATTTTCTTCCAGGATCGAGCGCTTGTTGCGCAATGTTTGGAACATTGTCAAGCATTTATTATGATTTGCTCCACACTCTTGAGGAGGATGGCCTGCTTGACCCAGCCAACTGCACGCACCTTTTCTGTCCCCAGTACGTAATTTTGCCCCGCATTAAGCAAGATCTAGAGACCTTCACAGTTGGGTGGAATCATAGGCGTCGATTCCGTGGGAGATTCCTGAGCAGCCACGGAGATTCCCAAATACCCACGTGTGCCAGGCAGCCTACACTTCATTATGACCACTCCGCTACCTATTACAGTGGAAACCGCTTATAGTGGTCACGGATATAGTAATCAACCGCTTATATAGATCAAAAGGCTTGGGACAGAATCATTTCTATACAAATGCTGTTTCAATAATTTGTTTATAGTAATCAAGAAATCTGCTTATAATGTTCATTTTTGGCCATTTTATGAATGTAAACATGTGCAAAAATAATTTTAAAACTACGTGTAGCTATTTTATTTTTTACTCCCTTGATTCCTTTCTGGACGTCTGCTTCTGCCCTATGCTTCTGCCTCGCTAGCCAACGTAATGAGTTGACACCAGGCAGCAAGCGCGCGAGTCATGGCTGGAAAAAGGAAGTCATTTTCTCTGAATGAAAAACGTAGTCTCCTCGAGGCGTATGACAAATTACCAAAAATGAGCCAACGAGATGCTGCGGCGAAGCTTGGCATTCCTCAGGTGCAACATGTAAGCATTCATGACTGTCTCTCGTTGCTTAATTAGACTACACAAGGTAGCCTGAATGCCAAGCTTCGCCGCAGCATCTCGGCTTGCTGCCCGGTGTCAACTCGTTACGTTAGCTAGCGAGGCAGAAGCATAGGGCAGAAGCAGACGTCCAGAAAGGAATCAAGGGAGTAAAAAATAAAATAGCAAAAAAAAAAATATATATAAATTCGGTTTTAGTAATCAACCGCTTATAGTGTTCAAATTGGCTCTGGACCAACGTGATCACTATAAGCGGTTTCCACTGTAATGCATTGCGTTGTGATGTCTGATAAACCGCCAAAAAGGCTGGATGGCAACTTGTTGTTAAACTGGTGTGACAGGTTGTCCCCTTCCTGCCCATCTGCACGAATTTTTGGGGGGGTTGCACAGACCTTGCCTCTTCAGGACAAGTTCAGAAGCAGGTGCGTGTTACGATTGCGCCCCCTACCCCCATCCCTCAAGTGGATCTGTCCATACCGCCATTAGGCATCATCTATGTTTCACTTAAAAATTATCAGAGTAGGCTAAATTATTATGGAGGACGACAGAGGCTCCAAGAAGAGGAAAGGGGGAGCGGAGAAGATCCGAGACAAAAAGCAAAAAGCCCTTCAGGCCGACGCTGCCAAATGTTTTAAAATAGACAATTTGTTTGCTGCTGCCAGTTGTAGTGCCGCTAGTGTTAGTGCAAGTGGAAGTAGCCACCACAGCTATGACAAAAACGTTGCTGGAAATGTCACCCCAGGGCCAACTGAAGAAAGATATTGTGTCGGGTCGGAGGATAGGCCTACTGACGATGAGCAGGAACATGAAGAGGTCGAGGGCAAGGAGATGAAGGACATTTTAGGACCTAAAGGTGACGTTCATGCTAGCACTTCTAGTGAAGCTAACGTTAGTTCAGAGAGGATTCCAGCCGAGGCTCAGCCGCCGATGGACTATTTCACCCGCCCTAACAAAAACGAACTGTGTTTATTTTTAAAAAATCACCCAACTGAGAACACAAAAAAGGTACTAAATAGGTAAATAAAAATAAAATAAATTATGTTTACATGGTATTCAGGTGTATTCATTTTGTTTGCTCTGATCATATTGTGTACTTTCCTTTTTTTTGGGGGGGGGTGTAATTATTAGCTATTTATTTTACTGATGCAATACGGCACTTTTTATTGATTTTGACTGTAGAGACTTCATTAAGCGTTATTGTAGTTAATTGTTTTGGCTGTTTTTCAGGTGCTGCAACAACACGACTCTCATTGAGCTTAATAATGTGTGTTTGTCATCTATGGGGGAAACAGGAATTTTGGTAGTTTCTTTTGGGGGGGGGTCCGACCCTGTATATGAGAGTGGCTGCACCGCTGCGCCCCTCTCTGGCTGCACTTCAGTCTCTGCCGTTGATTGTTGGCATGGTCAGTGGAATTGTTGGCGTGTCTGTGTGTAGAGCCCAGGGGCGGACTGGGGGAGAAAAGTGGCCCGGGAGTTATTGTCAGACCGGCCCACTCAATACACGGCGCGATACCCACTCAATGCATCGCACATCAGTGGTCTACTTGCACAAATATCCATACACTTAGCATTATTTTTGGTGAATACAAAGAAATAACATCATATATGTTTTTTTAATAACTTTTGGATCCACCAATTTGCCTGGATGGACACATGGAATAAAATGATACCTGCTCTTGTAATACTCCAAGGTAGGTATAGTTTGCTAGATGAATATGCTTAACTCTGCTCAGATGACAGAGCCATAAGGAATGAATGTCAGCAGAGAAAGACCACACAATAAAGAAACTGGAATCAGAGGGTATAATTAGTATGAACTATATTGTAGAAATGAACAGAACAGAACAGAATATACAATGGGGTGTGAACATCAGTGGGATCAGTGGTGTTGCATGCTGGGTGTGTGATTGGGTGTAGGCATGTTGAAGGTGCATAACAAAACAATAAGTTAAATAACAGAACTAACTCTGCTGCCATATGCATTTAAAATAATAATAATTATAAATAATACAATTTAAATAAATAAAAAACAATATCAGTATACATTATTATTAACTCACTACATGAGTAGTTTTTGCAGCAGCTCACTCTTTTCTGCAACACCGTCTATGATTTTCTCACTGTCTGGCATCTGCAAAACATCGGTCTGTGTAGCCATCAACATAAAAGCCTCAAGGTGCTGTTAAGAGAGTAAGCTCCTGAGCCTGTTTTTTATGTATTTCATATATGCAACTTCGTATTAAAGAGTTCATATCACACATACTAACGAGCGCATAAGAAGTTAACAACTATGTGACTGACCTATATTTGTGTAAAGAATGCTGACATGAAAAACAACCAGTAGCCATTGTGCAAGCTGCCAACTGAATGGTGATTTAAGTTACTCTATTGAGTTGAAGTTTCAGTGCCCTCACCAAACAAAGTTCACCGCACGTCACTGGTGTGTAACACTGTGATTTCAGCATAACAAGCCAGCTGGTTAACTTCAGCATTATTTGATATGTTATTAGAAATGATAAGATTGCCCTCTTTACAACTACCATCATATATATCCTGCTCGTCGATTGTAAGCAAGTGGCAATGGCTAACATGTTAAATTAGATAATCTCGATAATGACCACAGCGCCAGCTTGCTTATTTTACCAGATCATAATGGTCTCAAGTTTAGACATTTATCTAGCTAACGTCAGCTAGGCTAGCTTGTAGGGAACGTTACCTCATCTGTGAAAAGCAAGCTAACAAAGTCAATGCCACAACTTATCATTACATCACTGTCACCAGGCGGAGGTTTTCCAAATAAGTCTGTGATTTTGTAACTTGTCGATGCACCTTCCTCCAGACATTTCTTCTTTTTCTCCCTTAGCTTTTCAGCTCCACCTTTACATTTTGGTGGTGGCGCCATAACTGCCAGCTCGCTCTCAATAGCAACTTCGTCTGCGACTGCGAGCGAGTGGCGCAAGTGTGTATGGGAGTAGGCTAGACTGATTGACATTATTATTATTATTATTATTATTAATAATAATAATAATAATAATAATAATAATAACAATAATAATACAACTTTATTTACATACAGATTGACATTTAATAACACCTAAAAGACTGACAGAAGAAATGACATGAGTAAAGAAAATAAACACCATGAGTGTGAATACAGATCGCAAAGAAGTGATATAAAAGTCAGTCAGCGACGCGCGTTGTGCGGAACCATCATTGCGGACGTAAAAAGCGGGCGAAAATTCGGGGAAACAGGCACTTTTAGCGGGTGAATTGCAATCTTAACGTGATACTTAGATGCGCAAAATATGGCACTATAGGCTTGCCATAATCTAGAGGACGCGTGGTGTATTTCGGCACGCGTGCTCAAGCATTATACAGCGCGTCCCGTAAGGAGGAAAAGGGGCGCTTTTTACGGGTGTCCTTATACCACGCGTGATATAAAAAAACAGAACGCGATCTTTAAGATATATAGCTTGTGCTCTCGACGTGTGGATATGGCAGCTTAGGCTTGCGATACTCCCTAGCCACCTAGCGATAGCTGCACCTGTTACGGAAGCAGGGGACTGCTCGGTCTGCTCTTCGGTCTGCACAGTTTTACATTGGACGCATTGATATCAAGGGAGGCAAAAATAGCGCCAAGCGAAGTGAGGTCTGACTTTTTCCTGGACAACATTTTGTGATGCAAATGTATTACTCTTTTGAACGCATATTTTTTTGAGAAGCAATACGCTTTATTTTTTGACCCCAGCCAACTAGCCGGACTACCTTCGTGGAACGCAAAACTCAGCTGGAATTCGGCTCACAGGACGCAGCGGGGGGTAAGTCAATGTTCATAAATGATATTGCTATATGGGATGTCATACAGCTTCATGTCAAAAGAGGCGAACTATCCCTTTAAAATATACTTGTGTATGTACTTTTTTTAATCCACAAAAGCTGACGTATCTGTAACCAAAATAATGCAAACGCCAAAAAAAACTAGGATAGTATGTGTCTGCATATTACAGAAAGATGGTATAAAGGGACAAATGTTGTGGATCTAACTCACATTGTCACAACAGTATTTTCTGAATTTGAGTGATAAAAAGAGAATACAAAAATATTTGAGAAAAACAAACAAGATCTTTCACATTGGTTTTATTCATTCAAGGTTGCACGTTTCATTTAATAGTGCACCAATTCAATTCAATTCATTTTTATTTATATAGCGCCAAATACAATATATGTCATCTCAAGGCACTTAAATAATAAAGTCCAATTCAAGCCAATTGGAATTCAATTCATTGTAATCATAATTATTTACAAAATAATCCAATTCATTCATATAGAGCCAGCAGCTATAAGAACACATTTGCAGCTATAAGCGTAACATGAACCTGGTACATGAAAAACAACTTATAACAGTATTTTCTGAATTTGAGAGTGATAAAAAGAGAACACAAAAATATGAGAAAAAAAAAACATTTAACAAGATCTTTCGCCTTGGTTTTATTCATTCAAATTAGCATGTGCACCATTTACATCTACAAACCTTATATATCACACTTATTTATCACACTGTTACATGTCACACTGTCACACTGTTACATAAAACAACAATTTACAACATACTGTAGAAGTTTTGAAAAATAGATGCAAACGTGATGGACAGCTTTCTTGACAAGACCAAAGCCTGTAATATACGTTGCAATGCAGTTCTCTACGTGCTTTGAAAAGTCGTTGTTGTGGAAGTGCCCAGGAACTTGCAATGTTGCAAAACATTTCGAAGACTTCAGGAACTCACCCTCCATAACTTTGATCTGCATTTCCCCAGATTTCCCACCCAATCCAGAATTTTGTAAGTTGACTGAGGTGGGATGGAGAAGCTGCATTAAAAGACAAAAAAAAAGAAAACAGCAACACCAGATTCAGAGATGCATTAAAATTAGTATGTGTGTTTTTAAACGTGTTATGTTTGATGGGATCACCACATTTATAGGTTAATGAAAATATTTTGTTGTGAAACTGTGTCACATTTCTGTTAATATTAACACAAAATGCACTCCCACCACAAACATTTGCTATGATAATCATAATTTATCATTACCATCACAATTGTCAGCATCATCTCAAATTTACCTGTCTCAATGAACTTCTTTAGAAATCCCACTGCCTGGTTCTGGATGGTCAGTGGGTATGAGTCGTCTTCTTCATCGTCGCTGTCCTCACCAGGCCATACAATATGATGTAAGATAGCCAATAATAAGCAATTAAACACACTTTAAATATGACAAGTTTCTGGAGTTTACCTTTTAATTTCATGTCTCAGGTGTTTGAGGGGAGACTGCGTAACAACTGCCCGAGTCTCCCAAAAGCCTAGGCTCACCTGAGAAAGGGGATACCCAGGTGGGCCGAAGCCAAATCTGTAATGTATCCTCTCCCCCTCAAACACAATTATCTGCAGTGTTGCTTTGTAACCAAATGGAGGTGCCAATAAAACCATTTGTTGACTCTGGGGCAGATGAGAACTTCATGGCTGCAGATTTTGTTAAACTACATAATATTCCTGTGTTTTCACTTACTGTACCTCTCAATGTGAATGCTTTGGATGGCAGATTACTGTCTGTAATTACTCATCAGACTGTTCCTTTATGTCTGCTTATTTCTGGTAACCACCATGAGCTTATTAGTTTTTCATCATGCCAGGTCCTCATACTCCTGTTGTTTTAGGTCTCCCCTGGCTTAGACTGCATAATCCACACATTGATGGGGCATGAAGCAACATAATTAGTTGCAGTGTGGCATGCCACAGCAACTGTCTAAAGTCTGCAGTTCCTCTTTTGTCGTCTTCTGTAGCTCCTCCTGACTCGCCAGATATTTCTGGGGTCCCCACATGCTATCATGACTTAGCTGAGGTATTAAGTAAACAGCTCTCTCTCTCTCTCCCCCCACACCGTCCCTATGACTGTGGTATTGACCTTCTGCCTGGGTCTCCTCGTCCCTCTAGCCGTTTGTACAATCTGTCTCGTCCTGAGAGAGAAACAATGGAGAGGTACATTCTCTTCTTCCCCGGTGGGTGCTGTTTTTTTCTTTGTGTCCAAAAAGGACAAGACCCTACGCCCCTGTATTGATTATCATGGCCTCAATGCTATAACAGTAAAAAAAATAAGTATCCTTTCCCACTACTGAATTCGGCATTCCACTCCCTTCACCAGTCCACAGTTTTCCCTAAACTAGACCTACGTAATGCTTATCATCTTGTCCGCATTCGGGAGGGGGATGAGTAGAAGACGGCATTCAATACCCAACTTGGCCATTTTGAGTACTTGGTTATGCCTTTTGGTTTCACTGGTTTTGTTGGTTAACAATGTGCTCCGTGATTTGCTTAACCGTTTTGTTTTAGTTTATTTGCATGACATTTAGTTTTTTTTCTCACAATCAAGAGGAACATTACAGGCATGTCAGGTCAGTCCTCCAAAGACTGCTGTAGAACAGACTCGAAAAATGGCAATTTCATGTTCAGTCTTTAATTTTTAGGCTTCATCATTGAGAAGGCACAGATTTGCTCTGACCCAGTCATGGTCCAGGTAGTAGTTGAATGGCCTGTGCCGGAGAACTGCAGACAGCTCCAACGTTTTCTTGGGTTTGCTAATTTCTACTGACGCTTTATTAGAGATTTTCGTAAAGTAGCCGCGCCTCTCAGCCAACTCAACTCCACTTCAATTCAATTCAATTCATTTTTATTTATATAGCGCCAAATACAACAAATGTCATCTCAAGGCACTTAGATAATAAAGTCCAATTCAAGCAAATTGGAATTCACTGTAACACCATTCAAAGGATATCTGTTGGAACAGGTAAAAACAAGTAAATGACCACAATAATGTCACATATACATAATGTCATTTGAGAAATTGAACAGGGGAAAAAGAGAGTAAAGTGAGGAAAGGTGTGACAGATGAGCTCCCCCAGCAGTCTAGGCCTATAGCAGCTTAAAGCAATACTATGTAACATTTTTACCTTAAAATAACAGTTTGAAAAAAATTGTGCGGCTAGAATGAGTTTTAATATTACGATTGGCCTGTCTCCTATGCCCTTCGGGGGTCTGAGTTGGAATAACTGCGCTATGTAACTTTGCTGGACCGGGCCGGGAGCTGAGCGGAAGTACTTTGACTTGCTTTCTGCCACACCAAAAACAAATAGACCCCTCTCACGCTCCAAGGTATAAGTCTAAGCTAGCGCAACATTGTCAGTACGATCATCATGGCAGAGGCACCGAAGAAACAGAAGAAGACGTTGACTGATGAAGCAAGGAAGAGAAAGAGATTTACGACAGTGTCTTAACCGTACATTACCTCCAAGCCTGTAGGGGGAGCTCCATAATGGGCTTTTTGAGAAGTTACATAGTATTGCTTTAACTATGGGATGTTTCAGGATCACCTGAGCCATCCCAAACTATAAGCTTTATCAAAAAGGAAAGTTTTAAGCCTGGTCTTAAAAGTGGAAAGGGTGTCTGCTTCCCGGACATTTACTGGAAGCTTATTCCACAAGAGAGGGGCCTGATGACTGAAGGCTCTGCCTCCCATTCTACTTTTAGAAACTCTGGGAACCTCAAGTAAACCTGCAGTTTGGGGACGAAGTGCTCTGTTAGGAAAACATCTTACAATGAGATCTTTAAGATATGATGGAGCTCGGTCATTAAGAGCTTTATATGTGAGGAGAAGAATCTTAAATTCTATTCTGAATTTAATAGGGAGCCAATGAAGAGAAGCTAAAACTGGAGAAATATGATCTCTCCTGTTAGTTCTCATCAGAACTCTGGCAGCAGCATTTTGGATCAACTGAAGGCTTTTCAGAGAATATGTGGGACAGCCCAATAATAAAGAATTACAGTAGTCCAATCTTGAAGAAACAAATGCATGGACTAGTTTTTCTGCATCACTCTGAGACAAGATGTTCCTGATTTTAACAATATTACAAAGATGAAAGAAGGCAGTCCTAGAAACCTGTTTTATATGCGAGTCAAATGATAAATTCTGGTCAAAAATAACTCCACGGTTCCTCACTGTAGAACTAGAAGCCAAGGAAATACCATCTAGAGTAACTATATAGCTAGACAATTTCTCCCTGAAGCGCTCAGGTCCAAAGATAACGAATTCAGTCTGAATTTAGAAGTAGACAGTTTTGAGTCATCCAGGTCTTTATGTCTTTAAGACATGCTTGTAGTCTGACCAACCTATTGGGTTCATCTGGTTTTATAGATAAGCACAACTGGGTATCATCAGCATAGCAATGGAAATTTATGCCATGCTGTCTAATAATGTTACCTAATGGAAGCATGTATAAAGTGAAAACAATCGGTCCAAGCACAGAACCCTGAGGAACTCCATGACTTAATTCTGGTGTGTGAGGAAGATTCTTCATTTACAAGAACAAACTGAAATCTATCAGATAAATATGACTTAAACCAGCCTAATGCACTTCCTTTAATCCCAATAACATGTTCAAGTCTCTGTAATAAGATACTGTGATCGACCGTATCAAATGCAGCACTGAGATCCAACAGGACAAGCAGACACAAGTCCGCTATCAGAGCTAAGAGGAGATCATTGGTAACTTTCAGCAGTGCAGTTTCTGTGCTATGATGCACTCTGAATCCTGACTGAAACTCTTCAAACAGATTATTTCTGTGTAAATGATCACAAAGCTGAGCTGCAACTATTTTTTCAAGAACTTTAGATATTTGGATATAGGTCTATAATTAGCTACCACTTCTGAATCAAGAGTAGGTTTTTTAAGTAAAGGTTTAATTACAGCAACCGTAAAAGGCTGAGGTACATATCCTGTCAACAAAGACAGATTGATCAAATCCAATATGGAAGTGTCAATTAAGGGGAAAACCTCCTTGATCAGTCTGGTTGAGATTGGGTCTAAAACACAAGTTGATGGTTTAGAAGAGACTATTGCTGTTGTTAGTTCAGAGAGATCAACTGGGCATAAGCCGTCTAAATACAAATCAGGTTCTAAAGATACTTCTAAAGCTGCTGTACTTGATGATACATCACTGATAATAGTGGGAAGGACTCCATCAATCTTCTCTCTGATAGAAACAATTTTATTGATAAAGAAGCTCATGAAACCATCACTGCTGAGAGTTAATGGAATACCTGGCTCAACAGAGCTCGGACTCTTTGTCATACTGGCTACAGTGCTGAAAAGAAACCTGGGATTGTTCTCATTCTCTTCTATCAATGATGAATAATTAGCAGTTCTAGCTTTACGAAGGGCTTTCTTATACGTTATTAAACTATCTTTCCAGACTAATTGAGACTCTTCTAAATTAGAGGAACGCCACTGTCTCTCCAGCTTTCTTGCAGTCCGTTTTAAAGCACGCAGCTGTGAATTATACCAAGGAGCCAACCTCTTCTGACTGATTACCTTCCTTTTCAGAGGGGCAACATTTTCCAGTGCTGTACGCATTGAAACTATAGTGCTGTCAACAAGAGAGTCAAGCGTTGCTGGAGTAAAATTTAGGAAGTCGTCTTCTGTCATATCTGCACATGGCAGTGAAGAAAAGGATGATGGTTACAGCATAGACACCTTCTATATGTAAATTTCTTCTCAGAAACTGTATAGTCAAGTAATGTAAACTCAAAGGTTATCAAAAAAAAAGGTCAGATAAGACAGGGTCATGAGGGAACACTGTTAACTGTTCACTCTCAATGCCATAAGTCAGCACAAGATCAAGGGTGTGACCAATGCAGTGAGTTGGACTGTGAACACTGAGAAAATCCAATAGTCTAATATAGAATTAAAGTTCATATTCAGGCTGTCATTTTCAACATCTACATGAATATTAAAGTCACCCACTACAATGACTTTCTGTACTCAGCACTAACTGGTATAAAAACTCTGAGAATTCAGACAGAAACTCAGAATAAGGGCCAGGTGGACGATACACAACAACACACAAGAGGTTTCTGTAATTTCCACTTTACATGGGAAAAACTGAGAATCAGAGATTCAAAAGCGCTCAAACTAATCTTGCGTCTGGGACTGAATAGTAACCCTGATCTGAAAATAGCTGCCACTCCTCCTCTGCCTGTGGTTCGAGGAACGTGAACATTTAAACAGAGGGAGGGTCAGAGGGAGTTGATTCATTAATGCCAACATTATCCTCCTGCTGCAGCCAGGTTTCTGTAAGACAAAATGTGTCAGGTTGGTGTGGGGAAGGGAGGACACGGACTTCAAAAGCAAAACTGGGTTTATTCACAAAAACAAAGTACAAACAAAAAGCGCGGCAGAGCGGGATTCAAAAACTTGACTGTGGATAAATACTTGGAAAAACAAAACAAAGGACTTAACATGGCATGGATTAATAAATACTTAACTTGGCAGGGATCGTGGAACATGGATTACAAGGCAGGTGAGACATGTAAGACAAGAGACGAAAAAGATCCAACAAACTGACAGGGGAGGCAGGAAACTAAATGGGGAGTGAGTGATTGGGGACAAGGTGCAGCTGGTGGGGAATAAACAGGTGCCGTGAATGAACTAATGGAAAAACCAAAAACTCAAAACCAATACATGAAACACAAAAACTTAACTTAAAACATGATAACTAAAAACATGAGTCCATAGGCGTGACAGAGCCCCCTCCTCAAGGGGCGGATCCCAGACGACCCAAGAGTCCGAGGGTGGGAGGGAGGGGCTCGAAGCCGGTCAGGCGGGGGACCAGAAACCCGGCGGCGTGGCTGCGGTGGCCGAACAAGCAAGCGGCTAAAGTACCGGCTTTGGGCAGCAGGAGGCGGTGGTCTGGCGGGAGGCCAGACTTCCGTAGGCGTGGCGACAGGAGACGGTGGTCTGGCGGACAGCCAGACTTCCGTCGGCGTAGCAGGAGGAGACGGTGGTCTGGCGGACGGCCAGACTTCCGTCGGCGTAGCAGGAGGAGGCGGTGGTCTGGCGGACGGCCAAACTTCCGTCGACGTGGCGGCAGGAGGCGGTGGTCTGGCGGGCGCCCAGACCTCCGACGACGTGGCAGGAGGCGGTGGTCTGGCGGGGGCCCAGACCTCCGACGACGTGGCAGGAGGCGGTGGTCTGGCAGGGGCCCAGACCTCCGACGACGTGGCAGGAGGCCGGATTCAAAAACTTGACTGTGGATAAATACTTGGAAAAACAAAACAAAACAAAGGACTTAACATGGCATGAATTAATAAATACTTAACTTGGCAGGGATCGTGGAACATGGATTACAAGGCAGGTGAGACATGTAAAGCTGGGCATACACTGTGCGATTTTTTTCAATCGCGTGATTCAGCTGCTGCTCATACTGTACGAGTGAATCGCAAGGGTTAAAACGTCACAGCTCACGATTCCTGTTCTCACACTGTACGACCCGATGGTCTGATGCGATCTGGCTGCTCACACTACACGACACGTCGGACTCGGTCGCCGGTCGCTGCCATGCTGTTCTGTTGTCTTTTTCTTCTTCTGTTGACAATTTTCTCTTCCGTGCCTATGTTTGCGCATGCGTAGTGTGACAGGATGAGGTCAATCGGCTCGTCCAGCTGCTTCAACTGTGCGAGAGCCTCACGAGGAGCGACCAGGATTTCAAACAAGTTTGATTTTCATCCGATCGATCGGGAGGTGGTCGGGAGGGCTTAATCGTTTGTCGTTACCCCATGTATACTACACGATGCGAGACGCACGATTGAGCCAAAACTCGGCCCGATCTCCAAAATAGTCGCACGAGTAAAAATCTTGTCGAAATCTGGCCAGAAATCGCACAGTGTATGCCCAGCTTAAGACAAGAGACGAAAAAGATCCAACAAACTGACAGGGGAGGCAGGAAACTAAATAGGGAGTGAGTGATTGGGGACAAGGTGCAGCTGGTGGGGAATAAACAGGTGCCATGAATAAACTAATGGAAAAACCAAAAACTCAAAACCAAGACATGAAACACAAAAACGTAACTTAAAACATGATAGCTAAAAACATGAGTCCATGGGCGTGACAAAATATATCAATATGATGATCACAAATCAACTCATTCACTAACAGAGACTTCGAAAGGAGAGATCTGATATTCAGCAAACCACATTTAAAAGTTTGATGTTTTTGTTCAGTTAAAGTTTTTGCTTTAATTTTTTTTGCACAAGAGGATTTGCTCCTTTTGTGTTAATTGATTGGGTGGGTAGCAGCAGGTGGGAAGCTGCAGAGAAGTGTGTAAGACTACAACTCTGCATCCTGGTCTGAGCCCTGGGTTGTCATGTTTTAGGGTGACAAATAAATTTGTCCATATTTCTAGAAATGAGAGCCGCTCCTTCCAAAGTGGGATGGATGCCGTCTCTCCTCATCAGACCAGGTTTTCTCCAGAAAGATTGCCAATTATCTATGTAGCTCACGTTGTTTGCTGGACACCATCTAGACAACAAGCGATTGACTTTAGAGCTATGCCTCTTCCTGACAGTCACCCAGCCACCTTGTAATCCCGGCTGCTCAGGTTCTGCTTGGGGGAGGCTAATTGAGCTAGCGACGCTAGGTGGCTCCACACTGGCTAAAGGGACGTGGCTCGCTATCGGTTGATTTTCAACAGTGCAGAGCCGAGCCTCCAATTCAGATAACCTCGCCTCCAAAACTACAAAAAGACTACATTTGTTACATGTACGATTATCGCTAAAGGAGGCAGAGGAATAAGTAAACATCTGACACACGAAGCAGGTGAAAGCAGGAGATGGAGGGAGAGAACTGGTAGCCATGCTAAGCTAGAGAACCAGACACACCACTAAAAAGTGAGAATAAAGATTAAAGATCTGTAGGAGTGTGTTAGAACGGAACGGTAAGCTATAGAGTTAACTATGCAAAATTGTGTAAGTTTTAGATAGAAATAAAGTGATTATTAGTTTTCCAAGAGGAGCAAGAAATTCCACAGTACACAAGGTAACAGGAAGTGATGCAATACGTCTTACTACAAAGCAAAGCGTCACAGCGTCACAGCCTTCCTCCAGAACAACGAAGTGTGTTCGAAGTGCAAAGGAATGCTATTCCTCTGAAGCGCCCATTTGCTTGGTCTACAGAGGCAGCACTTGCTTTCCTAAGACTCAAGATACTGTTTACTTCTGCACCTGTCCTCATTCACCCTGACACCACAAAACAGTTTGTTGTGGATGTGGATGCCTCAGACAATGGTGTGGGAGCAGTGCTCTCTCAATATTCCAACCAGAGATTACATCCCTGTGCCTACTTTTAACGTCGTCTTTCCCCAGCATAGCATAATTATGATATGGGTAATCATGAGCTGTTGGCAGTCATCCAAGCTTTGGAGGAGTGGGAACCACTGTGCACAGCCCCCTTGCCATGCAGACAATAAGCCTCATACAAGAACCGTTCGTACGCACAGATTTGTTCTTAAATCGTGCGTACGAGTGATTTAAGAGAATTTGCGCATTCACCAATCTTTTCGTATTTTACGTTTTCTTTCAGCAACGAATAGAATTTACGAGAGATCCAGACCTGTCTTAGGAGTTTCGTAAAATAGTCCGCTGTTATTCCAATCAAGTTTGCCTGACTAATGGATTGTATATTTAATTACTTTGAAGCAAACATAAATAAATATATACATTATACCCCGTAATGATGCTGACATTATTCTGTTTGACTTAAATTGTGCACTAATTGAAGGTTAATTTGACTCTGTATATAACAAGGTCAATGGGAAGTGTAACCAGTGGCTGACTTGCTACTTTTGGATGCCTTAGTGCATCAGGCTCTCGAAGAGAACGTGTAGATATCCTTGCGGAGACAGACGAATGGCTGACATCGCGATTAAGATTGCCAAGGACTGTGCTGCTGCAAATATGCAACTTGCTAGAGCCACAACTCCAGAGAGAAACACGCCGATCAAACCCAATTCCACCACACGTCCAGGTCCTCACCACCCTTGGATTTTTGGCCACTGGAACCTTTCATATGGAGATTGGAGACAGATAGGGGGTGTCCCAGTCCTCTGTAAGTCGTGCGCTCCCCTGGGTCATCAAAGCTCTCATCAGTTTATCACCCATGGTACATCAAATTCCCATACACCGCTGTCCAACAAGTACAAATTAAGAGGGACTTTCATACCGTGGCTGGACTGCCAATCATAATTGGAGCATGAGACACATATACGCATCAAAGCCCCCGTGCCTTTGTGGAGCACACTGAGCTGAAGGCCAGGTGGGTGTGTCTCGATACAGCGGGGGGCAAACTGCTCTATAGCCCAGAGAAGGCATGCCAGATTTGCACAATATTGCCATGAACGAGGGTCTCCTACAACCTGAACCAGGCAGACCAGAAGGTGTGGTGCCAGAAGACCCCCCTCATGGACCGCCCCATCAAAGTGCCATCATGATGAGGCAACAACTGATTGCACAGCTTTAGTTGCAGTCATCGAGCGCCTGGCCATAGCGAGATGTTTTTTTTGTTTTAAGCTATTTTCATATCAAACCATTTCTTTTTTTTATTTCGGTGACATTACGAACTACAGATGACATTGAATTAACAGCACTCGTAATTGCTTCCCATTTCTTCGCTTTAGCAGGTCCAGTAATTCCACTGCTGACACTGCCAAAAATTACAGATTTTCCTTTTTGGATTTCTGAAAGCAGAACTTCAGTCTCAGGCTGCGGCTACACGGAAACGTTTTTCACTGTAAACGATACTTTTTCTTATCGTTTCGCTGTCGCGGCCACACGGAGCCGGCGTTCCCACTACCCCAAAACGATAGTTTTTGAAAACGGGTTCCAGAGTGGGAAAGTTTGAAAACGGCCTCGTTTCGTTTCCATTGTTACAGCTAAAACGTTTTTGCGTCAGTCACACGTTGACGCTGGGAGCCAATTTTAACACTTCTCTATTGTCTCACTGCGTGGCGTGACACAGCGGCGTGTGTACTGCCTCGTGTCATCGTTTTCGTCTGGACCAGCAGCGCGTTTCCGTGTGGTCGCAAGAATTTTCGAACCCGTTTTCAAAAAAAACCTTGTTTCGTTTTCGTGTAGCCGTAGCCTCAGAGCCCGTAAAGTTGTTATTTTTGCGCCTTGATGCCATTCTCATGACTCAACACTCAACACTTCCTGACACAGGAGCGAGGAAGCACAGCCTTATATGGTATAATTTTGGGCGGGGAGTATGCAAATTTACTATCCTCGTGCATGTGCCCCTTAAATACGCACGGGTGGGATTCATCATTTACGCAGGTCGTTTACACACTTTTTCCGAAGTTAAGAGCGTTTGTTGAATCTGACGTGGCATGTTCGTACGAGACCTTCGTACGAAAAAAGTGAGAGAAATTTAGAATAAGAATACGAAAATGTTCTTGCATGAGGCCCATTGTTCTGTCCGATTCTCTTTGTAAACAGGATGGCTAATACCGTTTACAAATATACAATTAAAAGAAAAAGAATAAAAGAATAAAAGAGTGAAATTATATCCAAGACTTGTGGAAAGAAGTAGAATGATTTAAAAGCGAATAAAGCAGTAAGCAGCAGGAGGAAGCAGAGACACGTCTGCACTCTTCAGAAGCAGGAAGTAGTTTGGGGAGTAGATCTCCCCAACCGTTGGCTGGGTGTTTTCAGTTTACATCTTTTTCAAAGCAGAGCTTGAATTTTTTTATCATCGTTGGAGTGTATTCATCTCCTGCTTGTGGATCCAGCCTCCTGAGATCCTTAATACCTGTTTGGGAATTGTTTTTTCTCATTAAAGTTATGGAAAGAACTGACCGTCTTTATCATCTCTCTTAAATGGGAAACTATTCTTTTTGGTTTTTCTTGACAAAGCCGGTTATGATTAATTTTACATTATAAATCTTCTCGTGTTCTTTGCAAAGTTCTACATCCATCCATCATCCATCCATCATCTTCCGCTTCGGGGATCGGGTCGCGGGGGCAGCAGCTTAAGCAGAGAAACCCAGACGTCCCTGTCCCCGGCCACCTCCTCCAGCTCTTCTGGGGGGACCCCGAGGCGTTCCCAGGCCAGCCGAGAAACAGTCTCTCCAACGTGTCCTGGGTCTTCCCCGGGGCCTCCTCCCAGTGGGACAGGTCCAGAACACCTCACCAGGGAGGCGTCCAGGAGGCATCCTAACCAGATGCCCGAGCCACCTCATCTGACTCCTCTCGATGCGGAGGAGCAGCGGTTCTACTCTGAGCCCCTCCCAGATGACCGAGCTTCTCACCCTAAGGGAGAGCCCAGACGCCCTGCAGAGGAAACTCATTTCGGCCGCTTGTATTCGCAATCTCATTCTTTTGGTCACTACCCACAACTTGTGACCATAGGTGAGGGTAGGAACATAGATTGACCGGTAAATCGATGGATCAGCTCCTTTTTCACCACGACGGGCCGGTGCAGAGCCCACATTACTGCACCAATCCGCCTGTCAATCTCCTGCTCCATTCGTCCCTCACTCGTGAACAAGACCCCGAGATACTTGAACTCCTCCACTTGGGGAAGGATCTCATTTCCGACCCGGAGAGGGCATTCCACCCTTTTCCAGCCGAGGACCATGGTCTCAGATTTGGAGGTGCTGATTCTCATCCCAGCCGCTTCACACTCGGCTGCGAACCGCTCCAGTGAGAGCTGGTCACGGCCCGACGACGCCAACAGAACCACATCGTTCGCAAAGAACAGAGACCCAATTCTGAGGTCGCCAAAACGGACCCCCTCAACGCCCTGGCTGCGCCTAGAAATTCTGTCCATAAAAATTATGAACAGAATCGGTGACAAAGGGCAGCCCTGACGGAGTCCAACCCTCACAGGAAACATGTCCGACTTAATGCCGGCAATACGGACCAAACTCTGACACCGGTCATACAGAGACCGAACAGCCCATATCAAGGGGTCCGGCACTCCATACTGCCGGAGCACCCCCCACAAGAGTCCCCGAGGGACACGATCGAACGCCTTCTACAAGTCCACAAAACACGTTGGGCGAACTGCCATGCACCCTCCAGGATCTGCTGAGGGTATAGAGCTGGTCTACTGTTCCACGGCCAGGACGAAAACCACACTGCACCTCCTGAATCCGAGATCCGATTATCCGGCGGATCCTCCTCTCCAGTACCCCCGAATAGACCTTACCAGGGAGGCTGAGGAGTGTGATCCCCCTATAGTTGGAACACACCCTCCGGTCCCCTTTTTTAAAGAGGGGGACCACCACCCCGATCTGCCAGTCCAGAGGCACTGCCCCCGATATCCACGCGATGCTGCAGAGGCGTGTCAACCAAGACAGCCCTACCACATCCAGATCCTTGAGGAACTCGGGACGAACCTCATCCACCCCCGGGGCCTTGCCACCGAGGAGTTTTTTAACCACCTCGGCAACCTCAGCCCCAGAAATGGGATGCCCCACGTCCGAGCTCCCCAACCCTGCTTCCTCATCGGAAGGCGTGTCGGTAGGATTGAGGAGGCCCTCGAAATATTCCCCCCACCGACTCACGACGTCCCTAGTTGAGGTCAGCAGAGCCCCGCCCTCACCATACATGGTGTTGGCGGTGCCCTGCTTACCCCCCTGAGCCGCTGGATGGTGGACCAGAAACTCTTCGAGGCCGTCCGGAAATCATTCTCCATGGCCTCCCCGAACTCCTCCCAAGCCCGAGTTTTTGCCTCAGCAACTGCCGAGGCCGCGTTCCACTTGGCCTCTTGGTACCCATCAACTGCTTCCAGAGTCCCACTGGCCAAAAAGGCCCGATAGGACTCCTTCTTCAGCTTGACGGCTTCCTTCACCACTGGTGTCCACCAGCGGGTTCGGGCATTGCCGCCACGACAGGCACTGATGACCTTACGGCCACAGCTCCGGTCGGCCGCCTCAACAATGGAGGCACAGAACATGGCCCATTCGGGCTCAATGTCCCCCACCTCTCCCGGGACATGGTT
Organism: Odontesthes bonariensis; assembly: GCF_027942865.1. Classification (NCBI taxonomy): domain Eukaryota; kingdom Metazoa; phylum Chordata; class Actinopteri; order Atheriniformes; family Atherinopsidae; genus Odontesthes; species Odontesthes bonariensis. The sequence goes on along the minus strand of NC_134509.1, from coordinate 35,728,755 downwards.
GAAGCTCTGCCGGAGGTGGGAGTTGAAACTCCTCCTGACAGGGGATTCCGCCAGTCGTTCCCAGCAGACTCTCACAATATGTTTGGGCCTGCCAGGTCTGACCGGCTTCCTCCCCCACCAGCGGAGCCAACTCACCACCAGGTGGCGATCAGTTGACAGCTCCGCCCCTCTCTTCACCCGAGTGTCCAGGACATACGGCCGCAAGTCCGACGATACAACCACAAAGTCGATCATCGAGCTGCAGCCTAGGGTGTCCTGGTGCCAAGTGCACATATGGACACCCTTATGCCTGAACATGGTGTTCGTTATGGACAGTCCGTGACGAGCACAGAAGTCCAATAACAAAACACCAGAGTGGTGTTTTTTGTTACGTTCTACATCCATGAATGTATATTCAAAGAAATAGAACTATACATTTCAACCATTTCTAAAAGCCACCAACACCAAAGCAATTAGATCCTTTCATGCATTTGTCAACTGTAACGTTTTTATTTTATCTATGACTCCCCCTGGTATTTATTTTACTTGTTTCTTTTTTTATGTTTTTCTATTTGTTTCATTGTCCTACTTCCTACCAACCTTTATGAAGAACAGTTCTATATTGAAAGGACAGAATGTTATTTGTACTGTTTAATTCATTATTAATAAAACTTTATTAAAAAACAATAATAATAATAACCCTATTCTGGCTTTAACAGGGAGTCAATGAAGACAAGCTAAAACTGGAGAAATGTGATGTCCCCTGCTAGTTGTCATCTTGCTACAGCATTTTGGATGGCATTTAAGATAATTTTTGGGATAGGGTTATTATGGCATTCACATGGATGCTACTTTGACACTGAAGTTGACACCAACTTCCTAAAAAGTTTAGCAGAAAACATAAACCTAACCATTCAACTGACCTCCAACCTCCCCAGATATTCATCAGATGGGATTTGACAGCATAGGTGGGAAGCAAGCCCAATCCAAAAAGACCCCACCGGGACCAAAGGATGAACTTACTTGTCCAAAGGACTCCCTGAGATGTCCTTTATCCGACTGATAAAGGGTCTTGTTCTTTTGGCAATTTGAGAGGGACCCCCTCAGTATAGGACAGCTGGTGATAATGTTATGGCTGATGGATATATAGACAATTAGACATAACCCCTTTTTTTATGTCTATGGTATGAATGGAAGAAAACCAATTTTTAAAAACATTTCAGTGTCTTAAAACTGTACATATAAGTAAAAAATGCAACACTTTAGACCACGGGAGAGCTCATCGTGTCATTTATAGATTAAATTGTTTCTGCTTACATTCTCATTGACCTAGCCACATCGTAGTATTGCTATAACAGCAGAAAACAGTCAGGACTGGATGTGAAGCAAAGAAGGAGGGGTGCCCTTTCTGACCTAAGGCTTCCAGGAGAGGAAGGAAGCTGAGCCTGGTGGGTGAATCCACCACAAAAACCTCCCCTCCCTATCCTGAGGACAGCTGCCCGGTGATGCTGTCCTTGGTAATTCTACCTTTAGGACGTGAGGAGCATTCAGACAATGATCAACTCACAGAGCAGTCTTTTCAACAAGGTTTGCCACTCGGCAGCACAATGAATGCTTAGAGGACAAAGGCACAAGGACCAGATGAGAGAAGAGATTCTCCTAACAAATGCACATGCAAACGGTACATGCACACACACACAAACCTTGCATTATATTGAAAAAATGGTTGGAAGTATGTTATGTGATGATACTCGTCTCGTCTGCGTTCAAATACTTTAAATCTCATATGAAGCGAAAATTTTAATGTTCAAGTAGCATTTTGGCGCAGAAAAAAATGGACACTGGGCCACCAATCTATTTACAGCAGTGTTTTATTATCCACTTACAGACTCTTTTTAGAACTCCTAGGTGATTAAGCTTTAATGAAGTTAAAAATTCCTTCATTGATTCCACACAGAAATGCAAACACACTGTACCTGGCAGTGATAATACATGCACAGCCAGCATCGTATCATGGAAAGCTTTAAAAACAGACCAGACTGACAAAAATCACACAGCCACACTATTATCATCTTAACAGAGTCGTGTTTGCTTCCACATCATAAAATTAAGGTAAATATTCACTGTCCTCAAGTATCTTTATAGTGAACCCAATCAATGGAGACGCGAAGAAACTATAAACAATAGACATCTGTTTTGAGCAGAGAGGGGCCAAGGGAACAAGCACCCTGTAATGAAGCATATCTCAGCAAACTCCACATGACAGCACACTGCTTTGGATTAGCTGCTGTAAGCCTATTAAAGTGGTTTAGACTGGGTGGACTAGTGCACAGTGATACAAGGTGGGCAGATGGAAACACCAACAGGCCATTATCCTTTTGCATTGCCCTTGTACATGATAGTCAGGACAATATAATGAAGGAAATTGCTGAATTTCATTATGGCATTATGGATACAAACACAAATAAAAGAAAACTGCAGCAATGCACATATTTATTTCTTGACATTTCTCAATGGTCACTTTTACGGTCAGATTTGGATAACTTTTTAAAACTTTTACTGTGTTTTCTGTGAAGATCC